>NW_024412418.1:20607191-20629048 GCF_014898765.1 Herpailurus yagouaroundi | reverse complement strand
ACCGCTAAAAACAAGTTTGTTACAAAATAATCATCATGTAATATACAACATGATGACTACAGTTAACAATGCTGAATGGTATATCTGAAAGTTGTTAAAAGAGTAGATCCTAAGAGTTCTCATCACAAGGAAAAAACACGGTGTTTTTCTTGTGTGTGTGTGTGTGTGTGTGTGTGTGTGTGTATGTGTGTGTGTGCCTAATAGGATGATGGATGTTAACTAAACTTCTTGTGGTAATCATTTCACAATATATAAGAAAGTCAAGTCATTATGCTGTATACCTTAAACTTATACAGTGCTCTAAGTCAATTACATCTCAATTAAACTGGAAAAAAAATCATTATGTGAAATTATTCTTAGGATCACTTTCCCCAAAGAATATTTTTTCCTGTACTGAAGTAATATAAAAACATAATATTAAAAAAAGTCAAATATCTACCTCATGGAAGCCTGTGTGTAAGTGGTGGCACAATATAGTTGTGTCAAGTCTCCATGGCTATTTCTTAATGGGGGGATTCTCATCTCAGGGAGAGATGGGTGAAGAAGAAGGACTGGGAAATATTCACCAAGCTCATCCATTTCTTACAAATTTAATTTCCAAATGCACAAACATTGAGAGCAGATCTTTTTTTTGCAGGAAAGCAAAACACAACAAAAACAGAGCTACTAAACTCTTTGGTGCCCCAGCAGTAAGTCAGATTTTAATGAGGTTTCCCAGAGGCATGACATTTAGAACTGCTTCCACATAACTCTTTACAAGGTGGGAATTTTTTACCTTCGAAAGCACCACAGTTGGAAAAATCACCTCCATTCTAATATTCAACTTCTGAAGAAGCACTATACCAATCTACATAAGCTGAGGACTAAACCCATCAACATTATTGGAAAACATCATATGCATACCAAATAGAGAATCCAGTAAGATACTGAGAAATGAATAGTTAACAAAATATAAAGATACACACATGGGCCTTTTCTGGAAGCAGACCAGCCATTCCAAAAGAGATTTTAATACAATCATCTAGAGAAAATTATTGAAAGTAAAAAGTCAAATTCAGAGAGTGGATTTTCCCCATAAGGTATAAGTAATATGCAGTGCTGGGGTGCCTGGATGGCTCGGTTCAGTCATCTGGCTCCTGATTTTGGCTCAGGTCATGATCTCATGGTTCATGAGTTCGAGCCCCACATCAGGCTCTGCGCTGACCGTGAGGAGCCTTTTTGGAATTTCTCTCCCTCTCTCTGCCCCTCCCCTGCTCATGCTGTCTCTCTCTTTCTCTCAAAATAAATAAATAGAAACTTAAAAAAAATTTTTTTAATAATATGCAGTGCTAATAGCATCTTTTCTTCAAGACCCATGTCATGACAACAATCACAGGATTTTTCTCTCCTGTCACTTGAGAGGAGAAGATCTTGTTTCTTCATTATGACAAAATCGCATGCTTTTGATTTACTGTTCTCATCTAAAATGTACGAAATAATTTTTGTCAATGGGTTATATATTTCTGAGGCTAATTTTTCATATGTAAAGAGGGTAGAAACTTCAAATTAAAAATAAAAAAAGGATATTGTCCTAAGTGAAATAAGTCAGAGAAAGACAAATACCATATGATCTTATTTATATGTTTAATATTAACCCCCCTCCAAAAAAATATTGAGCTCATAGATAGAACAGATTGCTGATTGCCAGGGGAAGGTGTGGAAGGTGGGTGAAACAAGTAAAGAGGGTCAAATGGTACACATTTCCAGCTCTAAAATAAATAAGTCATGGGGATGTAATGTATAGCATGAGAACTATAGTTAATAATACTATATTGCATATTTGAAAATTGCTTAGAGAGTAAATCTTAAAAAATCTCATTATACACACAAAAAAATTATAACCTTATATGGTGACAGATGTTAACTAAATTTATTGTGGTAATTTTGCAATATATACAAATGTCAAATCATTTTGTTGTACACCTGAAACTAATATAATGTTATATGTCAATTATACCTCAATAAAAAAAAATAAACAGAATGATGGCTAAAATTTGTTTGTAACTATGAAAAACCAAGTCTCTACCAAATAAGGCAGTGAGAAACACTTTGTTCTAACTGTATCTTACCCTTTTTAAATGTAAGAAAACATCCTTAAATATTCATTGTGTACAGCAAAATCTAAAGCTAAATAGGAAGGTTTAATTTACCATTTTTGTCAGGTGTTGTTGCTAAGATTTTAAAAATATGTAACAAATATTAGCTGTCCAAAATTAGGTTAAAGTTGGTTTCATTAATATTAATGGTAACCATACTAGAACAATCAAGAGACTAGTGAAAGACAGTAGCAGAAATGGAAAAAAACAAGAAGCATAATGTCTCTGCCAAATAAAACTGAACAGAAAATGTTTCAAAAAAAGTCCTCTGGTTAGAGAAACAAGATTAAAAAGAAGAAAGTTTACCTTAGCCTGTTCAGGAATTAAGAAAAAAGTCCACAGAACTATACCTGAAGCAACAGGTTTCAATGAAATGATTCCTAATGACTTTTACCTTTCTGACTATATCTATTTTATATAAAACTATTGATGCTAAGGTAGCAGGCATTATATTTTCTCTAAAGCCCTAAAGGGTCATAATTTGGTAATATATAGTTCTATATAACATATATAGCCTGTTGTGACTATAATAAAAAGTGCTCTTAATTTGAGGAATTCTTCAAACATTTGCTGGTTCAGGAAGCTCAACTATGGACATCCTAGAAAGGACAACAGATTCAAGACCTCCTTCTGGAGAAATACAGACAAAGCAGCAGTGATCTTTTGTGTGTGTCATTAACAGTACACGGCTTTTCTTGTTTTTTTTTTAACTTCTCCCCCAAATATTTTAAAGATGTACTTTATAAAAACCACAAAGATTAAAAAGTTTTAACTGTGTAAAAGTTTTAACATGACAGTAAGATCAAATAAAATATATTTTATAGTAGAAAATAACTTTAAATACACTCTGGAGCCCAATTATTAATACCTTTTAAAAAGGTACAGTAATCAAACAAGCTGGTATGATCTGTCTACTTAACTACATATTAACATTCTAGATAGGTGCTAACCAAAGAGCCCAACCATACTCTCAGCGCTCTGAACTACAGTTCTGCATGTACTTTTCTCTGTATTCAGAACAGCTAGTGATTCAATTGTGAAGTAGATGATATGCGTTGTGTATAATGTCCTTAATAAATCAATGTAACACAACACGAAAACGGAATCTATCTTTCTATCAAAAATCTAACTTTTGGGCTGGTAAATTGATTTAATAATAAATTATTTGATCCATATTTTACATGCAGATCAATATAGGAAATACAGTTTAGCATAAACAACAGGACAATCAGCGTTCATATATATTGACAAGTTTCCCAATGGTCTGTTAATATACAAAAGACTGGGACAAATTACTTATTTATATATACAAAACATGGTTATAAAGGCCAGCTGCAGGTATTTTTTTGGAAAGTGCATTTTAATAAGGTCCTATTCATTTAAGGAACAAATGGGGAAGAAGTAGTTTGCACTACAGAGTTTAGCGCAAGAGCTTTCTCTTTTTCTAACCACGAAATCAATCATTTGTCCAGACTGTGGGAGTCAGAGTTAGTTACTGAAAAGAGCTCCGTATATAAACAAGTCAATAACTCATTGTGTGTTATTGTCGAGCTGAAGAAGTCGGCTTTCAAAAAGCTGCCCCTGCTTCTCTCAGAATGAATGTCACTGTATTCAGAGACTGGGAGAGAGTCCTTTGTTTCCAGCCATTGCTGGCTGCCATTTATGTATGGGAACAGGAGGGTGGCTGCTAGGAGTGTGGGGGAAGCCACTATTTGGTATCATGGATGTCCAGGAAAAACTGAATTTTGTCAACCTAAATCATTTGTATCTGAAAATGCCTTAATGGAATTGATACAGAGTGCCATACACAAAAATATTTGCTAAAGAAGCAACATGATAATGAGTCTATGCCATTTTAAAGTGAATCAGGCTGATGTTTTTGGTTTCCTACCTGTCAACAAAGATGAAGCCAAAATATAGGCAATGGTTTGAAAAGTTCAAAGTACAAAATTGAACTGGTGAACAAGTCAACATGTCAAATGAACACTGTTTGGGCCATTAATATTCAGGGTTATTCTTGGAACTCTCAAAGTGTGTGTGTGTGTGTGTGTGTGTGTGTGTGTGTGTGTGTGCGCGCGCGCGCATGTGGGTGAACTTCTCTAAGGCATGATTTTATATGTTCAACACTTGTGATAAGTTAAGGAAATTTGAACTTTTTTTTTACTTAAAAATTAAATACCTTTTAGAATTGAACTGAATGTAAAATTCTTAAGATATAAATATTATCATAGTCTTATTTATTTCATCTTAGTATTTATTAAAAACCAACTAATTTATTTAAAATCAAACTAGGAACTGTGAAGAAGCAGCAGACCAGGATTCAAGATTTGCAATTAGATTGAGCAAACAAAAAATACATGTAGATATGTTTAATAAACGGTCTTCATTTGGGGCCAGGGGAGATGGTCTCTGAAATCTTTAAACAAAAGCTTAGCTCTTAATTAGATAAAGTTGGAAATGTAGGTAAAGAAAGTGCTGGGAGTCTAGGGCTGAATGCAACTGATCTCATTTCATCTCACAATTTAGAAAGCCACAGCATTAAATAATATAATATGCTTCCACATGCAACAACTGTGCTAGACATTTGCCACATACAACTTGGTTAATAGCAAAGTGAGATACAATTGAGGAGACAATGAGAACAATAGGAAGTGAGAAATGATGTATGCATGATGTGGATCATAATTAATTGTCAAATGGAGGTATAAACAACACAATCTACAAGTACAAAGGTCAAAAATATTATTTAAGGTGGAGATGGAAAGGCAGAAACAATGGGTAGTATCTAGCTAGGAAAATAAGTAATAATATAGGACAATGTTATTAGTAAATATTAATTAAGGTTGCTAATTAGTAATTAGTTACATGATAAAATTTGTTCTAAATACAGTTAGTGAAGTGACTTGACATGGCCTCAGGAGGGAGAGGAGAGAATACAAGCTGAGTCTTGAAGGAAGACAGAGAAGGGCAAAGCTGAGCCAAGCGAGTCAGCCTAAGGCAATGGTCTGACTGGAAGGAAGCTTTCATACTGGGGAACAAGAACAAAGATGGCTGGTGGGATCCCATACATAATCTACTTCTAAACTGAATTATAAAGTGGAGTATATATGTAAAATGCTAGTGTCGTGATGATGGTATAGTGACAACTTTATATCATTCAGTTCTTAGCTTTGCCTTGGTTCAGCCTCATCTTCTCAAGCTGTATATACTCTTACCTCAGTTCCAGTCTTAGACATCCCTTAACTAAATCCTGACCTGGCCTCCACTTCCAGCCAGGTTGTCTCACTTCAGTCTCTTCTGTAAAGAAATTCAAGAGTGCCACTTCCAGACTTGGGGAAGAAGCAGAACCCTTAGTTCAAAACTGGCTGTGAATTCAGGCTCTGCCACAGGTTAGTTCTGAGACACAGGGCAATAGTGAGGTTTATACAGCTCAGGCCTTCTACAGCCAGGGATTCCTCTCCTGTCCTTGCTAATTCTCTGGAAAAAAAAAAAAGCTGCTTTTATCATAGCCTGTATCTTCTTGAGGACAGTTTGTTTTAAGGGAGCACTTACAAAAGAAATCTTTGTATATTTAAAAACCAGCAAACAAAAACATCACCACCATTTTAAAACAGTAACACTTTAAAATGTTTTTTAAACATTTTGTCTAAAAGGATGAAAAAGACAATTCTATTCTATATAATACTTTACCTACAATTTATTTAACATTTAATTAAAGAAACAAACTGTTTTGGGACGCTCGGGTGGCTCAGTTGGTGAAGCATCTGTCTTATGCTCAGGTCATGATCTCACGGTTTGTGAGTTTAAACCACCACCACCCTCAGGCTCTGAGTTGTCAGCTCAGAGCCTTGAGCCTGCTTTGGATTCTGAGTCTCCCTCTCTCTCTTTCCTTCCCCCGGCTCATGCTCTGTCTCTCTCTCCTTCAAAAACAAATAACCATTTAAAAAAAAATTTTTTTTAATAAACTGTTTTAAAAATCTCTTTTCTTTTCTGTTTTTTTTTAATTAGTTATAAGCAAATTTTAGCCCTTTCACTTTCCATGGGAAAAGTGGCACTGAGTTAGCCCTGACTTACATGCCAGATTATAAACTTTCTGCCCAGACATCTGCCACAACTGGGAATGCCACATGACCTAAAGTGAACTCAGCTCATCCTCTCAAACTGTCTCTACTCCATTTCTTCTACTACTGCATGCAATTTTGGAGGGACCATGCTATCCAAGCCAAGGGGTGGGTCCATGACCTCTTCCTACACCAATCAGCTTCTTTCTTCAAGAGATACAGTGTTAAGAAGGGAACCACAGAGAGACATCAACAGTTGGAGAGAATCTGGCCCATTAACAGCACCTTAAAGAGACATTCTTAGATCTGGATGTCTGGAGCTATTCTGGTTTTTTCTACAGCCCCTTTCTTTGATCTTTCTTTAAATTTCATTTACAACCACCTGCCATCCCATTAAATTATTTTTGCCTAAGCTATCCCGAGACAGATCCCACTGATTGAAACCCACAAACCCTGGGGCGCCTGGGTGGCTGGCTCAGTCGGTTAAGCGTCCGACTTCAGCTCAGGTCGCGGTCCGTGAGTTCGAGCCCCGCGTCAGGCTCTGGGCTGATCGCTCAGAGCCTGGAGCCTGCTTCCGATTCTGCTTCTCCCTCTCTCTCTGCCCCTCCTCCGTTCGTGCTCTGTCTCTCTCTGTCTCAAAAATAAATAAACATTAAAAAAAAAAACCCACAAACCCAATCAGATATATTATGTATGTCCTCACCATAAATGCCCCATTACTTTAGGAGATTTGAAGGAGTCTCTGTTTCTTGCAATTCAAGGTATTCAATTCAAATGTCTTAATAATATGCCAAGTTTAAAGTCCTTTGGGTATTATAAGGGCACCTGGGGTGGCTCAGTCCGTTAAGCATCTGATTCTTGGTTTTGGCTCAGGTCATGATCTCGCAGTTGGCAGGATTAAGCCCCGTGTGGGACTCTGAGATGACCATTCTGGGGCCCGTTTAGGACTCTATCTCCCCAGTCTCTCTGCCCTTCCTCTGCTTGCGTGTGTGTGTGTGTGTGTGTGTGTGTGTGTGTGTGTGTGTGTGTATGTGTGCGCGCGCGCGCACGCTCTCTCTCTTATTCTCCCCCTCTCTCTCAAAATAAATAAACTTTAAAAAAATACAGTCCTTACGGTATTATAATGGGTAATGTAACAGGGGTAATGGTTTAAAAATTATCAACACGCTTTTTTTTTTTGTCTTTCCAAGTACAAAACTGCCCCAACTACCCTAGATGTTCCTAGGATTTGTCACAATATCAGTTCTGACATGTATGACAAAATTGTGCAACGAAACAATATCCTTGAAAACCAGACCATTGCCTTTAGAGATGATCTGCCTCTCAAGAAAACCCTTAACTCCTCTCAGCATATAAAAAGCTAAACTTAGAAGACTCAGCCCATAAATGTCCCTTATAAATTAAGAATAATGACTGACTGCTGTTAAAGGTTTGCTAGAATTAAGAATAAGGAAGATACAATGTAGAAAAAAAATTGGAGCATGTCATTTCCTTCTGTCCTAGAGAAAATGTAGGAAGAAGTCTCAGAAAGAAAAGCAAGTATAAAATAGCCAGAAAAGTTAAGTATTAAGTCCCCCTTCTATAGGGTGTGACTTGGGGAGGAAGAAAAGTATCAGATCAATGGAAACAATTCTTGGACCAAAGGGTCTTCTGCTTCCTTCCCCTCAATATGGACACAGGGAGGGAGCTGTCTTATAGCACTAGGACATAGTCACATCGACAAGATGACATGGTATAGGCTGCCAGAGGGAGACCTGAGGTTTAGCTTACCTGAACAACCCTTGGTTCCTATGTGTCTTAGGACTTGGAAGTAGCTACTTGGAAGTAAGCTGAGAAGTTTGCTATAGACTATGGGCATAGTGAGGGAAATATGGCTCTATAGTGAGAGTAGCACCACAGACCACTCAAGCCAAGGCCAATTAGGTGTCAGTCAGACCTTGGGGTGGGGTTCTCTAATACCAGAGGAAGTCAAGTTTAGGGTGGATCATCTACAAAGCACCACCCTAAAAAAGAGCCTGAGCCTAAAGAATGGGCCTATAAGTTCACATGTTGCAGACCAGAAGAGCATCCAGCAACTAACTGAACAAGGGATATCCTTCCACTGGCAAGCAGCTGCCATGATAATGTATATACATTCCAATGGTCCAGCTAGAAGCCAGGGGTCCCTTTCCCCAATGCCTTGAGGATATGAAAGTCACACAATCCCTTGGTCCATATACCTGAAGGAAAGAGTCTATCTAAGTGAAAGAATGACCTAAAAAAAGCTATTTAAATGATCAAATCAGACTAAGCCTTAAACTAAAAAACATACCGCTTTATCCCCCCCCGCCCCCCCCCCATGATCCAATGGGCAAGAGCTCAGGAAGAAAGTATCAATGTCAGAAAATAACTGAAAGTCAGGTAGTCATTTTGCACACAATTTGTGTACACACATATGAGAGAATCTGTTGTTAGACTGAGCCAAGGAACAAAAGCGAAAACAGGATTTATAAGACACAGGGGAGAAATAAAACAGTCAGACTGTACATTTGGGGAGGAAATTGATAAACTGGCACCAACCAAATTGGGTAGGCCAATCAAGGGTAGCAAAGGAACCATTTTAGTTGTTTATGAATTCTCCAAATAAACTTGAGAGTTCAGTTGACAAGAAAGTGTGGCAGGCCACTTCTGTATTGTGTCTGCTTACCCTGTCACTTCAGTTACTCTAGTCCTGCACTGTTCCCAACACTAGAACATTTCATTTCTTTACACCAAGCAATAAACCCCATTTTCTGTCACTCACTAAAGTGACTATCTGGATCAGAAAATTCTTTGCAAACTGTAGTTAGGATTCTGAGGCCCAAAGAGGATAAGCCAGATAGGCCACTATCCTTACAGAAAACTGTCTGCATATGGGTTAGACTCAGTGTAATGCACTTTACATCTCCAAGAAGCATATTTCCAATCATTATTGCCTGCAGTGGTGGAGAAAATCTATCTTCATCAATCCTTTGCAGCCCAGCTTTGGTCCATCTTTGTCTATGAAGTCCATTCTGGCTTAGTCCTCTCTCTCTATGCATATATGAGCTAAAATATACTACCATATACTACAGATCGTGCTACCCCCCTTTATTTCACTCTTTTATCTAGTATATTTACTAAATTCCAATGTTGATATAATCAATGCACTATATTGGTTCTGTGATATGAATATCAATGAGATGCCTCTGTACCTTCAGAGGGCAGTAAGAATTGCAGTTCAGCAGTCCCTAATAGTTTTCCTGGTGTCTGTCTGTCCCCGTGGCAAGGATAAAATGTTTTCATATCTTCAGTACATTCAACTATAATGGGCAGACAGCAGACATTCAATAAATACCTATGATGGATTTAGTGATGAATAAGAATCCTCAGATTCAGAATCCTTTTATTTTTCATTAGACAACTATTTCCTAAGCGATTTGTTCAGTGTTATGAAATAGGGATTTTCCGGTCAAGTAATTTTCTTAAACACTAGGTTTAATCAATGGTACCTAAGAGCCTTTAAGATGCTAATAGATGTTATTGATAACCATAAGAGCACCTCAGGGGTATCCAGCCAAATATACTTCTGGAAATGTGACAAGAGACCAACACTTCTCAAACTGGTCTTGAGAGTTGAGGATGGACCTCTAAGAGTTTACAATAGACAGTACCCAGATAGAGGGAGCATAACTCTCTCAATCACCAACATAGCTCAACCCTACTTGCTGTGCTTCTCCCAAATTAATCTACAATTCTCCGATGTAATTTCTTTGTACCTTGAAAAAGATATTCTGTAATACATCTAAAAAAATAATGACCAAGACATTTCTGGGAAAAAAAGAAGAAACAGTAAGACTAATATTAAAATGTATATTAAAATCATTACAGTACTATATCACAGTGTGTAGCTTAAGACGGAACTAAAAAAAAACAGATCAAAACAGACACAATGTGTATACTTAGGGCTTTATTACACATTAAATGCAATGTAAGTCCACTGTCTCTTAGCCACAACTCCAAAATCCAACATTCTCTGAAAACTGGATTGTTTTCGGAACTCATCAGGCAGCAAAAGCAGCAAAGACTGATTTATAAACTATACTTCTCCCACTTAATGTGAATGTTTCGCTGTGAAAATATTAAAGTGATTCATTCATTCCATGGAACTGTTTCATACCTCACTGAGGTTGTGACATAACATATGGTCAATGTACTACATTACTTTTCTAAAATCCAAAATATATCTGGCCCCAGGGTAATCAGATAAAGGATTGTGGTCTGAATTTCAAATCAACAAGGAAAGGGTGGATTGTTAAATAGGCAGCACTGGCATGGACAACTGACTAAAACTTCAGAAAATACGTCAAATCCACTGTTTACTTTACACGCTTTTGGTGACTTCAAAATTTAAATTTAATAAGAGTAGTAGAAGATAATACAGCTGATTTGTAAAGTCTGAAAGGAAAATATCTCTCCAAGTCTAATATGGGTAAATTTAATTAAATCAAAGTCCTGAACTTATGTACCTCAAAAAGTAGATTTAATAAAATTGAAAAGCAACAATACACTGAGAAAATATTTGCAATGTGACAATAAGTCAATATCCCTAATAAAAGCACTTTGAGGTACACTAAAAATTATTTACTGTTGCTTTTTTTATTTAGTGATTTTACAAGTTTATATATGATGCTATGTTCACCACAAGCACAGCTACCATCTGTCCCATTATATCACTATTACAGTATTGACTGTATTCTTTATGCTCTGCTTTTTATTCCCATGACTTACTCATTCCACAACTGGAGGCTTGTATCTCCCGTCAGCTTCATCCATCTTGCCCAAACCCTGACCCCTCTCCCCTCTGGCAACCATCAGTTTGTTCGCTGCATTTATAGTTCTAATTCTGCTTTTAGTTTGTTTACTCATTTTTTAGATTCCATTCATGAGTGGAATCATATTGCATTTGTCTTTCTCAGTCTGACCTTAATTCACTTAGCATAATACCCTCTAGGTCCATCCATGTCAGGTAGATTAAAAAAATTATTAAGGACAAGATAAACACCAAAGATACTAGGAGCAAAGAAAATGAACACACAATTTATAAAAGAAAAAACATACAAATGGCAAAAGAATAAATGCATAAAAAAGTTCAATATTACAACTAATAAAATACTTGAAACTAAAACAATGATCAAAAAGATTTCTAGTGATAAGGATTAGTGAATGTAAGGATTAATGAATACAGGGAAAATGATACTTTCATGTATTGCTGGTGAAAACACAAATGCTACAGCATTTAGAGGAAAATTTGGCAACGTATATCAAATCTTTAAAATGTGCACAAGCAGGAGCGCCTGGGTGGCTCAGTCGGTTAAGCGTCCGACTTCAGCTCAGGTCGCGATCTCGCGGTCCGCGAGTTCGAGCCCCGCGTAGGGCTCTGGGCTGATGGCTCAGAGCCTGGAACCTGCTTCCAATTCTGTGTCTCCCTCTCTCTCTGCCCCTCCCCCGTTCATGCTCTGTTTCTCTGTCTCAAAAATAAATAAACATTAAAAAAATAAATAAATAAAAATAAAAAATAAAATGTGCACAAGCTTTGATCCAAAATTTCCAATTCTAGAAATTTTTCAATAGGAAATAATTATGGACATACACCCAAAAATTGACTGAAACAATGATAAAACGATGTTTGCAACAGTAAAGAGAACATATAATATGTAAATGTTCAAAATTAAGGGGATTAGTAAAAAAAAAAAAAACAACTATAAACTAGAATATAATCATCCATTTATGATGGATGGAGGGGCGCCTGGGTGGCTCAGTTGGTTAAGCGTCCAACTTAGGCTCAGGTCATGATCTCACAGTTCATAGGTTCCAGTCCCGTATTGGGCTCTGTGCTGGCAGATCGGAGCCTGGATCCTGCTTCGGATTCTGTGTCTGTCTCTCTCCCTGCCCCTCCCCTGCTCATGCTCATGCTCTGTCTGTCTCTCTCAAAAACACAAACATTTAAAAAATGTTTAAATAAAATAATGCTAAGGAATATTTTATAATGGAAAGTGGTAACAATGTATTAACTGCAAAATAGCAAGTCTCAAAAAGTAAGATTTTAAATATATATATCGGTATAAAAAGGGCATACACCAAACCGTTGAAAATAGCTACTCAGAATAGTGAGATTATGGTTAGTATAAGACTCTTTTTTCCTATTTACATCAGCTTATTTCTATACACTAAATTTTCTGCATTATTAATACATACACTTGCATGAATCTTGTAATAAAAAGCAGGCTCTTTCTAATATTGCTTCTTTGATACTGACCAATATATCTGATTTACTACTTATTTTAAAAACCTGCTCTCCTTCCACATTTGCCCCAACTTAATTTCCATTTTTCTCATTTTGTCTAAAACTTTAAGGGGCACCGGGATGGCTCAGTCAAGTGCCTGACATCAGGTCATGATCTCACAATTTATGAGTTTGAGCCCCGAAGAGCCTGGAGCTTGCTTCACATTCTGTGTCTCCCTCTCTTTCTTTCTGTCCCCCTTCTGCTCACTCTCTGTGTCTGTGTCAAAAATAAATAAGCAATAAAAAATTTTAAAAAATATTCATTAAAAAATAAATATATCTTACAAAATTTTTAATGTTTTATTTTTTGAGAGAGAGAGACAGAACGCAAGCAGGGGAGGAGCAGAGAGAGAGGGAGACACAGAATCCAAAGCAGACTCCAGGCTCTGAGCTGTCAGCAGATGCCAGGCTGGAACCCACAAATGTGAGATTGTGGCCTGAGCCAAAGTTGGACACTCAACTGACTGAGCCACCCAGGTGCCCCATATCTCAATCTTAATAGATAAAATATAATTCAAAGGAAAACAATAATTTACAAAAAGAGACAAAACAGAAGATCAAATAATATTAGCTTCTTTGCTTTTAAAATTGCCAACAGCCTACTAAACTGTTTTGAGAGAATGGGTGGTACAAATGGATAGGGCAATGGAAGGTTTATGAATTCTTATTTAATAACTGCATTAAATTATATTTACTGCTTCTTAAAAGTGAACTGAGATGAAAGCAAAGACAGGGGAAGAGATAAGAGTGGGCCTCTCATTGTCTACTCTGTCACACTGTTCTGGGCACTGCAGACACATTGTAGCATTTAATCCTCAAAAGCACTTCAGGAAGTTATGTAAATGATGCCGAAAGAGGTTAAGTAACTTGCTCTTGAACAAAAAGCAAAGAAAATTGAAGAACTATGATTCAAATCCAGGCATGTCTGCCCCCTGTGCCCATGGTTTTTAATTATGTCTTGGGTACATCAGAAAATATGATTAATAAATGAAGGAAACAGCTAGATCGTAACAGACAAATTGGCACATTTTTCTTCCATATTAAAGCATATGATTATGAAAGCACAAGGTTAAAAAATCAGAATTCTATTAACATGAACTGATTTTTTATAACATTAATAAGAAAATAAATTACATTTGGAGACTTTAGGAGAATTTATTTTCGAGGTTTGCACAAAAAAAGAAACTGGTTTAAAATCTATCAAATGTCAGAAATCATTAGTGAAACATATTGAAGTCACTTGTGTAATTCCTAACTTTCACTTCATCTCTAGAATTATCAAAATTAATACCCAATGTTATTTTTCCAATCTTAAAATATCTATTTGTGCATTCTAACACAATTGATACAATAATTAATGAATAGTATTAACAGTTTTAGATTTTATAGGTTAGATCTCTTCCTATGTACACATATAGAAATGTAAGTACATAATAAACTATATATGGATTTTATATTTATAGAAATGGTATCACTGCCATATTATTTGGCAGCTTGCTTTTTGTTGCATGGCAATGCCTTCAAATGTTCTATAAAAAACATCTTAAGGAGATCTATAACTACCTAGTACTTACAGGTATTAAAATTTCACCCAACTTGGGACACCTGGGTGGCTCAGCCAGTTAAGCACCCGACTTCGGCTCAGGTCACAATCTCACAGCTCGTGAGTTTGAGCTCCTCGTCAGGCTCAGTGCTGACAGCTCAGAACCTGTAGCCTGCTTCGGATTCTGTGTCTCCCTCTCTCTCTGCCCCTCCCCCACTCATGTTCTTTCTCTCTCTCACAAATAAATAAACATAAAAATTTTTTCATCCAACCTTTTCAAAATTTTTCAAACAAGAACTTTGGGCTAGAGTAAGGAGCACAGTGTCTTTTTATTTGCATACTTCCTTAGCCCTTTTGCTCCTGGGAACACATCACTTTTGCCGCCATTTCATTGAAGAGAACTTAGTCACATGGCCACCTCCAACTGCAAGTCAAGCTGAGAGATAAAGAGTAGCTGTGTTTCAAAAAAAGTGGACAACGATTCTGCTGGAAGGTGAGATGTCTTCCCCATACTTGCTCTATGTGTCACACAGGTGACTGTGTGATCTACTGTCCAAACCAGGACATGCTTGAGAGTGAAATAATTAGGCTGAGATAACAAATGACCTTTAGGACTCTTTCAGGAAAATTCTCTTCCTCTATTTCTCTGCTTGATAAAGTCTTCTCTAACTCCTCTTCAGGTTGCCTTTCCTGAGGCAGTTGGTCATCCATTTTGTGTTGCTGGAGTCTATTCACAACACTCACACGTTTGTTTTGGTTACTGTCTTTCCACTATGCCAGGAAATGGGCCAAGACTCTCCACTCTTTAGCCTAAGTCATCCTTGAGGCTATTGATCCTTTTCCCATTCCATTTGGTTCTAGTTAAGAGATAAAAATCATGGCAAACTCTGCCACTAGGGAGTGGGACAATTGGCTCAGTCCTGACTAAACACAAAAAAATGCCTGGATTTATTTAGGAGTGACCAAAATTGAGACAGAATCCTTCCATGAACTTTAATGTGTGGTCACTGAGGAAAAAAAGATCCTCTAGGTCTCATACAATGTATCAGCTGGTATTGATCTCTAGCATATTGCTGCCATATAGGAATGCAGACCTAAAAATTGGATATTTTCTCAATACTTGATCAAAAACTTAAAATCTTGAATAAGCAAAAACATACATACCTACATTTTGGTTTTACCTCTTTTTTTAAGCTCTAACTTAAGGCAAAAATCTGACCATGTCACTATCCGCTTAATGATTCCCTACTGTTTACAGGATAAAAACTCAAGTTCCTTATCATGGTCTCATCTGGCTTCTTCCTCCTCACTTGCCGCATCTCCATCCCCATCACAACTCTGATCTGCCCTTATGCTATGCCACAGAAATTTTCACATTATGATACTCATCAGTGCCCCTGCACCCTGAAATTCTGAAAGAATCTCAAAATCCATTCTTTATATCCCCTCATCCCATTCTGAGTCTTCCCTCTCAACACTGGGAATCACCACCATAATTACTGTGTTATAACCCTAAATTTTGCTCTGGGTCGGGAAAGATAAAAGGGTAAATAAATAGTAGATTGCCATAAATCTAGGTTGTACCACACATACACACCCTCATTCAATCACTCACACACAAAGTCTGCTCTGGTTTACTTCATCCAGGAGGGCTGCTGTGATTTATTTTCAGTCCTAGGCATAGGAGCCCATCTTTGATACCCTTGCCATGCTTCTACAGTAACTGTGCAGGGTGCTATCATAGCATTTATGCAGTGAATAGGTATCTCTTACACTCATTTCTTCCACCAGACTGTGAGGTCCTCTGAAGTAGGCTCTGAGTCTATATCCGTCTCTGTATCTCTTTTGCTTGGCACATAGTAGATACTTGACAAATACTGGTTAAACTGAACAGAACTGAAGACTTGGGAAATTACAGAATTCTCAAAAGAAATTACAGAAATATCTGAAGTGTGGTACAATATATACATAATATTAAGGAGAATAATGACTCCATCTTCTGGTGGCATCTTAATTCATCTACATCTGGCCTTTTTTTTTTTAATTTTTTTTTCAACGTTTATTTATTTTTGGGACAGAGAGAGACAGAGCATGAACAGGGGAGGGGCAGAGAGAGAGGGAGACACAGAATCGGAAACAGGCTCCAGGCTCTGAGCCATCAGCCCAGAGCCCGACGCGGGGCTCGAACTCACGGACCGCGAGATCGTGACCTGGCTGAAGTCGGACGCTTAACCGACTGCGCCACCCAGGCGCCCCTACATCTGGCCTTTTAAAATTATATATTGGATGACCTTCATTACAAGGTTAGGAAAGGGTGGAAAAGGGAACCTTGGGGCTGAATTTTATTATCAGTTCTACCCTCTCTAGAGCCTAATGTCCATTCCTGTGTCAAAGCCTAATGCGGACCTTATGACATGCTTTTCCTTCCCTGGTGTTAAGTCTTACGTTCTGAACAGGAGCCACAACTCTCAGTTGTCATTCCTACCAAAGTTTTTTTTTTTTTTAAGGCAAATAGACATTTATTGTTTAAATCTGCACCTAACATGTAAATTCAAGATATGTTAAAAATTCATTTTGGTTTTCAGAACTTGACCTGGGTTCTAAGTGTTTAACTGTCCTGTATTTCAAATCTTGCTCATTAAAAAAATAAAGCTAAGATTTTGGTTATTGAACAGTGGTTTGAATTTGGATGTTGGGATAATTGATTTATTTACCCTAAAATGGATTCCTACCTGTTTTCCAGAATTTTTGACCTCTCAACTTTATCTAGCACCTAGATAATTTGGTAATTTTGGTATTCAGTACTCACCATCATCATCATCATCCATCATTAGAGAAGAAAAAATGTATTGAGGGCTTACCATGTGCCAGGCACTGTACTAAGCATTTAATAAAGACGATTGAGAAAATCCAAGTATTACAGAGGGACGAGTAAAGTATGTTTAAACTATTTGTTCCAAAACATGACTCAAATCTCCAGACACAAACTGTGAAATCTCTGTGGAAAAAAGAATTCTCCTCCTGAATCTTCCTGAGTTTTGTATGTGTCATATGTACAGCATTTTGCATCATGATCCAAAAAATATGTACTGAATTCTTATTATGTGTCAGTCCTAGGATATAGTGGCTTTATGAGACACTTCCGACATAGAGCTTAAAATCTTAGAAAGCAGAGACAGACATGTGATAAACAGCAGCAAGTAGAAGTATGGGATTTCTGGGGATAGCCAACCTAGGCTCAGGCAAGAGAAGGAAATGTTCCTCTGGCATGTTATTAGGCTAAAAACAGGCAAGAAGTAACTGAGTCAGGTTGATAAGGAAGAGCATCATAGGCAGAGAAAATGCAGGAATCACCATTTCCACAAAACATCTCATAGAGCATCTTACTTAATTTTCAAAACGATCCAGAAAGGAATTGCTACAGTCATTTTATAGATGAGAAAACTAAGACTCAGACATCAGATCATTGAATAAGATTAGAACTCTTGTCTCTAAGAATCTAAAGCATTTCCATTCCTTCCAAAAGGGCCTGCATCAGTTCCCTATTGGACCAGCAGTTAATCAACTTTTTCTCTAAAAAGACATAGTAAATACTTTAGGCATTGCACACTAAGAGGCAAAATCAAGGCTAAAACATCAGAATTTAAATAACAAGAAAAATAAATAAATTTCCATATATTTTTTATAAATTTCAAAATATAATAATAATTGTGTACAATATTTTATAATACAGGTTTACTACTGGGAAAAGTGAAATTCTTTGGGGAGAATAGCATTTCACTTAATTGGGGTTCAAAACTAGTGTTCCCTACAATCAAACAGATAGCAAATATTCATTTGTGGAAATCATTCTTCACTTGTGGATCATACCAAAAACGGTGACCGGTCAGATTTAGCCTATGGGCTACAGAGCTTAGAACCCCTCTATTAAACCATAAACATCAAGAGCAGCACTGTCAAAAATTCAATGTGAGGTTCATTATATAATCTTAAATTATCTAGTAGCTACATTTATTTTTTTTTTAATTTTTTTTTTCAACGTTTATTTATTTTTGGGACAGAGAGAGACAGAGCATGAACGGGCGAGGGGCAGAGAGAGAGGGAGACACAGAATCGGAAACAGGCTCCAGGCTCTGAGCCATCAGCCCAGAGCCCGACGCGGGGCTCGAACTCACGGACTGCAAGATCGTGACCTGGCTGAAGTCGGACGCTTAACCGACTGCGCCACCCAGGCGCCCCATCTAGTAGCTACATTTAAAGAACAGGTAAAAATAAACAGGTCAAAGATAGTTTAGTAATTTATTTAACCAAAATATTGCCATTTAAAATTATAGTCAATACCAAAATTATTGATAAGATACTTTGTCATATTTTTTTCATTCTGACTCTTTGAATTCCTTTGTGAATTTCACACAGCATGCCTGAGTTTGGACTACTCATATGTCAAGTGCACACAGACCTAGAAGACAGGTCTGTGTTAGAGCCTAAGAATACATAACTGAGAAAAGTGGATCATACAGAATCTATGTTCCACTGAAGAGTATGAATTTTGTCTAAAAGTTGCAACTGCCACTAAGCTCCACAAAATGTTGTCATATGGAAGGGTGATCCAATACATTGCTAGCTGTTCCAGATTTTCTGAGGAATCAAAAATACAGAATTTATTTTTTTTTAATTTTTTTTTTCAACGTTTATTTATTTTTGGGACAGAGAGAGACAGAGCATGAGGGGGGGAGGGGCAGAGAGAGAGGGAGACACAGAATCGGAAACAGGCTCCAGGCTCTGAGCCATCAGCCCAGAGCCTGACACGGGGCTCGAACTCACGGACCGCGAGATCGTGACCTGGCTGAAGTCGGACGCTTAACCGACTGCGCCACCCAGGCGCCCCAAAAATACAGAATTTAGTGGAAAAACTCATTTATAGGTGCTTGTAACTAATTTTTACAAATTTTATACACACTCGCAGGTCAAATAATTTACATTTGCATACTAAATCTGGCCATGACCTCCTTCACATTTATGCCTGGTCTATCTTTTCAGCATTTAAACTATAGTATAGATAGGGACTCGATAAATTATAAGCCTTTCAAGTGAAGGCAATAAATATTTACAAATAAAATACCTTGAGCATGTCAAAGGAATGATAATGAATGATAATAAAAATAATTATGGAAATAATCACATCCATATTTTCAACCATCTTATCACAAGTTTACTCACTGAGGTTCTTCAATAGTATTTTGAATAATAAAAATCTTTAATTAAAAGTAGGCATAACCACAATAGCCAACAGGTGGAAGCAACCCAAATGTCCATCAACAGAAGAATGAATAAACAAACTGTGGTCTACACATGCAGTGGAATATTGTTTAGCCCTAGAGGAAAGCAATTGTGCCATATGCTGCACCCCGAATGAAACTTGAAAATATGATGACAAGTGAATTCAGCCATGCACAAAGGGACAAATACCATTATAATTCCACTTACATGAGGTATCTAGAGTAGTTACATTCATGGAGACAGAAATAGAATGGTGGCTGCCAGAGGCTAAGGAAGAGGGAGATGGAGAGAGAGTTAATGCTTAATGGATACAGAATTTCAATATGGAAAGATGTAAAAATTCTGGATGCATGGTAATAATGTTTTCACAACAATGTGAATGCATTTAATGCCACAGAATGTATGCTTAGATTAAAATGGGATATTTTAGGTTATCATACTTCACCACAAAAAAGTGGTGAAACATATTTTAATAAGAAAAAAATGCTCATTTTTATTTTTTAAAATATCTTAAAGGAGTGCAGTAGAGCATTTCAAATTCACACAAATTAGATAAGAAAAAAACATGAAATGATGAAAAGTTAATGATAAATGTTTTGAAGTGTCAGTTTTTCCTATCCAAAATGCACACTGACTGAAATAAGATTAGCAATGTCAATTTGTCCAAAATGTGGTAAAACTCCTTTGGATGCCTAAAAAAAGTCGTTAAGTTTGATTGGTAGTGAGCATTCTATTCACAGTAGTCCCCCTTATCTGCGGTTTCATTCTCCAAGGTTTCAGTTACCCCAGGTCAACCACCACCTGGAAGCAGATGATCCTCCTGATGTAGTCTAGGAGGGTCAATAGTAGCCTAATGCTATGTCACTGTGCCTACAGCATTCACCTGACTTCACCTCACTATGTAGGCATTTTATTATCTCACATCAGCACAAGAAGAAAAGGATGAGTAGAGCACAATAAGATATTTTGAGAGAGACCATGTTCACATAACTTTTTTATTACAGTATATTACTTTAATGGTTCTATTTTCTTATAGTTACTGTTGTTGGTCTCTTATTATGCCTAATTTATAAATTAAGCTCTATCATAGGTATATGCTTATAGGAAAAAACATAGTATATAGAGTTCTGCATTATCTGTGGCAAACCACTAGGGGTCTTGGAAAGTATCCCCCACAGATAAGAGGGGGCTATTGTATATGTAAATAAGAACTCCCAAAGTTTCTTTTTTTTTTAATTTTTTTAACGTTTATTTATTTTTTTGACAGAGAGAGACAGAGCATGAGCGGGG
The DNA here is from genome assembly GCF_014898765.1 of Herpailurus yagouaroundi. Classification (NCBI taxonomy): domain Eukaryota; kingdom Metazoa; phylum Chordata; class Mammalia; order Carnivora; family Felidae; genus Herpailurus; species Herpailurus yagouaroundi. The sequence goes on along the minus strand of NW_024412418.1, from coordinate 20,608,396 downwards.
GAGGGGCAGAGAGGGAGGGAAACACAGAATCCAAAGCAGACTCCAAGCTCTGAGCTGTCAACACAGAGCACGATGCGGGGCTCGAACTCACAGACCGCAAGATCATGACCTGAGCCAAGGTCAGACACTCAACAGACTGAGCCACCCAGGCACCCCGTGAACTTCCAAAGTGTCTGAGAATATTCCAAAATAGTTGCTTACCTGTATATTTTATATACTCCTTTCCAATATTCTTTTTCTTTTTTATTTGAGAGAAAGGGGCAGGTAGAGGGGCAGAGGGAGGGAAGAGGGGGGAGAGAGAGAGCGAGAGAGAGAGAGAGAGAGAGAGAGAGAGAGAGAGAATCCCAAGCAGCCTCCACACTCAGCGCAGAGCCCAACTTGGGGCTCCATCCTAAAACCCTGGGATCATGACCTGAGCTGAAATCAAGAATCATATGCTCAACTGACTGAGACACCCAAGTGCCTCCCCCTTTCCAGTACTATTTTCACAATTACTGGGGATTTGTACCAATAACAATAATCCTTACCTACCTCAAAGATTAAGAACTTGGAGGGTATTATGCTAAGTGAAATAAGTCAGTCAGAGAAAGACAGATATCATATGTTTCACTCATATGTGGATCTTGGGAAACTTAACAGAAGACCATGGAGGAAAAGGGGGAAAAAAAGTTACAGAGAGGGAGAGAGGCAAACCATAAGAGACTCCTGGATACTGAGAACGGACTGAAGGTTGATGGGGGGTTGGGGAGAGGGGAAAGTGGGTGATGGGCATTGAGGAGGGCACTTGTTGGGATGAGCACTGGGTGTTGTATGGAAACCAATTTGACAATAAATCATATTAAAAAAAAAAAGAAAATCAATGAGATAACTTCAACCCAGAAAAAAACACATCATAAACTACAAAGCACTGTACAAATATGTTTACCAAATAGTTAATAAAGCAAAGGTCAATTTTTCCCCTTGTTCCACCCACAATATTACATATTCTGAAAACAAATCTGAATTAATAATTTACCAAAATGGCTGCTTTCCTCCAGCCACATTTACTGGCAAAATATTCTCCATTTCCTCTAATCAACATAGAGACAGAAAGTTCCACCTTGCAATTTTTAAGTACAATTTCATAGGGCAAATGTTTCCCAAAACTATTTGGGTGTCTCCTCTCTGACCCAGATAGATTTGCTCCTAGCTCAATACTTTCACCA
>NW_024412418.1:20589691-20602191 GCF_014898765.1 Herpailurus yagouaroundi | reverse complement strand
GGGCATATGTTTTAAACAAAAGAATATGACAGGTGGAGGGGAATATAGCAGCAGAGTAAAGGACCCTAAGATCATCTTGTCTCACAAATACAACTAAATAACTATCAAATCATCCTAAATACCCCCAGAAATCAACCTAAAGACTGGCAGAACAAACTCCCCACCTAAAGGTAGAGAAAACATCACATCAAAGAAGGAAAGAAGCGCAGTCTGGGAGAGAAATGGATCATGGCCACTGTGATGGGGAGGGAGCTACAGTCTTCAAGAAGGGCAAGAGGTAGACCAACACACAGAAAAGCACATGGGAAAAAATGAATCCCCATAAAAATTGCCTTGGAAACTGAGAGGGGCCCAAATGTGTGAGTTCTTGCAACCAGCAGGGCTTAAAGCCTGAAGTTTTAAATGTCAGTGTGCTTGGCTTTGGGGAGAGCCCAGAGGTATTGGGGCTGTTCTTGGAGAGAAGGTAGGGCAAACAGCCCGCAGACATACAACTTGGAAACAGCAATCTGAACACCTGGGGAACACAGGTGTTATTTGCTCATCTGAGTGTGTCCCCGAGAGGCAACACTCACAGAGAGACCTCTTTGGGAACAAAGGAACTGGCCATTTTCCTCACCCGCCCCTCAGCATAAGCATAGAGCCACCTGCAGGAACAAGCACAGCACCCACATTCCTTCCCTATCTAACTTGCTTACGCCAAACCCCGTCCCACCCCCCGCCCCAGTGAAACCACCCTTCCCAATCATGCTTGCCTCAGTCCCAGGACAGTGGGCCCCCTTCCCCAGAAGACCAATACAAACTCCTGCCAACACTGCATCTCTCCAGCCAGGAGTTTTGTGAGGCCCTGGTTCCAGCGGCAGTGTCAGCAGGTCTCATTTCACAAGCAGACCAGAACATACCTACTTAAAACTTGCCACATTTGGACCAGAGATGAAACAGTGCCCAAAACAGGCAAAGAGAGCCTCTGAAGATAACTGACCTGAAAGATAAAGTAGCCAGGTCAAAACAGCAGAGTGCATGTAGCACACAGTAGTGACACTCTCTAAAGTGCCAAGCCCTGAGGAACAGGAGATACTACACCACAGGGCACTGTAAGATCTCTTCTTCAGAAGGCAATTACCCAGCAGAAGAGGAGATATAGCTGGCTTTCCTAACACACAGAAGTAGGCACAAAGACTTAGACAAAATGAGAAGACAGAGGGATTTGTCCCATATGAAAGAACACGACAAGGCCACAGCCAGAGACATAAGTGAAACATATACAAATAACATGCCTGATAGGAAATTTAATGTAATGATCATAAAGATACTCACTGGACTTGAGAAAAGAGTGGAAGACATCAGTGAGACCCTTAAACAGACATAAGGAAAAACATAGCAGAGATAAAGGGTTCAATAAACCAAGAGAGAAATACACTTGATGGAATAAATAGCAGAATGGAAGAAGCAGAGGAATGAATTAATGACCTAGAAGACAGAGTAATGGAAGATAATCAAACTGAACAAAAGAGAGAAAGAAGAATTATGCAAAATGAGAAGAGAATTAGGGAACTCTGTGACTCCATCAAACTTAATAAAATTCATATAGGAGTCCCAGAAGAAAAAGAGAAAGAAAAGAGGGAAGAACCTGATTTAAAGAGATAGTAGCTAAAAACTTCCTCAATCTAGAAAAGGAAACAGATATCCCGAACCAGGAGGCACAGACAACCCCCAACAAAATCAACAAAAGCAGATCCATAACAAGACATATTATAATTACAATGGTAAAATATAGTGATAAAGAAAAATTTTTTTAATTTGTTTTAAAGGGTGCCTGGGTGGCTCAGTCAGTTAAGCATGTGACTTCAGCTCAGGTCGTGATTTCATAGTTGATGAGTTCAAGCCTCACGTTGGGCTCTGTGCTGACAGCTCAGAGCCTGGAGCCTGCTTGGGATTCTGTGTCTCCCTCTCTCTCTACCCCTCTCCCTCATTCTCTCTCTCTCTCTCTCTCTCCCTCTCTCTCTCTCTCTCATAAATAAACACACACAAAAAAGAAAGAAAGACATTTTAAAGCAAGTGAAAAGAAGGGAAACTCCTTAAGGATATCAGGGGATTCTTCAGCAGAAATTTTGCAAGCCAGAAGGGAGTGGCATGATGTAGTTAAAGTACAGAACAGGAAAAATCTGCAGCCAAGAATACCCTGTCCACAAAGGCTATGATTCAGAATAGAAGGAGAGATAAAGAGTTTCCCAGACAAACAAAAACTAAAAGAGTTCATGACCACTAAACCAGCCCTGCAAGAAATATTAAAGGGGACTCTTTGAGTGAAAAGACCAAAAGTGACAGCATTAAGGTAGGAAACAAAAAAGAAGTAAAAATTAATATTTTTGTAAAATATCAGTCAAGGAACTCACAAAATAAAAGGATGTAAAAGATGACACAATATACCTAAAACAAGGTGATGAGAGGAGTAAGAACGGATTCAAAGTTAAATGACCATCAGCCTAATATAGACTGCTATGTGCAGAAGATGTTATATACAAACCTAATGCTAACCACAAATCAAAAACAACTAATAAATATGCAAACAACAAATAGAAAGAGGAGCACATGCCTGGCTCAGTCTGTAGAGCATGCAAATCTTGATCTCCTTGTGAGTTTCAGCACGATATTGGGTGTAAAGATTACTTAAAAATAAAATCTGTAAAAATAGATGATAGATAGATAGATAGGTAGATAGATAGATAGATAGAGATACACAGATATCCAAATATATCACTAAAGAAAACCAGTAAATCATGGAAGACAGACAAGATCACAGAAAATCTTCAGAAACAACTACAAAACAGGTATTAAAGTGGCAATAAATACTTATCGATAATTACTTTGAATGTAAATGGACCAAATGCTCCAATCAAAAGACAAAGGGTAATATAATGGAAAAACAACAACAATAACAAGACCCATCTATATGCTGCTTACAAGATACTCATTTTAGACCTAAAGACACCTGTAGACTGAAAGTAAGGGGATAGAGAAATATTTATTGGGCAAATGGATGTCAAAAGAAAGCTGTATAGCAATACTTACATCAGACAAAATAGATGTTAAAACAATGACTGTAATAAGAGACAAAGAAGGACACTATATAATAATAAATGGGACAATCCAACAAGAAGAAATAACGATTGTAAATATTTATGCAACCAACCTGGGAGTGCCCAAATACATAAAAGTTAATAACATACATAAAGGATCTAACTGATAATAATGCAATTATAGTAGGGGACTTTAATACCCCACTTACATCAATAGATCATCTTAACATAAAATCAACAAGAAAATAATGGTTTTGAATGACACAGTGGACCAGATGAATTTAACAGATATATTCAGAATATTCCATCCAAAAACAGCAGAATACACTCTCTTTTCAAGCACACATGGGTTATTCTCTAGAATAGATCACATATAAGGTCACAAAACAAGCCTCAAGAAATTAAAAAAGATTGAATTCCTACTATGCCTCTTTTCTGACTACAATGCTATGAAAGTAGAAATCAGCCACAAGAAAAAAATCTGTAAAGACCACAAATACAAGGAAATTATTTAACATACTACTAAATAATGAATGTCAATCAGGAAATCCAAGAACAAATAAAAAAATACGTGGAAACAAATGAAAATGAAAACACAACAGTCCAAAACATTTGGTATGCAGCAAAAGTTGTTCTAAGAGGGAAGTTTATAGCAATACAGACTTATCGCAAAAAAAACAAGAAAAATTTCAAATAAACAATCTAACCTTACACCAAAAGGAGCTAGGAAAGGAACAACAAACAAAACCTTAAAACCAACAGAAGGAAGAAATAAAGATTAGCTCAGAAACAAATGATATAGAAAAAAACAACAACAAAGAAACAAACAAAAAAACCCCACAATAGAACAGATCAATGAAACCAGGAACAGTTCTTAGAAAAAAATTAATAAAATTTATAACCCCTTAACCAGACTTATCAAGAAAATAAAGAGAAAGGATTCAAATATGATAACAAATGAGTCAGGAGAAATAACAACCAACACCACAGAAATACAAACAATTATAAGTAAATATTATGATAAACTATATACCAACAAATTGGGCAACCTAGAAGAAATGGATAAATTCTAGTTAACATATAACCTACCAAAACTGCAACAGGAAGAAATAAAATATTTGAACAATTGTCAGAAAAAAAAATTTGAATCAGTAATCAAAAACTCCCAACAAACAAAAGTCATGCACCAGATTGCATCACAGGCAAATTCTACCAAATATTTAAAGAAGAATTAATACCTATTCTTCTAAAACTATTCCAAAAAACAGAAAGGGAAGGAAAACTTCCAAATTCATTCTATGAGGTAAGAACTACCCTGAAACTAAAACTAGATCGATGCAACACACAAAAAAAGCGAACTACAGGCCAATATATTTGATGACCAGAGACACAAAAATCCTCAAAAAAATACTAGCAAACCAAATCCAACAATACATTAAAAAAAATCATTCACCATGATCAAATGGAATTAATTCCTGGGCTGCAAGAGTGGTTTAATATTCACAAATCAATCAGTGTAATACATCACATCAATAAGAGAAAGGACAAGGGCCATATGATCATATAAATAGATGCAGAAAAAGCACTTGACAGTACAACATTCATGATAAAAATCCTGAACAAAGTAGGTTTAGAGGGAACATACCTCAACATAATAAAGGCCATATGTAAAAAATCCACAGCTAACATTATCCTTCATGAGAAAAAACAGAGCTTTTCACCTAAGGTCAGGAACAAGACAAGGATGTCCACTCAAATCACTTTTATTCAACAGAGTGCTGGAAGTCCTAGCCACAGCAATCAGACAACAAAAAAGAAATAAAAGCATCCAAATTGGTAAGGAAGAAGTAAATCTTTCACTATTTGCAGATGACATGATACTATACATGGAAAACCCAAAAGACTCCACCAAAACCTGCTAGAACTGATAAACAAATTCAGTAAAGTTGCAGGGTACAAAATCAGTATACAGAAATCTGTTGCATTTCTTTTTTTTTATTTATTTTTATTTTTTTAATGTTTTTATTTATTTTTGACAGAGAGAGAGAGAGACAGAACACGAGTGGGGGCGGGGCAGAGAGAGAGGGAGACAGAATCCGAAGCAGGCTCCCAGCTCTGAGCTGTCAGCACAGAGGCCATTGTGGGGCTAGAACTCATGAACCACAAGATCATGACCTGAGCTGAAGTCTGACACTTTACCGACTGAGCCACCCAGGCATCCCTGTTGCATTTCTATACAGCAATAATGAAACAGTAGAAGGAGAAATTAAGAAAACAATCCCATTTACAATTGCACAAAAAATTAGATATATAAGAATAAACCTAACCAAAGAGGTGACCTGTACTCCGAAAATTATGAAACACTGATGAAAGAAATTGAAGATGACACAAAGAAATGGAAAGACATTCATGCTCATGGATTGGAAGAACAAATATTGTTTAAATGCTCATGGTACCCAAAAAAATCTACAGATTCAATGTAATCTCTAATAAATACCAACAACATTTTTTATAGAACTAGAACAAACAATCCTAAAATTTCTGTGGAACCACAAAAGAACCTCAAATAGCCAAAGCAATTTTCTTGAAAAAGAAATTCAAAGCTGAAAGCATCATAATTCCAGACTTCAAAGCTGTAGTAATCAAAACAGTATGGTACTAAACAAAAATAGACACATAGATCAATGGAACAGAATAGGAAACCAGGAAATAAACCTACAATTATATAGATAGTCAATTAAACTTTGACACAGGAGGCAGGAATATCCAATGGAAAACAAAACAAAACAACAACAACAACAAAAAAAAGTCTCTTCAACGAATGGTGCTGAGAAAATTGGATAGCAACATGCAAAAGAATGAAACTGGACCACTTTCATACACCATGCACAAAAATAAATTCAAAGTGGATGAAAGACCTAAATGTGAGACCTGAAACCATAAAAGTCCTAGAGGAGAGCACAGGCAGTAACTTCTCTGACTTTGGACAGAGCAACTTTTTCCTAGATAGGTGCCCTGAGGCAAAGGAAACAAAAACAAAAATAAACTACTGGGACTACATCAAAATAAAAAGCGTTTACACAGTGAAGGAAACAATCAACAAAGCTAAAAGGCAACCTATGGGATGGAAGAAGATATTTGCATATGACATAGCCAATAAAGGGTTGGTATCCAAAGTATATTAAGAACTTATCAAACTCAATGCCCAAAAAACAATCCTTTTGACAATGGGCAGAAATGAGTGATTCAGTCAGTTTAGTGACCAACTCTTGATTTAGGCTCAGGTCATGATCTCACGGTTTGTGGGTCAAGCCCTACATCAGGCTCTGTTTGGGATTCTCTTTCTCCCTCTATCTCTCTGCTCCTCCCTCCTTCTCTCTCTCTCTCTAGAAATAAATAAATAAACTTTTTACAAAATAGGCAGAAGACATGAATAGACATTTCTTCAAAGGCAACATCCAGATGGCCAACATGCACATGGAAAGATGCTCATCATCACTTACCATCAAGGTAATGCAGATCAAAGCTACAATGAGATATCATCTCACACCTGTCAGAATGGCTAAAATCAACAACACAAGAAACAACAGGTATTGGCAAGGATGTGGAAAAAAAAGGAACCCTCTTGCACTGTTGGTGGGAATGGCTGTTGGTGGGAATGGACACTGGTATAGCCATTCCGGAAAACAGTATGGAGGTTCCTCAAAAAGTTAAAAATAGAACTACTTTATGATCCAGCAATTGCACTACTGGATATTTACCCAAAGAACACAAAAACACTACTTCAATGGGACACCCCTAGATTTATAGCAGCGTTATTTACAATAGCCAATATATGGAAACAGCCCAAATGTCTATCAATTGATGAATGGATAAAGAACATAGGGTGTGTGTATATATATATATATATATATATATATATATATATATATATATATAAAATCATATATATGTATATTATTCAGCCACGAAAAAGAACAAAATCTTCCCATTTGCAATGACGTGGATGGAGCTATTGAGTATAATGTTAAGCAAAATAAGTCAGTCACAGAAAGAAAAATAACACCTGATTTCATTCATATGTGGAATTTAAGAAACAAAACAAATGATCATAAGGGGAAAAGAAAGTGAGAGAGAGAGAGAGAGAGAGAAAGAGAGAGAGAGAAACCAAAAAACAAACTCTTAACTATAGAGAACAAACTGATGGTTACCAGAGAGAAAGTGGATTGAGTGATGGGTGAAATAGGTGATGAGGATTTAATTAAGGAGTGCACTTGTGATGAGCACCAAGTGATGTATGGAGTTTTTGAATCACTAAATTTCTACACCTGAATCTAATATTACACTGTATGTTAATTATCTGGAATTTAAATAAAAATTTTAAAAAGTAAAACAAACAAAAGAACAAAGCAAAAACCTCAGAAAAAGACCTTCGTGAAATGGAGATGACTGATCTACCTGATAAAGAGTCATAAAATGCTCACCAAACTAGGGAAAAGAATGGATGAACAGAGTGACAACTTCAAAACAAGGAGACAGATACAGGAATGCTGTTTCATAGGGGCACATGTACCTCAATGTTTACAGCAGCACTGTGAACAATAGCCAAATTTTGGAAAGACCCCAAATGTCCATCAACTGATGAATGGATAAAGAAGATGTGGTATGTATACATGATGGAATACTACTTGGCAATGAAAAAGAATGAAATCTTGCCATTTGCAACAATGTGGATGGAACTGGAGGGTATTATGCTAAGTGACATAAGTCAAAGAAAGACAGATATCATATGTTTTCACTTATATGTGGGAGTTGAGAAACTTAACAGAAGGCCATGGGGGAAAGGAAAGAAAAACATATATACAGTTACAAACAAAGAGGGAGGCACAGAGAACAAACTGAGGGTGGAAAGGGGGGCAGGGGCAGGGAAAATGGGTGATGGGCATTGAGGAGGGCACTTGTTGGGATGTGCACCGGGTGTTTTATGTAAGTGATGAATCACAGGAATCTACTCCTGAAGCCAAGAGCACACTGGATACACTGTAGGTTAGCTAACTTGACAATAAATTATATTAAATATTTTTTTTAAAAAGAACTACATAAAGCAGGCTTGAAACCAAATGCTCTAAGAAATACCCTAAGTTTGCACAGTTGACTTTCAAACCTCAATAAATAAAAATAGGAGCATATTCCTTGCTTTTATATATCATGTAACTTTTTCTTTCCAAGTGCTTTACATAAAACAACAGTTAAATTTGCCTCTGGTAAGCTTGTAATCCTTATTGCAATTATCAGCTAAATCTGATTTGGTTGTGAGTGTTGAGGAGCAGACAGCGCATGTTAAATTGGGAATCCCATATTCATTGATTGTAATATTAAGTATTCTCTCCTAATTCAAGACACCAACATTTCTCGCTTCCTCTAGGCAACATCTTTCTATTGATCCTAAACCACTGTATAAATTCTTTCCTCCACTGAATGCACTCTCTGCAAGCACCCAGAGTGGTGTGATTAAAATGCAATTCTCAATGTTTCTTCCATGGCTCAAAGTTATTTCATGGCATTAAGACATAGGTTTGTATCCTTAATTGGTCTTCAAAACCCAGGTGCCTCTGGAATTTTGCTCTTTTCATAACATTACATTCACACTGGCTTTCTTTCAAATTCTTCCAGGTATCAGCCATTTTAACTTAGGACTATTTTCAGGCTGTTTCCTTCACCTACAATGACTTTCCATCACTTCTACACCCAGCTAACTTCCTCCTAGAGAACAGAACCTGGACATAATATTACATTTTAGAATACCTTTCCTATGTGTCCTTGGACAGCTTAGATTTCTTTATTTACTCATTTATAGCATGCTGTGATTTCCATCCTTTGCAGAAGTTATGGCAATAATGACTTGTATACTTATAGGTTAATGTCAATTCTGTCTTTAATTCTGTCTTCAATTCTATGTATCTCCAGTATCTATCATATACACTTGCTCCCAAAAGTTCATATGCATCTATTGAATGAATAAAGAAAAGATGAAATAAAATTTTAAAAAAACAGGGAGATAGAAAATATAAGAAAGTACTAAACAGAAGTCAAGAGCTGAAGAATACAATGACCAAACTGAAAAATACATTAGAGAGGTTTAACAGCAGACTGATGAAACAGAACAGTGAGGTGGAAGACCAAGCAATGGAACTCAATCAGATAGAACAGCAAAAAGAAAAAAGAATCTAAAAGAGTGAAGATAACTGAAGGATGTAAAGGACAACCAAGCAGAATAACATTTACATTGCTAGGAATTCCAGAAGGAGAAGAAAGAGAGAAAGAAGAAGAAAACATATTTGAAGAAATAATTGGCTCTATTGGGGCACCTGGGTGGCTCAGTCAGTTAGGCATCCAACTTCAGCTCAGGTCCCGATCTTGTGGTTTGTGAGTTCAAGTCCCACATCGGGCTGCTGAAAGCTCAGAGCCTGGAGCCTGCTTCAGATTCTGTGTCTCCCTCTCTCTGCCTCTCCCTTGCTCACTGACTCTCTCTCATGCTCTCTCAAAATTAATAAACATTAAAATTTTTAATAATAATAAAAAAAGAAAAGAAAGAATTACTGAAAATTTACCTAATCTGGGGAAGAAAACAGACATTCAGGTCCAGGAAGCCCAAAGAGTTCTAAAAACTTGATCCCAAGGAGATCCATATCATTTATAAGTAAAATGTCAAAAGTTAAAGATAGAGAATCTTAAAAGGAGCAAGAGAAAAACAATTTGTTACATACAAGGGAAACTGTATAAGGCTTATAGCAGATATTTCAGCAGAAACATTGCAAGCTAGAAGTCAGTGGCATGACACAGTCAAAGTGCTGAAAGGAAAGAATTCCCAATCAAAACCACTCTACTTGGCAAGGTGATCATTCAGAATAGGAGAGATAAAGAGTTTTCCAAGGGCACCTGGGTGGCTCAGTCGGTTAAGCGTTTGACTCTTGATTTTGGCTCAGGTCATGATCTCACAGTTCATGAGATCGAGCCCATGCTGACAACTTGGAGCCTGCTTGGGATTATCTCTTCCCCTCTCTCTACCCCTCCCTCACTCATGCCATAGTGCGCTCTCTCTCTCTCAAAATAAATAAATAAACATTTAAAACAAAGTTTTCCAGATAAGAAAAAGCTAAAGAGGTCATCACCACTAACCTGGCCTTACAAGAAATGTTAAAGGAATGTCTTTAAGCTGCAAAAATACGACACAAATTAATAACAAGAAAACATATGAAAGTAAAAGTCTCCATAAAAAAAGGTAAATTTATAGTAAAGGTAGTAGATTAATCACTTATAAAACTAGTATGAAGGCGAAAACAAAAGTAGTAAAATTAAATAAAAATGCAATAGTTATACTTTAGGGATACATAAAATTAAAAGATGTAAAATGTATCATCGAAAACATAAAATGTGGTGGGGGGAGGCATGGTAAAAATGTAGAGTTTGGAATGGATTCCAATTTAAATTGCTACCAACTTAAAATGTTATATACATAGGACAATATATGTGAACCTTACAGAAACCACAAAGTGAAAACTCACAGAAAACACACAAAGGAAAATGAGAGAGGAATCTAAACATAACACTAAAGAAAGTTGTCACACCAGAAGGAAGGAGATAAAGAGAAGAAAGGAATAGCAAGGAGCTATTAAAACAGCCAGGAAAAAAATTTTTTAACAAAATGGCAATAAATACTTATTTTTAACAAAATGGCAATAAATAAATAAATACAGGTAAGTAAATGGACTATTAGTCCTAAATTTAGTAAATGGACTAAATTCTCTAATCAAAAGACATAGAGTGGCTGAATGGAGGAAAAAACAAGACTCATCTATATGCTGCCTAAAAGAAGGCTCACTTCAGAAGTAAGGACACAGAGGGGCTCCTGTGTGCCTCAGTTGGTTAAGTATCCAACTCCTGATCTCAGCTCAGGTCATGATCTCATGGTTTGTTGAGATTGAGCCCCGTGTCGGGCTCTGCACTGACAGAGTGGGGTCTGCTGGGAATTCTCTCTCCCTCTCTCACTGCCTCTCTCCCACTCTCCCAAAATAAATAAATAAACTTTAAAAAAAAAGAAGTAAGGACATAGACTAAAAGTAAACAGAGAGAAAAAGATATTCCAAGCAAATGGGAACAAAAAGAAAGCTGATGTAGCTATACACCTTTCAGACAAAATAGGCTGTAAAACTAAGACTATAATAAAAAACAAAGAATAGCATTAAATAATGATGAAGTGGTCAATCCAGCAAGAAAATATAATATTTATGAAGACGAAGTCAACATAGGAGCATCCAAATATATAATGGAAATATTAACAGACAAAAGGAAAAAATGACTGGATTACAATAATAGTAGGGACTTAACACCCACTTACATCAATGGACAGAGGTTCCGGACAGAAAATCAATAAGGAATGTGCTTTAAATGGCACATTAGACCAATTGAACTTAATAGATATATACAGAACATTACATATAAAGGAAAAATGCAGTTTTCTCAAATGCACACGAAATATTCTCTAGGATAATTAGGCCACAAAACAAGTCTTAATAAATCAGAAAGATTAAAATCATACTGAACATTTTTTCTGACTACGATGAAATAAGAAATCAATTACAAGATGAAAACTGGAAAAAAAATGTGGAAATTAAATAACATGCTACTAAATAACTAATGGGTCTAGGAGAAACTAAAAGATACCTAGACACAAATGAAAATAGATACAACATACAAAAATCTGTGGGATGCAGTACACTGAAAAATATAAAACAATGAGGAAAGAAATTGAAGAAGACACCAAAAAAATGGAAAGATATTTTTGTACTGATAGATTGAAAGAATTAATGTAATTAAAATGTCCATACTACCTAAAGACATCTACAGAATCAAAGCAAACCATATAAGAATTTCAATGGCATTATTTTTACAGAACTACAACAAATAATTCTAAAATTTATATGGAACCACAAAAGACTGAATTATCAAAGCAATCTTGAAAAAGAACAAAGCTGGAGGTATCATATTCCCTGATATCAAACTATCCTACAAATCCATAGTAATCAAACAGTATGGCATTGAAATACAAACAGAAACATAGATCAATGGAACAGAATACAGAGCCCAGAAATAAACCCATGCACATATGGCCAACTAACTTATTTAAAGGTGATTTTAGGGGTATCTGGGTGGTCAGTCAAGTGTCTACCCCTTGATTTTAGCTGAGGTCATGAATTCACAGTTAATGGGATCAAGCCCCATGTCAGGCTCTGCACTGACAGCACAGAGCTTGCTTGGGATTCTCTCTCTCCTTCTCTCTCTCTGCCCCTCCCCTTGCTCATGCAGTCTCTATCATAAATAAATAAATAAATAAATAAATAAATAAATAAATAAATAAATAAA
>NW_024412418.1:20573617-20589681 GCF_014898765.1 Herpailurus yagouaroundi | reverse complement strand
AAATAAATAAATAAATAAATAAATAAATAAATAAATAAATAAATAAAATTTTGAAAGCAGATTATAAGGGAGACTTTAAAAGAATTATAAAATTTATAAAAAAGGAGATAAGAATATACAATTGAGAAAGGACTCTCATCAATAAATGGTGTTGGGAAAACTGGGCAACTACATGAAAAAGATTGAAACTAGACCCCTATCTTCACCATTCAGAAAAATGACTTCAAATGGATTAAATATTTGAATGTATGACCTGAAACTATAAAATTACTAGAAGAAAACAAACAGTAAACTCCTCAACATTGGTCTTAGTGATGTTTTCTGGATCTGATTCCAAAGGCAAGGGCAATAAAAGCAAATTAAAAAATGAGACTACATCAAAATAAAAAGCTTTTGCACAGTGAAGGAAATAATAAAGCAAAAAGGCAACCTACTGAATGGGAAAAGATATTTGCAAATAATATATCTAATAAGGGGTTAATACCCAAAATATGTGTAAAGAACTCAAAGAACTCAATAAAAAAAATGCAATTAAAAATGGGTAAAGGAGGCACCTGGTTGGCTCAGACGGTTAAGCAACTGACTTCAACTCAGATTATGTTTTCATGGTTTGTGGGTTCAAGCCCTGCATTGGGCTCTGTGCTGACAGCTCAGAGCCTGGAGCCTGCTTCAGATTCTATGTCTCCCTCTCTCTCTGTCCCTCCCACCCCCCACACTTTGTCTCTGTCTCTGTCTCTCTCTCTCTCAAAAATAATCAATCTTTAAAAAAATTTTTTTGGGGGGCACCTGGGTGGCTCAGCCCGTGAAGCGCCTGACTTCAGCTCAGGTCACGATCTCACGGTCTGTGAGTTCGAGCCCTGCGTCCGGCTCTGTGCTGACAGCTCAGAGCCTGGAGCCTGCTTTGGATTCTAGGTCTTCCTCTCTCTCTGCCCCTCCCCCACTCACGCTCTGTCTCTCTCTCTCTCAAAAATAAATAAACCTTAAAAATTAAAAAAAATTTTTTTTAATGGGCAGAGGATCTGAATAGGCATTTTTCTGGAGAAGACATACAGATGGCCAACAGTCACATGAAAAGATGCTCAACATCACTCATCATCGGGGAAATGCAAATCAAAATCACAATAAGATACAACCTCATACCTATCAGAATAGTTATTGTCAAAATGACAAGAAATAACAAGTGTTGGCAAGTATATGTAGAAAAGGGAGCCATTGTATAGTGTTGGTGAGGATGTAAATTTGTGAAGCCACTATGGACAATAGCATGGAGAGTCCTTTAAAAATTAAAAATAGAACCACCATATGATCCAGAAAATCTACTTCTAGTATCTACCCAAAGAATATGAAAACACCAGTTTAAAAAGATATATGCACTCTTATGTTCACTGCAACATTATATACAATAGCCCAAATATGGAAACAACGTAAGTATCCATCAATAAAGAAAATGAATGACAAAGAACTTAGTCACAGTCACTCATATGTGGACTACTACTCAGCTATAAAGAAGAGTGAAATCCTGCCATTTGTAACATCTATGGGACCTTGAGGGTATTATGCTAAGTGAAATAAATTTTGGTTTTGATGACCTTGAAAGTTTTGAGGGTAGTGGTCAGGCATTTTGTAGAATATCCCTCATTGTGATTTCATCTGATGCTTGTTCTTATAATTAGATTGGGGTCATGGGTTTGGGGGAGGGAGACCATAGAGATTAAAGTCATTGTATCCAAGGTATACACTATCAAGATGGCTTATCACCATTAATGTCAATTTTGGTGATATGGCTTGAGGTAGTGTTTGCCAAGTTTTTCCATTGTAAAGTTACTCTCTTGTTTGTTCTTCCTATATTGTGCCTTTGAAAGGAAGCACAACCCACACTAAGGGAGTGGGAAGTTATGTTCCACTTCCTTTAGGAAAAAGTCTCTACATCAATCATTTAGAATTTTTCTGCACAGATTTGCCTGTTCTCCCTTATTTATTTATTTGATCATTTTTATATCACCAAAGATTCATGGATATTTATTTTATACTTTGGGTTATAAACTAAAACTTTTTTGTTGTTCAAATTATTCCAGATTTGGCTCCTGAGTAGTCTTTTAGTTAGTTCCCATGTTCCTTTGACACACCCTTACCTATGTGTGTTTTTTGAGCAGTTTCTCACTTACAGGCACTATAATATGTCCCAGGATTATCTTATATGTTTCCTCCCTTAGTCCTAAAATCTGCCATTTCTCCAAAGATCCTTTGTTTCCTTTGTCAAAGAATGGAATTAGAAACCAAAATCTGGAGAGAGGAGGGGGTTTGGGAAGACGCAGAGCTGCATGAAGATCCTCAGCTTGTATCATCCCTGAAACGCACCTAGATCAGCAACAAACCAGTTTGCACACCTAGGAAACTGATCTGAGGATTAACACAACAATCTGCATAACCTGAGCCACAAAACTCAGCAGGTACAGATGCAGAGAGGTGAACTGGGGGAGAGAAAAGCCATGGGGCAAAGGGCGCTGTTTTTGTGAAGAGAGGACAGAAAAAGGAGAGCATGGTACAGGAAAAACACTCCCCTGAAGGTATCTGGAAAGAAAGAGAAAGAGTGAAAACACTCACAGAGGACTGAACAAGAAATCTATTCCCCAAAACCAATGGTGGGAGGAAAGGAGAGGGTTTCAATACCATCAGGATTCTATGAACAGTGGAGTGCAGAGTCTGAAGTTCCCGAGATCAGTGCCTGGCGGTGCTCTGGTGAGGAAGTAGGGCGAATCCCAGGGCGCAGGCAGCGGGGTCTGAGGGGTCAATGTACCACACAGAGGAAAGCAGTTCTCCTGCTTGCGGTGCATTTGGTAGAGGCCATATGGCCTCCCCCCATGCAAGGGTCCCAGCAGACCCACGAGAGCAGCCGCCTCTGCTGGTATTGGGACAAAAACGCCAGAGTACGATAAAACTTGGTGCCAGCTGGTTCTGATTTGTCACAATTTCTGAACCTCTGCTACTGTGCAATTGCACGAACGTTTTCTGGCACAACATTTTGCTGGCTACTGCTCAGCAAGACCCTCCCCCAGAGTCAGTGGGGGTCCAAGCTGCAGGGGTGTCTGAAGTGTGGGGTTTTGAAACAACCCCATATGAGAAATAAAACTCTGGAGGGAGGTGTCACCTGGCAGGTGGATGGCTTGACATGGACTGGGTAGAGACAGGGAGTGGACGGAGGCCTGAGACAAAGGAGGGGTGTTTGACTGGGGGTCTGTGAGAGCACCAAGTTCCTGTGCCAGAGACTAGGGAGCTGGGTGAAGCCATTTGCACCCTCCCACACATACCCAGGCACTGCCCACGCATGCGCACCACACAGATCCACCCCAGTAAGCTAAGCAGTGCCACCTAGCAGAGAACAGAGCATTACACTAAGCCCCACCCAACTGCACCCTTTAAGCACATCCCTAAGAAGATCAGCACAAGTCCCTCCTCCTGCTTAGTGTACAGACTATAGAGTAATTCACAGTTTGAGTTCTAGGGGAAATTGAATGTAATTTCATTCGGGTTTCATTCTGTTTGCTTGTTCATTTATTAGTTGTGGGTTGTTGGGTTTTATTTGCTTCTGTCTTTATTTTTTTTCCTTTCTTTAGATACACAAAGAGAAAATTTTATTTTTTTTTAATTAAAAATTTATATTTTTTACTATATTCTTAATTTTGTAAAGTTTTTTATTCTTTAAAATTTTTTTTTAATTTTTTTAATGTTTATTCATTTTTGAGAGACAGACAGAGACAGAGTGAGAGTGGGGGAAGGGCAGAGAAAGAGGGAGACACAGAATCCAAAGCAGGCTCCAGGCTCTGAGCTGTCAGCACAGGGCCTGACACAGGGCTCGAACTCACAAACCATGAGATCATGACCTGAGCTGAAGTCGGATGCTTAACCAACTGAGCCACCCAGGTGCCTTTAAAAAAATTTTTTTTCATATTTATTTACTTTTGAGAGACAGACAGAGTATGAGCAGGCAAGGGGCAGAGAGAGGGAGACACAGAATCCAAACAGGCTCCAGGTTCTGAGCTGACAGCACAGAGTCTGATGTAGGGCCTGAATCCATGAACTGCAAGATCATGACCCGAACTGAAGCCAGATGTCCAACCAACTGAGACACCCAGGCACCCTTAAGTTTTTTATTCTATTTTTTTATTTTTTATTTTTTAATTTTTTTAATGTGTATTTATTTTTTAGAGAGAAAGTGAGACACAGCACGAGTGGGGGAGGGGCAGAGGGGGAGAGAGAGAGACATAGAGACAGAGAGATAGAGAGAGAATACAAAGCAGGCTCCAGGCTCTGAGCCCGACTCAGGGCTTGAACCCATGAACCATGAGATCATGACCTGAGTCAAAGTCGGACACTTAACTGACTGAGCCACCAGGTGTCCCTCAGTTTTTTATTCTGTTTCATTTTCTTTATTTTATTTTATTCTATTTTATTATATAATTTTTTTTAATTTTTAAATTTTTTCTTACCTTTCCTTTTCTTTTCTTCTTTTCTTTCCCTTTTTGCTCTACTCTATCAAGCTTCTTTCAACAAGCAGACCAAAACACACCTAGGATCTAGCTTCCTTTATTTGATTTTCTGTTTTGTTTTTAATTTTTTAATTTTTTTAAGTTATTATTTCTTTCTTCCTCCAAAATGACAAAATGAAGGAATTCACCACAAAAGAAAGAACAGGAAGGAATGACAGCCAGAGGCTTAATCAACACAGATATAAGCAAGATGTCTGAACTAGAATTTAAAACCACAATAATAAGAATACTAGCTGGGGTTGAAAAAAGCATAGAATCCTTTTCTACAGAGATAAAAGAAATAAAATCTTACCAAGATGAAATTAAAAATGCTATAACCAAGATGCAATCTTGAATGGATGTCACGATGCCAAGGATGGACGAAACAGAGCAGTGAATTGGCAATATCAGAAGACAAAACTATGGAGAATAATGAAGCAGGAAAGAAAAGATGGAGATAAAGTCAAAAGACCACGATACAAGACTTAGAGAACTCAGTGACTTACTAAAAAGGAATAATATCCAAATCATAGGAAGCCCAGAAAAATGAAGAGTGAGAAAAAGGGGCAGAAGGTTTATGTGAGCAAATTATCACAGAACTTTCCTAATCTAAGGAAGGACACAGACATCAAAATCCAAGAATCACAGAGAACTCCCATTATATTCAACAAAAACTTACTATCACCAAAGCATATCATAGTCAAATTTACAAAATACACAGACAAGGAAAGAATTATGAAAACAGCAAGGGAATAAAGTCCTTAACCTACAAAGGAAGACATATCAGGTTCACAGCAGACCTATCCACAGAAACTTGGCATGCCAGTAAGGAGTGGCAGAATATATTCAACATGCTCAATTGGAAAAACATGCAGCTAAGAATTCTTTATCCATCAAGACTGTCATTCAAAATAGAAGGAAAGATAAAGAGTCTCCCAGGCAAACAAAAACTAAAAGAGTTTGTGACCACTAACCCATCCCTTCAAGAAATTTTAAAGGGAACTTTTTGAGTGGAGAAAAGACGAAACAAAACAAAACAAAACAAAACAAAATGCCAAAGGCAACAAAGATTAGAAAGGACTAGAGAACATCACCAGAAACTCCAACTCCACCATCAACACAATGTCAATAAATTTATATCTTCAGTTCTCACTCTAAATGTCAATGGACTAAATGCTCCAATCAAAAGACACAGAGTATCAGAATGGATAAGATCCAGCTATATTCTGCTTAAAGAGATCCATTTTAGACTTAAAGACACCTGCATATTGAAAGTAAGGCGATGAAGAACCATCATGTTAATGACCGCTAAATAAAAGCTGGAGAAGCCATACTTATATCAGACAAACTAGATTTTAGAATAAAGACTGTAACAAGAGATAAAGAAGGTCATTATATCATAATTAATCCACCAAGAAGATCTAAAATTATAAATATTTATGTCCCCAATGTTGCACACCCAAATATATAAATCAATTAATCACAAACATAAAGAAACTCATTGATAATAATACCATAATAATAGGCCACTTCAACACCCCACTTACAGCAATGGACAGATCATCTAGGCAGAAAATCAACAAGGAAACAATGGCTTTGAATGACACACTGGACTGAATGTACTTAACATATATTCAGATCATTTCATCCTAAGCTGAAGAATACACATTCTTTTTGAGTGCACATGGAACATTCCAGAGAACAAATCACATATTGGGACATAAAACAGCCCTCACCAAGTACAAAAAGATCAAGATCATACCTTCCATATTTTCAGACCACAATGCTGTGAAATTCGAAATCAACCACAAGAAAAAATTTGGAAAGACCACAAATACTTGGGGATTAAAGAACATCCTACTAAGGAATGAATGGGTTAATCAGGAAATTAAAGAATAAATTAAAAAGTTCATGGAGCCAATGAAAATGAAACAGCGCAAAACCTGTGGGATGCAGCAAAGGCAGTCATAAGAGGACAATACATAGCAATCCAGGCCTTCCTAAAGAAGGAAGATCTCAAATACAAAATCTAACCTTACACCTAAAAGAGCTGGACAAAGAACAGCAAATAAAGCCCAAAACCAGAAGAAGAAGAAGGGAAATAATAGAGATTGGAGAAGAAATCAATGATATCAAAATCAAAAAAACAAAAAACAAAACAAAACACCCCAGTAGAATAGATCAGTGAAACCAGGAGCTGGTTACTTGAATTAACAAATTGATAAACCCATAGCCAGACTGATCAAAAGAAAAAGGAAAGGACCCACATAAATAAAATCACGAATGAAAGAGGAGAGATCACAACCAACACTGCAGAAATACAAACAATAAGAGAATATTATGAGCAATTACATGCCAACAAATTGGGCAATCTGTAAGAAATGGACAAATTCCTAGAAAATATAAACTACCAAAACGGAAACGGGAATAGAAAATTTGAACAGACCTGTGAGGAATAAGCTTAGAAATTCCCTAAGCCTGCATTGATGGGTTAACAAGGCATAAAGAATTAGAAAGCCATAGGACGAACACACTTAAGTTTGGGTAAACAAGATTATGTAAATAAGATTAGGTAAATGGGGCAAAGGCTCCCAGTATAGGATAAAGGTATAGGAAAACAGCAGAAAGCTGCTTTCACAGGAAGGAAGGACCAAATTAGGTAAACAGTTAAATAGGGCTATAGACCACAGTGGGGTGAAGTTGCCCAGAGTGGAGCTAATTAGTAAAAGAAAGATGCTTGTTGATCCTAAGGTAGCATGCTCTGTCTTTCTTGTCCCCTAGGCCAGTTTAGGTAATCAGAGGTGGGGACTCATGTTTGCTGTAAATAACCTTCCACCCGGCACCAGAATCTTATTTTGTATTGATCCAAACCCCTAACACTGCGTATCTCCAAAACTCCCTTGTCCCCACACACGAGTTAATGTTCACACCCATGAGTTAATGTTTATGGTTTCATTGTCTCCCTGTGCACACCCATCACACTTGTAAGCCTTCTGATCTTAATAAAAACAGAGCAAGGACCCTTATTCGGGGCTCTTGTCTTCTCCTGGACATTAGCCTCTCTCGCATTTTTAATCCTGTGCCCCGCTCTCTTGCTGGACAAGAGAGAATTCCAGACCCAGAGTCTACAACACAGACCCATAACCAGTAAAGAAATTGAATCAGTAATCAAAATTATCCCAACAAACAAGAGTCCAGGGCCAGGTGGCTTTCTAGGGGAATTCTACCAAACATTGAAAGAAGATTTAACACCTATTCTTTCAACGCTGTTCCAAAAAAATAGAAATGGAAGGAAAACTTCCAAACTCATTCTACGAGGCCAGCATTACCTTGATTCCAAAACCAGACAAAGAGCCCACTAACTAGGAGAACTACAGGCCAATTTCCCTGATGAACATGGATGCCAAAATTCTCAACAAGATACTAGCAAACTGGATCCAACAATACATTAAAAGAATTATCCATCACAATCAAGTGGAATTTATTCCTAGGATGCAGGGCTGGTTCAATATCTGCAAATCAATCACTGTGATACATCACATTAATAAAGGAAAGGATAAGAACCACATAATCCTCTCTAGATGCACAGAAAGCATTTGACAAAATACAGCATCCTTTCTTGATAAAAACCCTCAAGTAAGTAGGGATAGGAGGATCATACCTCAATATCATAAAAGCTATATATGAAAAACCTACTGCTAATATCATCTTCCATGGGGAAAAACTGAGAGCATTCCTCCTAAGGTGAGGAACACAACAAGGATATCCACTCTCACCACTGTTATTCAACATAGTGTTGGTAGTCCTAGCCTCAGAAATCAGAAAATACAAAGAAATAAAAGGCATCCAAATAAGCAAGGAGGAAGTCAAGCTTTCATTCTTCACAGATGACATGATACTGTATTGTGGAAAACCCAAAAGACTCCACCAAAAACAGCTAGAACTGATACATGAATTCAGCAAAACCACAGGATATAAAATCAATGTACCGAAATCATTTGCATTTCCATACACCAACAATGAAGCAACAGAAAGAGAAATCAATGAATCGATCCCATTTACAATTGCACCAAAAACCATAAAATACCTAGGAATAAACCTAAGCAAAGAGGTGAAAAATCTGTACATTGAAACCTATAGAAAGCTTATGAAAGAAATTGAAGAAGACACAAAAATTTAGGAAAATGTTCCATGTTCATGGGTTGGAAGAACAAATATTGTTAAAATGCCAATACTACCCAAAGCAATCTACAGATTCAATGCAATCCCTATCAAAATAACACCAGCATTCTTCACAGAGTTAGAAAAAACAATCCTAAAATTTGTACGGAGCCAGAAGAGACCTCAAATAGCCAAAGCAATCCAGGAAAAGAAAACCAAAGCTGGAGGCATCACAATTCTGGACTTCAAGCTGTATTACAAAGTTGTAATCATAAAGACAGTATGGTACTGGCACAAAAACAGACACATAGATCAGTGGAACACAATAGAGAACCCAGAAATGGACCCACAAATGTATGGCCAACTAATTTTTGACAAAGCAGGAAAGAATATGCAATGGAAAAAAGACAGTCTCTTTAGCAAGTGGTGCTGGGAAAACTGGACCTCTTTATTACACCTTACACAAAAATAAACTCAAAATGGATAAAAGACCCCAATGTAAGACAGGAAGCCATCAAAGCCTCGAGGAGAAAGCAGGCAAAAACCTCTTTGACCTTGGCCACAGCAACTTCTTACTTCACATGTCTCTGGAGGCAAGGGAAAGAACAAAAATGAACTATTGGGCCCTCGTCAAAATAAAAAGCTTCTGCACAGTGAGGAAACAATCAGCAAAACTAAAAGGCAACCAATGGAATAGGAGAAGATATTTGCAAATGACATATCAGAAAAAGGGTTATATACAAAATCTATAAAG
Source organism: Herpailurus yagouaroundi (assembly GCF_014898765.1). Classification (NCBI taxonomy): domain Eukaryota; kingdom Metazoa; phylum Chordata; class Mammalia; order Carnivora; family Felidae; genus Herpailurus; species Herpailurus yagouaroundi. The sequence continues at coordinate 20,580,240 of NW_024412418.1, read as the reverse complement.
AACTTATCAACATCCAAAAAAATAAATAATCCAGTGAAGAAAGGGGGAAAATACATGAATAGACACTCCTCCAAAGAAGACATCCAGATAACTAACAGACACATGAAAAAATGCTCAACATCACTCATCATCAGGGAAATGCAAATCAAAACCACAATGAGATACCACCTCACACCTGTCAGAATGGCTAACATTAACAACTCAGGCAACAAAAGATGTTGGTGAGGATATGGAGAAAGAGGGACCCTTTTGCACTGCTGGTGGGAATGCAAATAGGTGCAGCCACTCTGGAAAACAGTATGGAGATTCCTCAAAAGATTAAAAATAGAACTACCCTATGACCCAGCAACTGCATTACTAGGTATTTATTCCAAGGATACAGGAGTGCTATTTCAAAGGGGCACATGCACCCCAATGATTATAGCAGCACTATTGACAATAGCCAAAGTATAGAAAGAGCCCAAATGTCCACTGATGGGTGAATGGATAAAGAAGATGTGGTGTGGTGTGTGTATACACACACACACACACACACACACACACACACACACAATGGAATATTACTCAGCAATCAAGAGAATGAAATCTTGTCATTTGCAATAACATCAATGGAATTAGAGGGTATTATGCTAAGCAAAATAAGTAAGTCAGAGAAAGGCAAATATCATGTGACTTTACTCATGTAGAATGTAAGATACAAAACAGATGAACATAAGGGAAGGGAAGCAAAAATAATATAAAAACAGAGATATAAAAAATAATATAAAAACAAAAATAATATAAAAACCATAAGTGACTCTTAAATACAGAGAACAAACTGAGCGTTGCTGGAGAGGTGCTGGGTAGAGGTGAGGGTCATTCAGGAGGACACTTGTTGGGATGAGCACCAGGTGTTATATGTAAGTGTTGAATCATTAAATTCTCTTCCTGAAAACATTATTACACTATATGTTGACTAACTTGGATTAAATTTTTAAAAAAGAATATGGAGGAAAAGAAAATGGTTGTTTTTCAAATACAGTCAGTCTTTAGGGCAGGCTATGCTCTTGACATTTGTAAGAGGAAGTGATGTAAGTAAATATAATTTTCTCGTACAAACAAACAAACAAAAGAAACCAAAATCTGGACACGAGGAGTATTACTGCTTCTGGGTTGTCTCAGCTGACAGAGCAAAGTAAGAAATAGGGTGTTTACTAAGCCATATAGCTACATATATCTATATACATTTCTATGTGTAACCATCTGTATCTATATTAGGCTAAACCTGAGTTCATTCTAATTTCTCTGACTCTAATCCATCACCACATGGATCATTCTATCCTTTTTTTCTTGTTCATCCAGAACCTCCTATTCCAATATCAAGAAACCTAACTCCCAGGGTGCCTGAGTAGTTTAGTTGGTTGAGCGTCTGACTCTTGATTTCATCTCAGGTCATGATCCCAGGATTGTGGGATCAAGCCCCATGTCAGGCTTTGCAAGGAGCCTGCTTAAGATTCTCTCTCTCCCTCTGCCTCTCTCCTCTGCTTGCACTTTCAGAAAGAAAAGAAAAAAAGCAAAGCGGAAGGAAGGAAGGAAGGAAGGAAGGAAGGAAGGAAGGAAGGAAGGAAGGAAAGAAAGAAAAAGAAAGAAAGAAAGAAAGAGAAAGAAAGAAAGAAAGAAAGAAAGAAAGAAAGAAAGAAAGAAAGAAATGAAACTTGACTCCCACCATCTCCCACTTATTTAGTTACTTAATTCCAGTATACATGTATGCATAGCAATTCCAGAATTATTATCCTAGGCCCCTGTGGAAAACAACTTTATCTATAGAATATATGCTTATGTACAATTTCTTCTGCATTTAGTTTTATAGACTTCATCTTTACCAGTTACTTAGATCAGCATATTTTCTTCCCACCCTCTTTAGTGAAGTTGTTTCATACATTTTCTTTTTTAAATTTGTATACATTCAGCTGCACTCCTCCTGCTGTAAAATTCCATGTTTTCTTATATCAAATTTAGCACAACATTTATTTTTGTATTTAAATTTGTTTCACAGCATTAAAATGACTCTAATTCAGACATAAAATAGCTGCAAAGAGTAACAGTTTTTAAATGGTTTCCCTTGCAATTTCAGGACACTTTTCATCAAATTTAAAAACTGGAAAGAGATATAAAAGAAAAAAATTGTTTCAAAGTTGCAAGACTGACAATGGAACAGCTGCTTGAATTTCTAATCACAAATATTAAAGCTAGTGGGGAGGGAATTAATAAAGTAATCAATATTAAACGTGGATAAAAAATCACCCGGGTCTTACAAAAAGCAATGACACTTTACTAAAGTACTGATGGCTATACACAATATACTATATACTTCTAAATTCTAGTTACATGGAAGTGAATAGGTTAGACTTAGAAACTGCATTCATTGATGCTATAATCATATCATATAGGTTAGGTTGTTTACTTCATAGGATTTTACCATGATGTGACATGATACTAAATAAGTGAATTTGGGACCACTGTAAGCACATTTAGTATGTAAATTCACCTGGCATTGAACTGAACATGGTAAATTAATAATAAAAGATAAAGCTTGTTATAGAGTTTTTTTGCATGCAAAGGGCAAATTATTTTAAAGGTCACTATAGCACAACCTTCTAATCAATGGTATATTTGAAAGAAATTCAAATTATGTGCAGTACACGTGAAAAACAAAGAGTTAAGTCCCTTAGCATGTATATTTTCTATAAACCAACAGGAAAAGTACCAATAACCTAATAGAAAATTAGCAAAAAAAACATGAAAAAGTTCATAAGAAATAAAATTTTTAAATGGCTTTTAAACATATAAAAAGATGTTCAACATCATTTATAATGTGAGAAATGCAAAATAAAACTCAATAAGAACGTTTTCTTATTAAATTGCTTACCTAATTAGATTGACAAAAATTTAAAACATCAATACATCATCAATGGGTAGGGGAAACACTTTTGTAAACTGTTATCTTGGAAAGGCAATTTGATAATATCTATAATAATTTGATTCTTTTTCATTTAGCAGTTCTACATGTTAGGATACTATCTATAGATACTCACACAAGGTCCCCAAAAGTGCATACAGGAATATTCATTGTAGCATTGTTTGTAACAGCCAAAGATTAGATAAAAATCAAACGTTTATCAATAGGGAACTGATAAAATAAATTATGGTCTATCTATGCATTATAAAGGCAGATATGTAAGGCATGACATGCTTCTCAAAATCCAGTGTTAATAGAAAAAAATGCACCACACAATGTAAATAACATGCTACAATTAGTGGAGAAAGGGGAAGCAGAAGAAAGTAGGAAGAGAGGTGAAATATATTTATAAGCCTGTTTATGAACGGAACATTCCCGGAAGAATATCCAAGGGACTAATAATAGTGGTTGTTTCTAGGAGTTGGGAAAAAGGGAGATTATTTTTCTAGGTACATTCTGTTGTAGTATTTGATTGTTTATTACCAAATTCATGTATTATTTTTTTTTACCTAAAAAAGTAGTTCTTAAAAAATTTAAAAATTGGATTCATAAAATGAATGACTATGTACTTCAATTAACTACCAATTATGAGTACAGCCAAGAAAGACTTTGTTGTTTAAAAAAAAATATTTTTTAAGCTCAGCTTAGTATAGTCAGGAATTGAAATTACTTAAGCTATTATGTAATGTACAAAACTGGAGAGTAAGGGTGGGCTCAAGTTTTTACTGTAACTCTTTTGGATTTCTTAAGGTTTTAACCATAAGCAAAATTGTTCCCATTCAAATTAAAAAGTGAACAAGAAAACATGGTGAAAGTTAAAAAAAGTTTAATTTGAAATTGCACAAAACGAAGTTCACCTGGAAGCACAAGTTAAAGCATTGGTTTCCAAGTTAAAACTTGGCAACACAAACAAATATATTTTTCTGTATCTTCATGTGTGCATGTGTGCAAAGGTGTATAGAGATACATACATACACAAATGGACAGGTGTGTATATACCCATATACATAAGTGTGTATATGTCCGTGCACACATATGTATATATTTAAAGAAATCAAATGCCTATATTACCCTTTATGTATTAATTTTTTAAATACTGACTGAAGGAATTCCTCCTACTTAGAATGCCCTCTCATTTCTTCTCCAGCAATTCATATGCATTACTTTATGACAATTAAGAACCAGATCTCTTCCAGACAGTCCATCTTGATTAACCTAATACCATATTGAGTAGATCTACATTCATTTGTTCAACAAATATTTATTTAAAGCCTCTGATTTGTCAAGCATTGGGCATACAGTGAAAGAAAAGACAAAGATACTCTACCCTTATAGAGTCTATATTCAGCAAAGGTTACATATTTTAAAAATAATAATTACCTAAATCCAGGGTTGGTCAGTGCCACAAAGGAAAGGTCTATGAGAGATGTAAATATAAAAGAAGAAGATTTAGGAGGAGGGAAGATGGCGGCGTAGGAGGACTCTGGGCTCACCGCGCGTCCTGCTGATCACTTAGATTCCACCTACACCTGCCTAAATAACCCAGAAAACCTCCAGAGGATTAGCAGAACAGAGTCGCCGGAGCCAAACGCAGACGAGAGGCCCACGGAAGAAGGTAGGAAGGGCGGCGAGGCGGTGCGCGCTCCACGGACTGGCGGGAGGGAGCCGGGGCGGAGGGGCGGCTCGCCGGACAAGCAGAGCCCCCAAGTCTGGCTGGCAAAAGCGGAGGGGCCTGACGGACTGTGTTCCGACAGCAAGCGCGACTTAGCGTCTGGGAGGTCATAAGTGAACAGCTCTGCTCGGAAAGCGGGAAGGCTGGAGGACAAAGGGAGGGAGAGCTGCTGAGCCCCCGGACGACAGAGCTCAGTTTGGTGGGGAACAAAGGCGCTCACCAGCGCCATCTCCCCCACCCATCCCCCAGCCAAAATCCCAAAGGGAACCAGTTCCTGCCAGGGAACTTGCTCCCTCCGCTCAAACACCCAACTCTGTGCTTCTGCGGAGCCAAACCTCCGGCAGCGGATGTGACTCCCTCCCGCTGCCACAGGGCCCCTCCTGAAGTGGATCACCTAATGAGAAGCGAGCTAAGCCTGCCCCTCCTGCCCCGTGCACCTTGCCTACCCACCCCAGCTAAGACGCCAGATCCCCAGCATCACAAGCCTGGTAGTGTGCAAGTAGCCCAGACAGGCCACGCCATCCCACAGTGAATCCCGCCCCTGGAGAGGGGAAGAGAAGGCACACACCAGTCTGACTGTGGCCCCAGCAGTGGGCTGGGGGCAGACATCAGGTCTGACTGCGGCTCCGCCCACCAACTCCAGTTATACACCACAGCACAGGGGAAGTGCCCTGCAGGTCCTCACCATGCCAGGGACTATCCAAAATGACCAAGCAGAAGAATTCCCCTCAGAAGAATCTCCAGGAAATAACAACAGCTAATGAACTGATCAAAAAGGATTTAAATAATATAACAGAAAGTGAATTTAGAGTAATAGTCATAAAATTAATCGCTGGGCTTGAAAACAGTATAGAGGACAGCAGAGACTCTCTTGCTACAGAGATCAAGGGACTAAGGAACAGTCAGGAGGAGCTGGAAAATGCTTTAAACGAAATGCAAAACAAAATGGAAACGAAGACGGCTTGGATTGAAGAGGCAAAGGAGAGAAAAGGTGAACTAGAAGATAAAGTTATGGAAAAAGAGGAAGCTGAGAAAAAGAGAGATAAACAAATCCAGGAGTATGAGGGGAAAATTAGAGAACTAAGTGATACACTAAAAAGAAATAATATACGCATAATTGGTATCCCAGAGGAGGAAGAGAGAGGGAAAGGTGCTGAAGGGGTACTTGAAGAAATAATAGCTGAGAACTTCCCTGAACTGGGGAAGGAAAAAGGCATTGAAATCCAAGAGGCACAGAGAACTCCCTTCAGACGTAACTTGAATCGATCTTCTGCATGACATACCATAGTGAAACTGGCAAAATACAAGGATAAAGAGAAAATTCTGAAAGCAGCAAGGGGTAAACGTGCCCTCACATATAAAGGGAGACCTATAAGACTCGTGACTGATCTCTCTTTTGAAACTTGGCAGGCCAGAAAGAATTGGCACGAGATTTTCAGTGTGCTAGACAGAAAAAATATGCAGCCGAGAATCCTTTATCCAGCAAGCCTGTCATTTAGAATAGAAGGAGAGATAAAGGTCTTCCCAAACAAACAAAAACTGAAGGAATTTGTCACCACTAAACCAGCCCTCCAAGAGATCCTAAGGGGGACCCTGTGAGACAAAGTACCAGAGACATCACTACAAGCATAAAACATACAGACATCACAATGACTCTAAACCCATATCTTTCTATAATAACACTGAATGTAAATGGATTAAATGCGCCAACCAAAAGACAGAGGGTATCAGAATGGATAAAAAAACAAGACCCATCTATTTGCTGTCTACAAGAGACTCATTTTAGACCTGAGGACACCTTTAGATTGAGAGTGAGGGGATGGAGAACTATTTATCATGCTACTGGAAGCCAAAAGAAAGCTGGAGTAGCCATACTTATATCAGACAAACTAGACTTTCAATTAAAGGCTGTAACAAGAGATGAAGAAGGACATTATATAATAGTGACAGGGT
>NW_024412418.1:20537573-20568617 GCF_014898765.1 Herpailurus yagouaroundi | reverse complement strand
CTCTCTCTCTCTCTCTCTCTCTCTCTCTCTCTCTCTCTCTCTCTCTCCTGTCTCTCGGGCAAGGGGTGGGCGGGATTGCTAGCACAGAGGATCCCCTACTTAAGACAGTTCAATTTAATAATTTTTCAAGTTCATGATGCTCCCAAAGTGATGCACATTTGGTAGAAACTGTATTTCAAATTTTGAATTTGGATCTTTTCCTGGGCTAGAGATGTGTGTTAGGATATGATACTCTCGTGATGCCGGAAAGGGCAGTGAGCCACAGCTCCCACTCAGCCATGCAATCATGAGGATCAACAACCGAAACACAACCATTCTGTTTTTCCTTTCAGTGCACTTCACAAATTACATGAGATATCCCACACTTTATTATAGAATAGGGTTTGTGTTAGATGATTTTGCCCAACTGCAGGCTAATGTAAGTTTTCTGAGCGCATTTGAGGTAAACTAGGCTAAGCTATGACAATCAGTAGGTTAGGTGTATTACATGCATTTTTGATTTATGATACTTTCAATTTAGAAAAAAATTATTGGGATATAACCCCATCATAAATTGAGGAAGATCTGTAATCCCCTTATAAGACTAAGGATTTCCAATCTTCTGTTTCCTTAGCTATGGCACAAATTTACCATTTTTATCTAAGCAGTGTCCACCTGGGCCACTCTGTGTTGCCCCCATCAGATTTGGGGGCAAGGAAAACCAATGTGAACATGAAATTTATGACTCTCTTTGAGCCCTTTGTCTCTAATCCAGGAGTTTCGTGTCCTCTGCCAGAATCCATGAAAATGTGATAGTCTAATTTGTTTGCTTGCAAATAGGATAAAATTCTCAGACATTTCAGTTCTTGGCAAATTTCAGTGTGATTCTTCACAAGATTCCCCATAATTTTCTGGCTTTTAACATGCTTCTAGACCCTGATTTTAATTAATGCTCAAAGCCCACTGAGCTGGGATACTTCATTAAAGAATCAGATGCATAATTTGACATCAAATTTTAAATATTTTGTTGGATTTTTAAAATTTTATTAAAAACAGATTAAATAAAAGTAGACTGATTGTTTTTACTTGCAGATTAGATATATGTATTTAATCATATAACTGCTTTGTTTCAAAATAACTTAAGGGACTATACACAAAATGAATATAAGATTAAAATAAGAAAAAAGCAAGATAGGAAGAATATAAGAAATAAGTAAAATGACTTTTTTACTTTTCCTCTGTATCACTTACCACACATTCAATTAACTAAATGTGTGTGCTATTGTTTGCCTCATTTCTCATTCTTCTGCCATACTTTAAGCTCCATGAAAGTAGGAATCATGTTTATCTTATCCACTGTGAAAGCTTCTTGACACACACCAGATGCTTAGTTCATGTTTTCCTTTTTCATATAATGTATAAAAGGAAGAGGGAATGGTAGGAGACAGAATTATGGTTAACCTATGTGACTTTCTTACTAACAGAGCCTTGAGCAATGTGCCTGGTTGAAACAGACAATCCCCAGCCTCCTTTGCAAACAGGAATGGACAAAGAGATATAATACAAATTGTGGGATTTCTAAGAAAACTCATTATGACCTACCATACTTTCTCCTTCTTGATCCTTGTGATATACATGTAGACTAGAGTTCCAGTAGTCCTTGGATCATGACAGGAAAGCCAGAGAATCTCAGAGACTTTAATTTTGATATCCTTGAGGCTCCTGAATTAATATCAGCAAGCGTCTACCTCCAGACTTCTCATCTTATAATCTAAGCCAAAGTTAAGTACATTGTCTGTGATACTGCAGTCAAATCTAATACTAATTAGTACAGTCATGAAATTGTCATGAATTTCTGTAAGTGGAACTATTATGCAACTATATTTCACTCCATCAGTGGTGAGAAGGTGGTTGAACAAATAGACATAAATTTACTGAAGCAGAAACCTAAGAAAAATCATTGGATGTCCAAACAAACATGTCAACAGAAAATAACTCTTACCACAAGTCAAAATGAGTTTTCAAGATCATCAAAAAATTATTAGTCTTAAACACTGACTTGCTAAAAGCTAGTTTTTCAATAATATTATGCTTTCATACTCCAAATATTACCCTGAAAAAAGTTTAATAAGGCAACCTTTCATTTGTCATGGATTTGCCAGTTAATTTCTTGGATTCTTCTTTTTTCCTCATCCTTTAGATTTTACCCAACAGCAAGCTTTTGTGAAAATACTCAGATTACACTTTTTCTCTCTATTAACAGAAAAAACATCCTAGGCTAGGCTTCAATCTTCTAATCCATAATTACTATAATTGCTTTCTAAATGGTCTTTCCAATTCCCCCCTTTCATTCATCTATGTCATCTCATCTTAAATCCTTCCATTTCATTATGCCATTCTTCTGTCTATAGAACACTGACCTTATTTTACTCTTGTATGTCTTAAATCTGTTCTAAAAGGTAACATCATGGAGCTCCTGGGTGGCTCAGTCAGTTGAACGTCTGACTTTGGTTCAGGTCATGATCTCACAGTTTATGGGTTCAAGCCCCATGTCAGGCTCTGTGCTGACAGCTCAGAGCCTGAAGCCTGCTTCAGATTCTCTCTCTCTCTCTCTCTCTCTCTCTCTCTCTCTTTCTCTCTCTCTCTCTCTCTGCCCCTCTCCCACTTGTGCTCTTTCTCTCTCTCAAGAATAAATAAACTTAAAAAAAAAAGGTGATATCATGAGAAGACACTTTGCCCAAGCTTTTCCATAGTTCTGAATTCTGTCTTCACATTAGTGAAACTACCATTGGTTCCAGATTTAGTTAGGACATCTGGGCCTTCTGTTTTCCAATCCTTTTGACAAATCCTATACCTTATTTTTAAAGGACTAATAATATTCCTTGAATAATACAGCTTAATTTCTATTCACTTGGAGACAGAAACAATAACAAATTTACATTTGATACCCTGTAATCTAATGTTTGATCCAGCCACCTCAACAACAAAACAGCACCACATTTCTGAAAGGCTAATGCATTTCAGGATCAAAGATTTGTTTTTCCTACTTTATACTTACTTTTTGTTTGAGACAAGAGGCTATTGAGATCCAAACCTCAATATTTGGGTATAGATAAGTCAGGATGGGAAAACCAGCATCCTGATATAACAGTTCAGAACTGACCCATGAGAAAAGACCACTGCATCCATCTCTAGAACAGAAGTAGGTAAATTTTTTTTCTTTAAAGAGCTAGATAATAAATGTTTGCAGATTTACTAGCCATATAGTTTCCATTGCAACTACTCAGTTCTGGTGTTGTAGCATGAAAGCAGCCATAGACAATACATAACAAATAAACATGGCTGTGTTTCTATAAAACAGGTTGCAGACGAGATTTGGCCCATGGCCTACAGTTTGTTAATCCTCCAACTAAGATTTATTTTTCAATCTACATGTCTATTACAGGTTGACTGGATACATCGTATCTCTTCACTGCAGGACCCAAAACCAAAAATGATGGCTCAGCTACCATCCTCACCAGTCACAGTGGCAGAAGAAAAGAAAATTCTCTAGGGACTTGAATAGAAAATCAAAGGGTCCATCTTAGAAGTCACAAACATTACTTCCATTTACGACTTACTGGCCAGAACTAGTCAGAAGGCTCACCCAACTATCAGGAGCTTCCTAGTATAATCATATGCTGTCTGAAAAGCAGAGAGCCTGAAATACTTGGCAAAGAGCATTAGTGACTACCAGCATCGAGTTTAAATCAAAAAATGTTTTGGGGAAAGTTTTCTTTGATTCAGACAACTTTTGTGTGTACAGTACTGACAAATTGTAGCCCATCAAAGTAAGCTTAGAGACATTTCAACTGATCTAATAATCATTCTAGATAGATATAGTTGAAAGACTCATGATCTCTCAAAAGATTTATTCTTCTGTGAGAAATTCATTTGGCATATTTCACTTTACATAATACATTAAGAAGAGTAATTGATAAAAGAGAAAACAAATGATTGAATGAAAAACCTGATGGTCAGAGTGACAGATTTCCATCATGTAAAAGGTGCAAAATAGCATAGATACGCATATATATAATTACAGATCCTATGATGCTTCTTAACAATAATTTTCAAAAATTATATATTTTCCCTATCAACTAAGGCTAAATCCAAGATGATACCTTCTAATATCTATTAACCAGATTTTCTTTTCTAATATCTTTTGAAAAAAGTAATTATCAGTTTTAGTCTAAGAATTCTTTTTTTTTAAATATGAAATTTATTGTCAAATTGGTTTCCATACAACACCCAGTGCTCATCCCAACAGGTGCCCTCCTCAATACCCCCCACCCACCCTCACCTCCCTCCCACCCCCCATCAACCCTCAGTTTGTTCTCAGTTTTTCAGAATTCTTTTTTTTTTTTAAGTAAGCTCCACACCTAGCATGGGACTTTGAATTCACAACCCCAAGACCAAGAGTTGCATGCTTCACCAACTGAGCCAGCCAGGTACCCCAGTCTAAGAATTCTAAGATTGTTTTAATTATAAGAATAGAAACTAGGGGGGCGCCTGGGTGGCTCAGTCTGTTAAGTGTCTGACTTTGGCTCAGGTCATGATCTCACAGTTCATGAGTTTGAGCCCTGCATTGGGCTCTCTGCTGTCAGCACAGAGCCCACTTCGTATCCTCTGTCTCCCTCTCTCTCTGCACATCCCCTGCTCATTCTCTCTCTCTCTCTCTCTCTCTCTCTCTCTCTCTCTCTCTCTCTCTCCCTCTCTCTCAAAAATAAATAAACATTTAAAAAATAGACACTAGGGTTACACATTAATTTTTAAAAGAACTAGAGACATTTCCTGGGAATGCCACTCATTGCTAAATTAGTGAAATTAAGTTGAAAATAGGATTTCCCATTCATATTATTGCCTACTTACTAATATCAGTATACAGAAGTCCACAAACTAGTAGTTACCAAAAAAGGACTTCATAACTATACATATTAATAACAAGTGATCAAACTCCAAAGAAATGATGCACATATAAACAGAATCACAGACTCTTCAGAACTGAAAGAGACCTGAGAAGTAATCAATGCAATTTTCTATACCACTCAATTCTCAAAAGGAAAAACAAGTGACCATGAAGATTATATATCAATGCCTGAAGGGTAGAGGATGATTGCCTTCAAATTATAATTTTAAATTTGGAAAAAATATTTTGTTTTTATAAGAAAAACTACCGAAAGTAAATGTACTTTGTTAAGGGAGATTTGAAGGTAATAAAATAGGAAAAAATTGGGAGTGAGCCCAATAAATGAATTCCACATATGACGTTATATCACCTGATGCTCATTCACATAGGTAAAGTACTATTAGAAATATTATTTACACTGGATTTATAAGAACTTCATATTTTAAGATGAGTATACAAAAATCAAAGCTGATTATTTACTTATTGCAATGCAATAACCAAAAAGGAATTTCAAACTCTGTAACATCTTCCATTTCATTGAATTAAAGTTTATTCTATCTCTGGATTATATAAATTTGACAACATCCAATCTGCCTCCAGGAACTATTTCCACTGGCAGACAGTAAGCCACTAAAGTAGATGTAAAAATGAACAAAAATGAACACAATGAACAAAATTTAGTTTACTGGAACACAGGCTTGTTTAGATACCTGGACTAGCATTACTCTCTCAAAAAACTGTCATTAACCTTGTCCAAAATATGAATTTACTATAATCAATTCTACAAGATTTCCTCATGCTTCTCTACACACACACACACACACACACACACACACACACACACACACACCTTTTTAGATAGCTGAAGGTGGCAGCCAAAAAAAGAACATATGACAAAACTTTCGTCCAGTTAGGATGTACATATTCTTCAAAGAAAAGTCCAGTCTCATTCATTTCATTAATGTGCTGACTGTATAAATATGTTTTAAAATGGCATAATGTGGCCTTCTTAATTTGAATACTATTTTATTCACAATTTCACAGATATTATTTTTTAAAAATAGATTTGAGATATTTTTTTACTCTCTAAAATGTGATATTCTGTGCCATGCCAATTTAGAAACCTCTTAAACATATTATCAGCACATAGCTGCAAAATCTATAAACTTCCTGAGTGAAATAGCCTTTTGAATCACAAGTAATACAAAGAATTCCCACCACTGGAGAAATACTCAAGAATTCTTGCCCATTGGTGTTTCCTAAAACTTTACTTTGAGAGGAAAATGGAAAAACAGTTCCAAGATAGCTCTTTGATGGCTAAAGTTATCAAGTTTTAAGTTTTATTAAAGATCATAGCTTTTTTAGCTGTTATATGTGATGAAGAAAATTGTACTTAGATTTCTGTTTTGTGGCTAAAGAACCCAGGCCATTTTATTAAGACAGGAAGTCCACCACAAGAGCAGCTGTCTGAAGTTCCACTAAAATTTATTCATTTTCTTTAAAAGTGTCGTTGGTTATCAATTAAATGCAAGCACTAACCTATGTGCTGGAAACACAATAGTCTCTGTAGTGAATATTTTTTCTCTTTTCTTTCTTTTAAAACATTATTCAGTGTTCAAATTCCCTTTCAATTTAGGGGTAATTTAGGCAGCATTCCCTACTGAACCCTGTATTGGTGGGTGGTAGTGCTCTGTCTTCCTCCCATAAAAGCCAAGGGAGAGGATTCTTCCAGGGAGCACAAGGTATAGACACATGAGCAAGATTCAGCCCCTCAGGTGACCGTACCTGGACTTTCCATCTGGAGTGAGAAACCCAAAGACAAAAAAAGGGTTATTAGCCTCTGCTCCTCTCTTGATTTCTGCCCATTTCCTGAACCCCCTCCTCCATCTCCTGCAGATTCTCTATCATTCAATGCTTGTTTTGTTTTGTTTTGTTTTGTTTTGTTTTGTTTTGTTTTGTTTTGTTTAGGTAGCCAGTTGGATTTCGTGTATTATAATTGAGAACACTGATTAATGCAGTCTGAATGAAGCAAATAACAATACTGAATTCACAATCAAGATGTATAGTGAGAATCAGTGGAGAAATATTCTTATTTTTTAAACGTTCTCCATTATTCACCATCAAGTGCTAGCTTCCAAAACTCTGCTCAGCCATCTGCAAGAAGGTTTTAGACTCATTGTCAGGGCAGTAAATTGTGTGGAAAATAAAATAACAATATGTCAAAACCTGGTTATCTGCCTTGCTTTAACATTTGGATGCCAATCACAAGTTATGCTCCACACTGAGTTTTGTTGGTTGTCAAAAGGAAAGAAGATTGGCTGAATTCATGAACCGAAGACCAGAGTTGCCATGCAAAAGACTAGCTGCTTCAAAACCTGATCATCTTGGAGGAACTTGGGATGTTTAATAGGTAATCTAAGGTTGTTAATATGCTGAACCTGAAGCTTCAAGGGAAAGCATCAACATCACTGCTAATTTCAATAATTGTATCCAACATTTAAAGCCAAACAACAACTATGGATATAGGAAATTTGTGGTAAAATGTCATTCATTTTCTTATTTTGATGATGCTTTCAAATATGTACCTACCTCCTCATGGGACTGCAAGCTTCCCTTCCTGCATCCATTCTCCCCAGAGGATCTAGGGAGATCTTCCCAAATATAAATCAGTGCATTTAACTCCCCTACTTACAGTACTCCAAAGATTTTCCACCACACTTACCATAAAACCCCACACCTGCCTACTAGCCTCATATCACCTGGTCCCTGCGTTTTCTCAGATCTCAGCCCCCTATACTCTCTTCCTTACTGAGACATACTTTACTTCTTGTTATTTCCTAAACACTCTATGCTCATTTTATCTAGGGTCTTTTGTACTAGCTATTCCCTATTCCTTCAGAGATATAGATTATCATCGTCCGTCAGGTCTTGGTTTAAATGCTACCTCCTCGGAGAGGCCCTCCTTGTCCAGCCACCCAGTCATTCACTGAATATATTACCTGCACTGGGTCCAGTTTGTGCCCCACCCAAGGCCCATGAAAACCAAATATCTCTGTTCTATGCCAGAAGGACCCTAGTGACCATTCATTACAGTTACTTCCGCATTAAGGTCCTGGCCACCACTACCAATGTAGCCTTCATAGGCCAACAAGCCCCACAGACAGTGCCAACTAACAAGGAGAGCCCTTGGCTAACAAGTAGCCTTCCAGCTACTCCAGACTCAGAGTCTGGCTTTGCCAAGTTTCCTGGGCAGTTAGCAGAGTTAGCAGAGACTGGAGATGGCAAGGGAGCAGCAAATCAATTGTCAGCCTTATTCCCGTATCCTTCTATATGCTGTTCTGAAAGGCAGAAACATCATGCAGTCTTTCTGGAAACACCCTGCAAGACAAGCATCCGACTGTTGCAAACCTGTAGCCAGTTAGGTGATGCATCCCTTTGAACTGGGTCTCCCTCCTTTTCTGCCTCTCTTCCTTTTTTCTCTAACTCTTGATTCCCTGGTATAATAAAACATTATCATGGAAGCTTTTGTCTTAAGGAGCCCAGGGTAAAACACTGACACAATTTTAATTCATTTCCGAATATTTTCTTATTTAACTGTTTGTTTATATGACTATTCCCTACTTCCAACCTCCAAGAGCCATGGTCCCCTCACCTCAACATACACAGAATGTAAAAGTTTGGAGCTTGTTTGAATACTCTTTACCTATCTTGTTTACTAGGGCTTTGAAGGATATCTGACACTTAAGATGCTCAATAAATATTTGTTGAATAAATAAAAAAAAGCACAACAGCACAGCATCTAATGCCAGCTAAGTATGCCAATTTGACTATAAAGGCAACAAGAGATTCAGTGGGACTATATCTGTCTTGACGACTGCTGTGTCCTCAAGGCCTAACACAGTATCTGGCGTGCAGCTGCTCTCAAAAATATGTTTGACTGATTAATGAATTGGAAAGCAGTATTAATGACTAGAAATTGTTGGCAAGAACTGATTACTCCATGAGGGAATGTTGGCTAAGAGTTGTAAAGGCACCAAACAAGAGTATAATTTTGTCCCACTCTATCAGATTTTCAGCATCATACCATGTTTCAAGCAAAGATTGTACTCAGGAACTAAATATTGAATGTATTCAATCTACAAAAACGGATAGCAAATTCAAGTGTTAGCAATAATTATTCAAGATCATTCTAATCACTGCATACATGCATCTCATTATCAATGTTCAGAAAAATATATAATATTTAATTCAATGCATTTGTCCAATGCAAGCAATTGCCTATTAATGGATCTTTAGGTTGTTTCCAATTTGTAATTGTAAACACTACTTTAATAAATGACATTGAACATCTAGCTTGAAATACTTGTTAAAATACATCCCTGTTTTGATACATAGTGCTTAATCACTTCCAAAAACTTTGCCTTATTTTTTACACTCCCACTACAAGGCTCAGGAAATATCTATTTTACTCACACTCTCACCAACTCTAGGTGTGAGCAATCTTTTTAATCATTATCATAATGTTAGGTGAAAACTTACACCATATTTTGATTTTCATTTTTAAAATTATCTGTGAGCTCAATTAACATCATTCAGTATTTTAAGAGCCATTGTGTTTCTTTTCTTCTATAAACCTACTATTTATATCCCAGGCCTGTTTTTCTACCATTCACCTATTTCCTATTGACTTGAAAGGGCTCTGTATCTTCAGATATTAGGTCTTTGTCATGTGTGCTGCAAATTTTGTCTCTAGTCTATCATTTGTCTTTCAATTTTCTTCTACTTTAATGACAAATCTTCATTAAGTTTTTTTTTTTTAATCACAAGCAGGCATTAAGGAAGATAGAAGAGTGTTCTACAGGTCCATATACAATGACAAAAGGTATATAAAAAGGGTGGTATATATGAGTAGTGTGAACTCTGAAAAAGGAATTTTGTTGATTGGTGGTGGTACAAGATCAAGGATCAACAGGTGGACTCAATGAGTGCTTATCAGTCCTCCTCACATAGTGAGGAGAAGGGGGAGCAGAGGCGGGCAGTGGAAAGAAGAGCAAATGCAAATGGAGACCATCATACGTCTATGGACAATTAGGTTTCAACTGAAGCAAAGAGGTGAAGGGATGAAGGATGGAGAGGGTGAAGGCTTTGTCTAGTAAGTCTTCTCGTCTTATTCAGATTTTGTCATATTCATTCTCATCTATGCTCCTTTGCTTCACCATAAATTTTCCTTCATCTAACATGCCCCTTACATTCTATTTCACCTGTCCAATATACACTTTTGTAAAGAAGCATATATTGTAAATATGCAGCGGCTGTATTTTAAACTTCATTGTATGCCTGGCATGTCCAGCATATGGTAGATTCTCTATAAGTATAGAGTCTTCTGTACACAGATAAATGGTCCAATCTGATCACACAAAGAAGAAACCAGAGATCCACACTCTCCTTTTCTCTATTCAGCCTATTACAAAGTCCCACCAACTCTTACTCACCAAAATGTCTCAAATTCTTCTCTGTTATAATCTTCACTCTCACCTTCCAAACTCAGGTCTTTGTTCTCACCTGGACTATTGCAATGGCTTTTTGATGAATTTTTCACTATTTTTGACTATTAGACCACTCTGATTTATTCCCTCACATTTTTTAAAGATTTTATTTATTTATTTATTTATTTATTTATTTATCTATCTATCTATCTATCTATCTATCTATTTATTTTGCAGGGGAGGGCAGAGGGAGAGGGAGAGAGAGGATCCCAAGCAGTCTCCACAACCCAGCATGGACCCCAATGTGGGGCTCGATCTCATGACCATGAGATCATGACCTGAGCCAATATGTTGTTATTTTTTCCCCAATAATTCAAGTCTAATTGTTTTACTTCCTAGTTAAAAATATCATGGGAAAACTCCTTACGATGACCAAAAGGACCAGTGTCTGCCTCCCTTTCCAGCTATGTATCCTACCCAGGATCCTTATCCACTGAACTATGTTTCCACTATAGTAACTATATATCCAACTGTATCAACTATATATTTAGAGCTCCCCATATGCGCCACTGTTTACCAGACCTCTGTTCCTTGACATAAGCCATTTCTCTGGCAGGAATATCCCTCCACCTTTCCTAAGGCCCAGTCATGCTTTATAATTCAGCTTGTAGGCTTTCCCTGATATGTGTGTACACACATACACACACAGAAAATGTGTTACTCCCTCTTTCCTGCTACCTTAGCACATTGCTTGGATCTATATTAGAGAAATTGTTACATCATAGTGACTGGATTTATCTACAGGACTGTGTCTCCTAACTAAACCATGAGCATATCAGGCCAGGGCCAAAATCTTTCAGTTTTGTATATTTCACTGCTAACACCGTACGTACCTGGTACACACACACTCAGTTAACAGTAAATGCTGAATGAATGCATGCGTGAGTATTTGTTGATTGATTTTCTCACTTTTCTACTACCTTTCTATTATATGGTAGTGGGATTCTGAAAGTTAACTCCTCCTCCTACCATGTGCCAGTTTATTAGTTTCCACAGACAGTTATAGCAACAAGAAAGAGGATACAAAGAACAATCCTGTTTTTACCAAAACTCTTGTCATATTCTGGCATACTCATTTCCACCCGAGTAAACATCTCAAACTAGACAATAAAATGCTATATCTGAGCTTCCAAAGGTAATTTTAAAGTCCTGCCAGAGATTCAGAAGTGTTTGTGGGGAAGTTATGATGGCTGGAAAACAAGAACAACAGAAAGCTATTTTGAGGATTCTATAGATAAGGTTAAGGGGCGTGAAATTTTCTAGCTGCTCACTACATCTCAGGGTCACAGGCTCCATAGTGTAGAATCAAAGTACTAAACAAGTAAGAGAATACCAAATCTAAGTGTTTGGGTCACAAGAAAGTGATACAACATGACTCTATATCTTTTGAAAGTGATGCTTATGAAGTGCTATTCAAATTTTGGGTTGTAAGACCAGAATGATAGGGTTTCTAGGCTTTTGATCAGTAAAAATTGACCGTAAGCCCCTAAAAGTGCGGTCTTGTCTGTTTGTCACTGAATACCTTTTTTAGCCTAAGAGAGAAAAGTAAAATAGAAGGTTAATAGGAATTTAGAAAATTATCTAAATTGTTAACAATGGCTGAGTCCTCTGTGTACTTAATTCTTTTAATATATTCTTTAAACATAGAATCTTTTAACATTCCTGGCCAACATACCTGAAATAAAAATTTATTTGGCACTATTAATGTATAGTAACAGAAATATTACAAATATGGGTGAGGTTGAAAAGCTACCCTAGAGAAGAATTCTGAGCACCTAGCTTTTCAGAGTGTTAAGACACCAAGAATGAATGTCGAGATCCAACCACACATTATTGAACTCTGACAAGTCAATAAGGCTAATTCTTGGCTGAAATAGACCTCAGCTCAACCTGTTCAGCCTCCTTAATTTTACAAGTGAAAAACTGAGTCTGAAAGCAAAGAGATATATCCAGGATCCAAGAGTGACCAGTGGCAGATACTAGTCTCTTAAATCTCAGGACAGATGCCAGGATGGAAAATCCACACTGCTGCTTCCTGTCAGTTTCCAAACTTCTTCAAAGCCTTTTAAAAAAAACTGGTGGGGCGCCTGGGTGGCTCAGTCAGTTAAGCGTCCGACTTCAGCTCAGGTCACGATCTCGCGGTCTGTGAGTTCGAGCCCCGCGTCAGGCTCTGGGCTGATGGCTCAGAGCCTGGAGCCTGCTTCCGATTCTGTGTCTCCCTCTCTCTCTGCCCCTCCCCCATTCATGCTCTGTCTCTCTCTGTCCCAAAAATAAATAAACGTTAAAAAAAATATTAAAAAAAAGAGAAAACAATAAAAAATAAAAAAAAACTGGCAATGTATAAAAAGAGCCATAAAACTTTATTCTTTGGAATATACTAAAGACAAAATAGTGTACAAAGCTATTCCTATTAAACATAATGGTTTTGTTTACTGCTATATCTCCAGCAACTAGAATAGTCCCTGGAACTTACTAGGAATTGATAAATATTTATTAAATAAAATAAATCCCCAAACCCAAGAATAAGGTAATATCTAAGAAACTGTAGCATATGGATATGGAGCTATTGACAATGACCAGAAAACCACAATGAAATACCACTACACACTTACTAGAATGACTAAAATTAAAAAGACTGGCAATACCAAGTGTTGGTGAAGATACAGTATAACTGGAACCCTCATACACTAATGTAACAGTAGGACCATGAATTGGCACAACCAACCACTTTGGAAAATATCTTGTCAGTATCTGTTAAAGCTAACCATATGCCTATCCTATGCCCTAGCAATTCTACTCCAAGATGTATATATCCAATAGAAATAAATAAATAGGGAAGCCTAGGTGGCTCAGTCAGTTGAGTGACCAACTCTTGATTTGTGCTCAGGCCATGATCTCATGGTTCACAAGTTCAAGCCCTCTCAAGCTTGGGATTCCCTCTCTCTCTTTCTCTCTTTGCCCTCCACTGCTCAAGCTCTCTTTCTCCCTCTCTAAATAGGTTAAGAAACATCAAAAAATTTTTTAAATAAAAGGAATGAGTAAATATATCCACCAAAAGACATGTCCAACAACACATATTATTATTTATAATAATAGGAAACTAACTGGAAATAACCCAAATTTCTACCTACAGGTGAATGAATAAATAAATTGCAATATGGTGTGGTATAGCTTATAATGGATGCTACACAGCAATATGAAAGAATAAATTAAGATACTCAACAACATGAATGAATCTCACAGACATGCTGCAATCTCATGGTTCGTGAGTTAGAGCCCCACACCGGGCTCTCTGCTGTCAGCGCGGAGTCTGCTTGGGATCCTCTGTCTCCCTCTTTCTCTGCCCCTCCCCTGCTTGAGCTTTCTTTCTCTCTCAAAAATAAATGAAACATTAAAAAAATAAAAACTCAAAAAAAATTTTAAAAGACTTACGAAATTTTTACTAGAGCAAACAAATTATTCATAAATCAGTCATTAAACAATTCGTTATGCTAAGCATATGTTATCCATAAGCTAAGCATTGGATCAAGTACAACAGAGGGGCCTGGGTGTCTCAATCAGTTGAGCGTCTGACTCTTGGTTTCAGCTCAGGTTAAGAGTTCACAGTTCTTGTGTTCGAGGTCCACCGTGGGCTCTGCACTGCCAGTGCAGAGCCTGCTTGGGATTCTTTCTCTCCCTCCCTCTCTCTCTGTCCCTCCCCCGCTCATACTCTCTATCTCAAAATAAATTAACTTAAAAAAAAAATGTAGAGTAGAAACAAAAAGGCAAAGATCCCTTCCCTGTGCAGGAGATACAAGTGAATCCTTTTTTCCCATAGTTTGAGTGATAAAGGCAAACTACGCTTTTGTGCTGATCTCTCAATAATAATGCAGCTTAGGCTACATCAGTTTGTACTTGTTCACAAATTGTGATGTATATGTTCTTACATCAGCATGTGGATTACTTCTCTAATTGGATTCTAAGCCTTTCCAGGGCACGGACTGTGATTCTATTTTTTTTTTTTTTATGAGTAATCCTTGTACAGGGTTCACAGAGAACAAGTGCCCAATAAATATTTTTAGCAAATAGATTGATTCCTTCTCCTTGGAAAAACAATATATGGCATACAGGCAACCAGGAAAATGCCCCATTACCTTCTAATGGCCTCACCCTCCTGCAGAGAGGACCATCACACTAGACACTGAAAGCCATTCAATAGTCCTTTGGGAACTCAACCAAGGGGAATATTTAAATCTGTTGACTGTGCTTACTCAATACAAAGAATCATTTACTTGATACCATCCAGTCTTGTGGATTGAAATGTTTTACCTGAATGTATGATTTCAGGACAAAGAAAAAATATTTTGAGAAAGCCCTCATGCCAATTCTTTTTTTTAATGTGTATTTATTCATTTATTTATTTTTGAGAGAGAGAGTGCAAATAGGGAAAGGGCAGAGAGAGGGAGACAGAGAATCCCAAGCAGGCTCCGTACTCTTAGCCCAGAGTCTGACACAGGGCATGATCCCATGAACCATGAGTTCATGACCTGAGCTGAAATCAGGAGCCAGACACTTAACTGACTGAGCCACCCAGGCACCCCTGCTCCATGCCAATTTTTAACAGTACACACGTACCAAGTCAATGTAGACAGTGAAACTGAACTAGACAAAAATTCAGATTCAAGCCTGTTTGGGCCAGCTCTTGATAATAATATTAAATAGGAAAATCTTCAAGCTCTATCTTTCACAGAAACAATGAGAAAAGTAAGAAAAAACATCAGATATACTTAGTTCTAGCACCACTACAGTCATTTAGCTACAAATAGCCTTCAAAAACTAAAGTTCTATAATATCATCATTGGTAATTTTTCACAAGCCCTTGCCCTCTAATCAGTGTTGACAAGACTGTCTCTTGCTATGTCACACCAGTACATTGGAAACACATTTATAATTGGCAGGGGATCATGCCCCCAAGATTTAGTCCAAAGTTCTCTACCATAATTCCTAATGACACCAACTAAACTAATAAGAATTCATTTAAATAGCTATTGTTCAGGGTAATTTTTTCTGATTATTCCACATGCTCATTCTGGAAAATTTAGAAAAGCTAAGAAAAAATTTTAAGTTACTCATTATCCCACAACCTATGGGGAAAAAAACACTATGTGTTTTCCTTTACACATAGAAACATATCTTTATATAATGAAAACCATATTTTTATTCTGTTCTATAATTTTACTTTTTGGTGAACGCTATATGGTAGTAAGCCTGCTCTGCATCACCAAAATAGTTCCATGAACATTATTGTAACGCAATTTTACCTTATGTAAGTACCATAACTTATTTACTCTTTCCTTTATTGATGTAGAACAAATCTTTGGTTGTCATTTTGCCATTTCTGCCATACCTGTACCATTTGAGGAAATGATGATGCAAGGGGCAGAGTATGGAGTTGAGCACTTACCAGTCAAGTGATTTTGAATACTTAACTACTTTGAGCTTATTTCATCATCACTAACACTGAATAATGTTTACTTCACTTTTGTTATGAGAACTAATTGATATGATCCATGTGCAACCGTTTGCTGAAGTATACAGTGGTGAATCCTACAACTGTTTTTTGTCATCATTATCATCACATGAACAGCGATAAAGCCCTTAAGTATTACTGAGAGGCATATGTTATTGTTCCCAACACAGCAAAACTACAATAATCTGCCTCTACAACTAAAGAATATATGTAAGAGGTATCATGGAGTTAATCAGCATCCACCCTTCTATTATGGTTTTAGCTAGTGTTCCTTTCACTCATCTATAAAATTGTCTCAATGGTAGTTCCTGATTTTTACATAAAAAATGTCTAAGGTAACAATTTTAGTTGGAAGGTGTTATCATGGGATTTGTTTGAAGGCAATTTTTGGCTAGCAAGTGAATATTTTTATTTAGTGTTCTAAAACAATAAAAACATGAATTCTAAAGATGCTTTCTTTCACACTTTAAATGATTTTGAAAAAATAGCAAGAGATCACATCAAAATATAACTTTATCCTTATTTGGAGGACTCCGAGATAACAAAAGGCTAAGCTTCTGCCACTAAAGTGTCCACCACTTGCCAGCCTTGTCACTATTTAAGATTCCTGCTTCCTCTCTTGGCCTCCTCTCTTCTACTTCTTTATTATTTAATTTGTACTCTTTTCCACGGTTTTGGCCTTTTTTTTTTACACTTACCATTAGCCAATTATCGTGACCCTTTTCTACCAATAGTGAACTAATCAATCCTACCACAACAGGGATAATTTTGGGTATTTGGGTCTTCTCAACTATTTTCCTTATTGCTCACATCTTAAAGAACCATTCCTCATTGCCAGAAATGTTTTTTAACTTATAGTTCCTAATGTTTCAGGTTGTCCCAAAAACTGACCTCTGAATAGTTATAATATTTTTACAAAAGAGATGACTGCAAAAATTAACTATTTAAAAATTAAATGAATGAAATAAACTTATTGACAACATACAGTGAAAACAACTGGCTCATTGATTTTTTTTATTCAAAGGAGGATATTTTGGCTTAATGAAGACAAAAGCAAAAATATAATAGCTGATTTTAAAGAAGTTCTTTAACTAAAATCTCAGCATCCAACTTTAATGACTTTTTCCTTCATCAATGATTCACATTTATTGAGCATCCATTGGAGCAATCTGGGACCAGCCCTAAAAGCTCTCACTGTGAGATATTATAAAATAGCTGGAAAAGCCTCTTGAGTACTAATGATCACAAACATCCATAAAGCAAGTCACTTTGTATTACATGCACTCAGAGAAGATGAAAATTTGTCTCTGTTATAAGCTGGAACCTAAGTTTGGCTAAGTGTATCAATAATTTACCATTTAAGGAAATTTGGAGAGGATCAACAGAACTTAAGAATCCCGGCTAAAAATAATCAGACCAAAACCTCATGAAATTTTCTATCAAATTTGGAAGAGGACTTTGTCTTTCGGCATGCCTGGAACTTACCAGAAATATAAGGCAGGGCATCGAGACTGTCACATGGCAGATACTAATTGTTCCGATTAAAGTCTAACAAGCTTGCTTCCCTGCTGCTCTGAGAATGTCTCTGACTTTTGATCCTGACATCTGTGTCTTACAAGAATTTCACTCTGCTCTGACATTCCTTCTGATGTTGATCCAGGAATTAATGGATTGTGAAAAAGCTGGCAGGATATCATTTAAAAAATAGAATTCCTAGTGTACAAGTGATGAAAAGGTATCAGAATTCACATACTCTGTGTCTGATACCAACAAAATTCTCAGGTTTGGATGTTTGGATTTGTAATGCTAGTTGAAAACAGGACTGAAAATAAAATTTAGCTAAAATATTCTCATGACAAAAATCGTTATTTCAAAATGTTCTTTTATCACATAGGAAGGGAAGAATACATATTTTTACAAATTACTAATACAAATTCTATATGAGATACTTTGCTCTGAATGACTTCTTTTAATATATACAGTTAATCATCTTTTATAAGGAATATGATGTTTTTATACAATGGAAAATTTTGCTTAGAAAACATGAGCTTTAAAAAATTACCGAAAATGACCCGGTAATATTTGTTTTATCTTTCTAATAATTTATAATTTGGTTAGAGACATAGAACCCAAGTAAACTATTGATAAAAGGGAGAATCTTAATTAAGGAAAGTATCTAATTTTTAAATATAGAAAAGTTTAAATTAAAACTGTCTTAAGATGTGTTTTAAATTAAGGAATTCTCTTCAGGATTGAAATTTTACACATCAGAAGATACTGCCTTGCATTTCATGGTTCTGGATAATTACTAGATGCCAGTGGATAACTTAAACATAGCTTAGAGTCATTGACATTAATGTGTGACAAGCATTACAGAACATATTTAGTAATTTTAAATGGAAAAAGTAAAAGGATTTTTGAAAAACAGGGAAAAGTACCATAGTGGCAATAATATAATTTTTTGAGTAAGGGAAAAATTCTCCTTCATGTCATAATAATCAGAAATTCAACAAATTAAAAAGGAACACAAGTCAATTTAATTGTTAGAGCTATAATTAATGTGAAAATTAATAAGGTTAGTTATTTAATTCATCTATTCAAGCAAATATCTAATTTTCACATTAAAAAGAGCATCTTTGTTTTTAAAATCCATGGATTTCTGATGATTTGTTTAGATAAATTATTTTAGTAATTTTTATACCTCATCTGTTATTTCAAGAAATAAGGTGACAAATTCATTAAAATAAGTAAAAATGACTGACAGCATGCTATCATTGACCACTAAAAGTCATCTTATATTGATTTGTGTTATCTTATGATATTAATTGTTTAATGTTTTACATATTACTTTTTATGACATGTCAAACTGCCAAGTACTCTACAAATTACATGATCACTACACTAAAGTATGCATTACTTGTTCTTTAAGAGAAAGACTTTCTGGTTCCCAAATCTCCTCCAATCAGCTCTCTTTACACATCCCCTATTAAGGCATTTTCTACACTTCACAAAATCAAATAATTGTCAGTCATCTCCATTATATTGTAAGCCCCTTAAGAGTGAAGACCAGGCCTATCATCGTTATTGTTATACCTCCGGACTTACACAGTACTTAATAAATGCCCAGTGAATAAATAAATGAATGTGGCTCCTACTAGGTTATTTCTTATTTCAATGATTTCTTTGCATCTTTCTTTTATTGTATGCTGACAAATGCTTCTTGAACAAGTATATAAAATATATTAAATATTAAATTAAAATCTGTGTGTTATTAAAATTAAATAATATATTAACATTATTAGGAAATATATAGCAGCCATACACTTTTTCAATACGGTCATTTTATAAATGTCAAAAGTCTGTCATATTAATTACCCACTTATATAGCTTAAACATTTTAAGAAAGTATTGAATAATTAAGGAGATATCAAGTCTAGAAAATGTGATATTCAAAGCAGGAAGACAGTGTCACAATATCCACAATCACCATCTGCACCCAGATAGTTTCTTAAGGTTTCTTGACATTGCCTTTGACACCCAGTACCCTTTCCCCCACCTAGCTTGCCTAAAATAATCAATCATTGAACAAAAATATATGAAGAAGTGGTGCCCAAACTAAAAATCAAGACAGAGAGGGAGAGGAAAAAAATACGGTGAAATACAAGATGAAGCATTAAATCAGAAAGGGTTTGGCCACATTAAAAAAAAATAAAACTGTGAAATTTGCAAAAGTAAGACAGAGATTTAGAAGTATGATATATGACTGGGGGGATAAAAATAAGACAGTTGGGAAATGAAAATGAAGAGAACAAATTAGACAAGCCATTCATTTTAATCTTTAAAAGACTGTAACTCACTGTCATCAGACAGGATGTGTCAGAGTTAGCACATTTTCTTTTAAGCTTCGGAAGGCTTTTTCCCCTTAAAAGTATAGCCTTAAGTTGAAAAGCAAAAAAAAAAAAAATGGTATTTGATTATAAATAAATCATTTTTAGATTTCCAGCTGGCTTCACTTTGATACAGGCAAGGAGATACAGGGACTGTGAATTCTGAGTCTGCCTCCATATTGCATCACAGTGTCAAAAATCTCAAAAGTGGTTTGAACCATGAGCCATAAAAAAATACTAGACACTTAAGACTATGAACCTAGGTACCCAGCCCACAAATCTCCACTCCAGCAGCAAGTCTGGCATGGTAGGTACTGTGGTCCTCTCATACTGGCCATTCTCCTTTAACTTGTTTTAAATGATGGAACCATAAAGTTATGTGATTTTGTCCAAGCTATTCACACCAGGACAATTTTGCACTGTTTCAAATTTATAACAATGATAGATAAAATCAAAAAGAAGAAAATAAAATCCAAACAACAGAGCCAGGCTCAAAGCCGAGATAAACTTCAGAGATAAGAAAGGATTAAAGTTATTGGCCAGTTAGTTGGGAAGAGCGGAGGTATACAGATGCTGTTGAGAGTCTAATTCCTGTGAGCTAATGAGTATGAAGGTGCTCCACATAATCAGAGTTCAATAAGGGCATTTCCTTGGAAAAGAGGCTCAGGTGAACAAAAAAAAAGCATCTAACCCACTGCTTTGGATATATGATATATTATATAGAAAGCCAAGTGATAAGTGAGAAAAAAGACATGGCCTTATTGGTAGGAATTCCAACATGCATTAAAAGACTGGGTTCTGAACTCCCTGCTAGCCCAGGAAGATAATCATAAAACCGCTTGACAATGAAGGGTGGGCAACAGAAGAAAGGTAAAAGGGGAAAAAACAATTTCCATTGAAAATAAGCTTGCAAATCAAAATGCCAACCCAGATGAAAAATAAAATGCCAAGAAAGACAGCCAAAAAAACAATGAAACATGAATTTAGTCTAGATTCAATTAGCCTTCTAGGATGCTACAAGAGGTAAATAAAGGAATAACTTATTTATAAAGAACAAAAATGTGAAAAAAGGACAAAATTAAAACTAAGACACATGGATACCAAAATGAATTAATAAGTGAGAAATGAAAAATATAGTGACTCAAGAGAATGAAAAGACAAGCTTGGAGAAAATATTTTCAAAAGACATATCTGGTAAAGGACTGTTTTCCAAAATATCCAAAGAACTCTTAAAACTCAATAATAAGAACAATTAGGATACAAATGACATGATTAAAAAATGGGCCAAAAACCTTGACACCTCCCCAAAGATATACAGATGGCAAATAAGCATATGAAAAAATACTCATTATATGTCATCAGGAAAATGCCAATTAAAACAATAAGAGAATAACAATGTACACATATTAAAAGAGCCAAAAACCAGAGTCCTGAGAACAGTGAGAGGATGGCGAGGATATGAAGCAACAGGAACTCTCATTCATGGCTAGCAGGAATGCAAAATGGTAGAGCCACTTTAGAAGACAGTTTTGCAGTTTCTTTACAAAACAAAACAAACTCTTAACCACATGATCTAGCAATTACACTCCTTGGTACTTACCCAAAGGAGTCAAAAACTTCTGCGTACACAAAAACTTGCACACAGATGTTTATAGCAGCCTTATTCATAACTGCCAAAACTGGGACACAAACAAGATGCCCTTCAGTAGATGAATGTATAAACAAACTGTAGTATATCCAAATAATGGAATATTGTTCATCCCTAAAAAGAGATAAGCAATCAAGCCATGAAATTACATAGAGGAAACGTAAATGCATAATTTTAAGTGAAAGAAACCAATATGAAAAGTCTACATACTATATGAGTCCAACTATATGACATTCTGGAAAAGGCAAAATCATAGAGAGAGTAAAAAGATCAGTGGTTGCCATGGTTTAGGTTGGAGGGAGGGATGAATTGGCAGGGCACAGAGGATGTTTAAGGCAGTAAAACTATTCTGCATGACAGATACTATAATGGTGGATACATGTCGTTCTTCATTTGTCCAAACCCATAGAATTTGTAACACCAAGAGTGAACACTAATGTAAACTATAGACTCTGGATGATAAGATGTGTCAGTGTAAGTTTATCAATTATAGCAAATTTACCATTCTGGGGAAAGATGTTGATAATGGATAGGTTATGAATGTGTAGGGGCAGAGGGTATATGGGAAACCTGTACTTTCAATTTTGCTGTGAACTTAAAACTTAAATAATAAAGTCTATTTAAAAGAAAACTTAAGGGGCACCTGGGTGGCTCAGTCAGTTGAGGGTCTGACTTCGGCTCAGGTCATGACCTCACAGTTTGTGAGTTCAAGCCCCGCGTCAGG
This sequence comes from Herpailurus yagouaroundi, assembly GCF_014898765.1. Lineage (NCBI taxonomy): Eukaryota > Metazoa > Chordata > Mammalia > Carnivora > Felidae > Herpailurus > Herpailurus yagouaroundi. The sequence continues at coordinate 20,546,376 of NW_024412418.1, read as the reverse complement.
CTCTGTGCTGACAGCTCAGGACCTGGAGCCTGCTTCAGATTCTGTGTCTCCCTCTCTCTCTGCCCCTCCCCACCCTTCACTCTCTTTCTCTCAAAAATAAATAAACATTAAAACAATTATTTTTAACTTAAGTGTGCATGGAGAAAATTAGTGGCATATGTAATCCTAAAGAAAAGATGATCACCAATTATTTTTTACTTTGGAATATTTAATGTGGTGACATAATTTTATGTCAAGACTATATTGCAGGAAAAGCCTGGATTATAGCAAAAGGGGGAATTATTTTCACAAAGATTGATATAAATATTACTTATAAAAATTGTCCCAAGCTTTTTGAAAGACAATCATTCTTAAAGTGTTGATTCTGGGTTTGAGAAAATATTATGCGTACCTTATTGATATTGCCCCACTGGTGACCACCCAAGCATAGCCACTGACCAAAGTAAGTTAGGCAAAGGATGAGGACAAAGTTGAAGAGTCAAAGAGCTGCAACCCCAGATCCATATGTAGGACACAGTTCCACAGGAAGCATGACAATGTGAAGTTACTAAAGATCTGAAGGTCTTCCCTCTTTTTTCAAAATAATAAAGAAGCATCCATTTCTGTCTACTATAAATCTTAGTCCTAAGAATCTCATAGCACACATAAGCTTAGCATAACTACATAACTACAAAATGCAATGATTTATACCAAAGTGTATCCAAAATAAATAAACATGTCAGTGCAAAAGGGAACAACATAGAACTCTATAGATTTTTAAGAATAAATGTGGATTTGTAAAATACATATACAGTGTCCCATCTATCCCCCAGATCTCAGCACTTGCCTTTTGACCAGAGTAGCCCAAGCAGTGACTTGTTCTGTTTCTGAAATCACAGGCTGCTGGCTATAGACTGAGGTACCTACATAACAGGAGCTCCAGCTTCCCTGTAACACCCATTGGCACGGCCTGATAGAACCTCCTCACCAGGCCTAATTGTAGACCTCTCACTCCTACCCAGTGGCTCCCCTGTTGATGTTGAGGCATAGGATGCCACAGGAACCTGTTGGGTAATCTCATATGTATAACCTAGAAGTGTGAGAGAGTTGATGCTCTTCAGTGCTAACATTTCACCAATGGGAAAGAAAACCATTGGATAATGTTTTCCCTCTCTCTCCTACAGAACTGACAGTTCTGAGATGTAGTTCATGTGGCTGAAAAGGGAGTAGCTCAACAAATTGAGAATTGAGTCACACTTAATGGTGGCAAGCTCTATAACTCATTTTTGCATGGGCTCTTCCTCCATCTCTAATTCCCCTTATCCATTGCTTCTGCTCCTGAAATTAACCCACTAATAAAATAATAGCACAGAAGTCCTCTCCCTGATGCTTTGTTTCCACGCTATTCAATCAAGAAGTAATTAAATTAAAAATCTTCGGTTAAAAGATAGTTTTAAAAGAAGAACAAAGCACATTGTTTGTTTGTTTGTTATAGATAAGGACTTTATTTTATATATGTAAACTTTAAATCTAAGTTAGTTACCTATAATGTAATAATGTAATATGTGATATTACATATAATGTAATAATGATTTCAGGAATAGAATTTAGTGATTCATCACTTACATATAACACCCAGGGCTCATCCCAGCAAGTGTCCTCCTTAATGCCCCTTGCCCATTTAGCCCATCTCCCCACCCAACACCCCTCAAGAAACCCTCAGTTTGTTCCCTGTATTTAAGAGTCTCTTATGGTTTGCTTCCCTCTCTGTTTTTATATTATTTTTACTTCCCTTACCTTATGTCATCTGTTTTGTATCGTACATTCCACATATGAGTGAAGGAATATGATATTGTCTTTCTCTGGCTGGCTTATTTTGCTTAGCATAATATACTCTAGCCCCATACACATTGTTGCAAATGGCAAGATTTCATTCTTTTTCATTGCCGAGTAATATTCCATTGTATAAATATATATCACATCTTCTTTATCCATTCATCAGTCAATGGACATTTGGCTCTTTCCATACTTTGGCTATTGTCAATGGTGCTGCTATAAACATTGGGGTGCATGTGCCCCTTCGAAACAGCACTCCTGTGTCCTTGGGATAAATACCTAGTAGTGCAATTACTGGGTCATAGGGTAGTTCTATTTTTAATTTTTCATGTGTCTGTTAGCCATATAGATGTCTTCTTTGGTAAAGTGTCTATTCATGTCTTTTGCCCATTTATTCACTGGGTTATTTGTCTTTTGGGTGTTGAGTTTGATAAGTTCTTCATAGATTTTGGATACTAACCCTTTGTATGTTTGAAAAATTAAAAATATATTCCCAAATAAATTATGGGATAAAGGGACATCACCATTAACACTATAAAATATTTAGAACTAAACAACAATAAAAATACTACATATTAGTGTGCTGGTAAACATTTTAACAATCAACTTTCTTGGAGGGGGGGGACCCAAAAAACAAAAAGCTGACTTCTAGAGCTTGCCAATTTCTACGGTGTAAATACTCCCATCATGGCTAATTTCAAGGTACAAGATATAAATGTGGAGTTGGGAAGAGATGCACGCAATCAGCTCTTGTGAGTACTATGAGTCAACTGCAGCATATCATTGATACTATATGTCAAAATCTGTGGGATGAGTCAAAGCTTTACTTAAAGGGAAATTCAGAGCTTTAAATACACTTACTAACATTAAGAATGATATAAAATAATACATTTAAGCATTCAATTTAAGAGACTAGAAGTAAAACACAATAAATTTAAATAAAGCAAAAATCCATGAATTAAAACATTAGGAATTAAAAAGAAAGTATTATAAAACAGTACAGAATTTTAAAAATTGTAAGCAATAGTATGATTTATGCCACCAAATGTGAAAATTTACCAGAAATTATACCACCAAATACGAAAATCTACCAGATAATTTTCTAGATATAAATTACAAAAAATATTTAAGACGCTAGCAAAATCTGAAAAAAAACAACTTTAAAAATTGAATTAGTAAGCAAATGTCTCCTCCTTCCACACAGATACTTGATCCAATACTTTTACAGGGTAGTTTTTATAAGCCTGTAAAGAATAGATTACATAGATATGGATTTTCATTCATAAGATGATAGTTGGCTATCAAACTGCAGCACACATTATTTTAATGGATAATCTCCTCATTTTAAGGTCAACATATTAACAATCTTAATTCCATATATAATCTTAATTCCCTTTTCCATATAACAGGATATTCACAGGTTCTGGGGATTAACACATGAGCGTATTTGAAGGTCATTCTTCTGCTTACTTCACTCTTCTACATCGTTTGTTAAATTTCCTCCTACAAACCTTCTAGAATTTGTTGTTTTTAGATAAATGTTTTCTATAACATTTTCTAATTGTTACTGATAGCAGACAGAAAACCTGTTGGTTTTGACTTATAGTACTCTGAAGGCCCTGGCAACTTGAGGTCCTTATTTTTCTTGTATTTTAGAAAATTCTCAGTAACTTTTTCAGAGACTGAGATTAAATTCTCCCCCAAATACAATGTAAAGTTTATTGTAGTTACAATCAAAGTTACAATAAAATTTTTCAAGGAATTTCATAAGCTGATTTGTGGAAGAGAAAATAGTCAAAAGTAAGAAGGGTAATTTTAAAAAAACAAAGGAGAAAGGACAGAGTGAGGTACTTGCCCTACCAAATATCAAGACTTATTATAAAAGTAGACTAATTGAGAGAATGTAGATTTGACATAGAGCCTAAAATATTAAATAATGGAGTAGAAAATAGAAGTCAAAAAAAAGAGGCTCACATATATGAAAACTTGATATACGACAGAGATGGCATTATATAACCTACTGTGAATAAATATATCATCAGGATAATAAATTTGCTAAAACATAATGACTTTTCATATGGAAAAAAAATTGGTCCTATATAGTACATCACAAATTTCATATAGGTAAAAGATCTAAATATTATTATAGCAAAACCTTAACAGAGAAAATATAGAATGTCTTTATGGCCTTAGAGAAAATAAGACATGCACAGGAGAAGGTATTTGCAATGCAAGGATTAGTATACAGAATATATGAAGAACTACAATTCAAGAATAAAAGATAAAATATCTCACAGTAGAAAAATAGGTAAAATATACAGACAATTTGAAGAGAAAAATGGTCAATGGGCCAAAAATATATGAAAATAAGTTCACTTTACAAACAATGAGAGAAATGTAATTTTTTTAAACATGAAAACTACTGTAATACTATTTTAAACCCATTATATTGTCAAAATATAAAAGATTTTACCCTTTATGTTACAGTCTGTTCATTGGTATAAATCAAGGTCACTACTAACTGACATCTTGTCAAGGCCAATGATAATTCTCCATTATCTTCTCATTTTAATCTTTAGGACCATTTGATATGTTCATTCCTTCCTTCTTACAACATTTTCTCTGAGCTCTGTGCCTTAACGGTTACCTATTCCTTCTTTGGTCCTTTCGTTCTTCCTTCCTTAACCAGGACATTGGAGAATTCCAAGTTCTGTCATCTGCCTTTCTCTACCTACCTTCTCAACTTTGGTTATCTCAACCATTGACAAACTTTCAAATACTATCTACATGCTAATATTTGCCAAACCTGTATCTCTCACCTAGATCTCTTTGTTTGTACACCCAATTGCTAACTCAACATCTCACTTAACTATCTTCTGGCACACATGCTCTTCCCTCACCTCAATCTTCCTCATTTCAGTAAATGGGGCCAAGATTTTGGTCTCGGGCCAAATAAGATGCATCTTCCATTCTTGTTGTTCCTTAACACTTAAAGTCCAATCCAACACTATATTTTGTCAGATCTATTTCCAATATGTATCCTGAATCTTATTATTTCTCACAATTTCCACTCTTCCAACCTCACAACATTCGTAATCCATGCAAATCAATTTCTGCCTGGATATTTCAGCAGCTTCCTAATTAGTTTCTTATTCTCCTACAGCCCTCCTCCACACAGGAGTCAGCATTCATCTCCAAGATTAAAATTCCCCAATATCTTTCAAAAGTAAACTACAAAATCCTTATCATGCTTCATAAAACTCTCCATGATCTCCCCCTCAGTCATAATCAAGCCATGATGACCTTCTTTCTTTAGTCCCTCAAATGTACCACTGTTTCTTATTTCAGGATCTTTGTATTGCTTTTGCTACTTACAAAACTCTCCCACCATATGTTCACATGAATGGATCTTTCCCATCATTCAGAGCACCACTCGAATATCACTTCTTTCAGGGTTGCCTTATGAACAAAAATCAACCCCTTACTGAAGCAATATCCTACTTCATGTCTCTGATAGCAAGTACCTGAAATTAACAATACCTAAAATTGTCTTGTTTATTCATTTGCATATGTTTTATTTTCTGCCTTCCTCCTCTTTAAGCCCTTTAAGGCAAGAACTTGATCTTGTATGCCTCTAAATTCCACAATTCCTGGTATGTTTGGCAGATAGTAGGTACTCAAATAAATACATACCATCAAATGTGAAATTTAAAGTGTTAGGGAAACATCATGTTCAAATGGATACTTGGAGAATCAGAACTTGGATTTAAACAAGTAGTAATTGCAGAAATACAAAATCTTCAGCCTGTGGCATGGAGGTAGGTGTAAACAATATTGTTCTCTCAGAAAACATACTTGGGAGGGAAAAAGGCAGAAATTTTTAAAAAGGAGAACACAGGTGAATGGTCTCAGAGAAGTAAAACCAGAGAGTTCACAAGAGCCAGATGGCTTTCCAAAGTAATTAAATACTGGCAAATATTACAGAAAAATTAAGAAGGATGGAAAAAAACCCTGTGGATTTAATAAGTAAGGGGTATTATTACCCTTTTCAACATTTAGAGAATTACTTGTATTAAAAACATTAAAGAATAAACTTAGATGAAATCTAAAGTCCTAGAACATCTATAATGTGTGGTTGAAGTATTTAGAGGGGCAGTCATTGCACAGTGGGTCTCAGTCAGAGACAAAACTGATTGAGACAAAAGTCAGTCTAATTGTGGCAAAAGTCAGTTAAGGGGTTGAACAATGACTTCATGGTGAAAAACTTAAGACAGAGAATAAAAATTCCTCTTCTGAGTTCTTTAGCAATATGAAATAACACTGGGAAGGTTTGTCAAGGGAATAGAAGAGTTGTGGAAGGATTCCTGCTAGGATAGAGGAATAAGCATAAAGTGGAGAGAAACCAATGTATAGTAAAGTTCAGGGAAGAGGGAAGGTCCACCAGAGATAATACGATGGGATTGGACCAGAGCAAAAAAAAAAAAACAAATGAGGGGTAAGCCTAGCAATGAGGGACTAGCCTAGCCTAGTTCTTCCTCCTTTCACTTTTATTATTAATCAGTGAGCAACCATAAATGTCTAACAGTGTCTGTCACACTGGAGGTGCTCAATAAATCTTAGTCTATCCTCACATCCATGCCCATATTTTTCTCACCAGAATTCAATCATCCTTCAAGTGTATGTGAAAATTTTGTGTGCCAGTTCCTTAGGCTGCTGGAACACCCTGGATTTCTCAGCTTTGCTTTTCTTTTCTAATTTTAATTTGATTTTTAAGTAAACTCTATGCCCGTGTGAGACTTGAACTCATGACCGAGATCAAGAGTCATATAGTCTACAGACTGAGACAGCCAGGCACCCCTTTCAGCTTTCCTTGAATGATCCAAGTCAGGGCCCTTCCTGGCAAAGAGAAGGTAATTCTTCAGTAGTAAATCTTTGTATGTGGCTGGAGACACCATCCCACTTACCACCAATCATTTCCATTCCTAAGAAGTACTACCTTCCTGTATGAGGCTCCAGGTAAATACTAAAGAACCACAGCATTTACTGAGCTCCTACTATGGAGTTCAGAATGGGCCAACCACTATTCCCAGCCTTTTGTTGTATTAATTATAATGATTAATTATGTTAATCATTAACACTCACAGAACCCTATAGATATTCTCATTCAGATTATAAGAATCCCCAGGCATAGAGGTTATCTTATTCAGTCTCACAGTAAGAGACAGGGAGGGGATTTGAAGCCAGGAGGTCTGACTCTTACCTCTGGATACTACTGCCTTCCTGAGCCATGAAAGGATAAATATCTCTATTGCCTTGGAGTCTGTTCCTTTGCCATAAGCAGACAAGTTGCATATATTCTCAAGAAGGCTATTTATCAAGGGCTACTTCTGAAAACATTTATGAATTTAAACTCTAGACAAAGTAGTTTTTCTTATTTATAGATGATCATCCTCCATGACTCCACATGCATATTCAAGAATCCATTTTCATCAGTCAGACTGAGCTGGGGAATCAGAGCTAGATTGCCCTCACATGCTTAAGCTTTTGTATTTTTCACAGGACATACAAACTATCCTAACAATAAATGTGTAATAATAATTATTATAATGAAGGTTGTATGATGTCTTGACTGGCTAGACTATGATTTAATCATTTTTCTCTTTATTAGAGACCATCTATGTTAATAAGAAACAAATATTTATATACACACAATTGTATCCCCCAAATCAGTGGCTATAATCCACATTGGCTGCTGCCTGAGTTGTTTTTTTAATTATTTCCCCTATTTCCCCATACCACCTCCACTGTTTTAAGTTGTGAGGCTTTGGGATTTGAGAGTTCATTTCAATATGAGATAAATCAAACGTGCTTCCTGGATCAAGATTAGATGAGTTAATTACATACAGACATGCCTAGGTACTTTGTTCTCTAATCAGAAAAAAACCAAATGGAATAATCGCTTTCAATACTTTGAAGACCTCTGACATACAAGCTATCAATGGTGCAGTTTTCCTTTTTTGCATTTTCTGCTACAAGAATTCATAATGTAGAGCCTATATGCAGCCGTACTTAAAATTCAATATAAGCTGTTATGGAATACCTAACCTTTCAGAATAATTCATTTATGAGCTTTAAGAAAAAGCTAAGCACAGTTGTTACATTTTTTTAACGTTTATTTATTTTTAAGAGAGAAAGAGAGAGCATAAGCAGGGGAGGGGCAGAGACAGAGGGAGACAGAATCTGAAGCAGGCTGAGGCTCTGAGCCGTCAGCACAGAGCCCAATGCAGGGCTTGACCCCATGAACTGACAGATCATGACCTGAGCTGAAGTCGGACGCTCAACCAACTGAGCCACCCGGACGCCCATAGTTGATATTTTTTAAAGTTCTACACCGCAAATAAATGAATTAGTTTTTATGAAAGGGAAGTATGGGCTTTTATACTACTAGCATAACTACAAAAATAAATTCCATATAAATTAAAGATTGAAAGATAAAAAAATAAAATAATAGGAGAAAAATATTCTTTTTTTTTCCTTGTTGAAGTTTTTGTTTAAATTCTAGTTAGTTAACATATTAGTTTCAGGTGTAGAACTTACTGATTCATCACTTACATATAACATCCAGTGCTCATCACAAGTGCCCTCCTTAATACCCATCACCTGTTTAACCCATCCCTGACCCCCGGGCCATGTCCCCTCCAGTAACCCTCAGTTGTTCTCTATAGTTTGTTCTGTACAGTTCTCTCAGTTTGTTCTCTACAGTTTGTCTCTTTTTCTTTTTTCCCCCTATGTTCCTCTGTTTTGTTCCTTAAATTCCACATTACAAGTGAAATCATTATGGTATTTGTCTTTCTCTGATTTATTTTGCTTAGCATAATAGTCTCTGTCTCCACCCATGTCATTGCAAATGGCAAGACTTCATTCTTTCTATGGCTGTGTAGTATTACACACACACACACACACACACACACACACACACACACACACA
>NW_024412418.1:20527156-20537473 GCF_014898765.1 Herpailurus yagouaroundi | reverse complement strand
TATATATATATATATATATATATATATATATATACCCACCCCATCTTCTTTATCCATTCACCAATTGATGGACATTGGGCTGTCTCCATAATTTGGCTATTGTTGATAAGGGTGCATGTATCCCTGTGAACCAGTATTTTTGTATTCTTTAGGTAAATACCCAGTAGTGCAATTGCTGGATCAGAGGGTAGGTATATTTTTAACTTTTTGAGGAACCCACACTATTTTCAAGAGTGGCTGCACCACTTTGCATTCCCACCAGTGTAAGATCCTGTTTCTTACATCTTAAAGAGAAAGGGATCCTCTTTCTCTGCACCCTTGCCAACACCCTTGTTTCCTGTGCTGTTCATTTTAGCCATTCTGACTAGTATGAGATGATATTTCATTGTAGCTTTTATTTGTATTTCCTTGATCAGTGATGTTGAGAATCTTTTCATGTGTCTGTTGGCCATCTGTATATCTTCTGTGGAAAAATGTCTATTCATGTCTTCTGCCCATTTTTAAACTAGATTATTTGTTTTTTAGATGTTGAGTTTGAGAAATTCTTTATCCATTTTGAACACTAAACCCCTCATCAGATATGTCATTTTCAAACATCTTCTCTCATTACAAAGGATGCCTTTTAGTTTTGTTGATTGTTTCTGTGCAGAAGCTTTTTATCTTGATGAAGTCCCAATAGTTTATTTTTGTTTTTGTTTCCCTTGTCTCAAGAGACATACCTAGTCAAAAGTTGCTCTGGCTGGTGTCAGTGAAGTTACTGCCTGTGTTCTCTTCTAGGATTTTGATGGTTTTGAGGTATCGTATTTATGTCTTTCATCCATTTTGAATTTATGTTTCTGTATGGGTAAGAAAGTTGTCCAGGTTCATTGTTTTGCATGTTGGTGTCCAGTTTTCCCAACACCATTTGTGGAAAAGACCGTGTTTTTTCCATTGGATATTCTCTCCTGCTTTGTCAAAGATGATTTGACCATATAGTTGTAGGGTCATTTCCGGTTTTTCTATTCGTTCCATTGATCTATGTCTCTGTTTTTGTGCCAGTACTATACTGTCTTGATCACTACAGCTTTGTAATATAACTTGAAATCCAGAATCGTGATGCTTCCAGCTTTGCTTTGCTTTTTCAAGATTGCTTTGGCTATTCAGGGCCTTTCATGGTCCACACAAAATTTTAGGATTGTTTATTCTAGCTCTGTGAAGAATGCTAGTGATATTTTGATAGGGATTGCATGAATGTGTAGATTGCTTCAGGCAGAATAGACATTTTAACAATATTTGTTCTTCCATTCCATGAGCATAGGATGTCTTTCCATTTCTTTGTATCATCTTCAATTTCTTTCATCAGTGTTTTACAGTTTTCAGAGTACAGGTCTTTCACCTCTTTAGTTAGGTTCATTCCTAGATATCTTATTATTTTGGTGTAATTGTAAGTGGAATTGATTCTTTGATTTCTCTTTCTACTCCTAATAAGAGTATAGGAGTATAGAAATCTAACAGATTTCTTTAAATTGACTGTATCCTGTGCCTTTACCAAATGTGTGTATCAGTTCTAGCAATTTTTTGGCAGAATCTTTTGGGTTTTCTATGTAGAATATTATGTCATCTGCAAATAGTGAAAGTTTGACTTCTTCCTTGCCAATTTGGATGCCTTTTATTTCTTTTTGTTGTCTGATTGCTGTGGCTAGGACTTCTGGTACTGCATTAAATGACAGTACTGAGAGTAGACATCCCATAGAGGAAAACTAGAGAAAAATATTCTTATACTCTTAGAATGCAAAAATCTTGCTTAGCATGATACAAAAACAAGAAACTATTCTTTGAAAAATGACAGTGGCAGCACCTGGGTGACTCAGTCGGTTAAGCCTCTGACACTTGATCTTGGCTCAGATTTTGATCTCAGGGTTGTGAGTTCAAGCCCTGTGCTAAAGAAAAGCAACAGCTGAGATTGGTATGATGAGCACTGGTGTTTGTTATATGTAAGTGATGAATCACTAAACTGTACTCCTGAAACCAATATTACACTGTATGTTAACTAACTAGAATTTAAATTAAAAACTGGAAGAAAAAAAGTGACAGCTGATTAAATAGAAATTTAACTACTATATGCCAAAGGACACTAGAAGATCTAAAAGATAAATGATAAACAGGGAGAAATGTATTACATTTCTAAATGACAGATTATTTAAATACACTTAATCCGTAAAGAATGTTCACAACTCAAAAAGAGAAGATGAACATAGTTAATTGGGCAAGATTATGAAGGGGCAAATTACAAAAGAAATACAAGTGACCAATAAACATATAGAAATATATTTAATTTCATTTAATAATCAGTCAACAGATTCTTTAAGTGAGATAATTTCTTAATCCATCAGGCTGACACACGTGAATAGAAGTAAGAATGTAGGGAATGGAATATTAATTCATCTATTATACAAAGGCGTAAACCTTCTATTTATTAGGTAATATCTTTGGAAAAATTAAATGTGACTATTCTTTGATGCAGTAATTCTAATTCTAGGAGTTCGTACTAGTATGGCTAGAATGGTGCCTCCTCCACCCCCTGCTCTCTATCTCTCTCCCCTTCCAGCCCCTTAGCTGTGATGTTTCTTTTCTGCCAGGGCAGTGATTTGCTGTCCTTCAGGGAAAGCATGCCATTCTTTGGTCATTTCACCCCAGGCAGAGTGATAAATTTAATTCAGGGGCTATTTTAGCCTCATGTTAAAACCGTCTTTTCAGGGGCACCTGGGTGGCTCAGTCAGCTCAGGTCATGATCTCACGGTTCATGGGTTCAAGCCCTGCATTGGGCTCTGTGCTGACAGCTCCAAGCCTGGAGCCTGCTTTGGTTTCTGTGTCTCCTTCTCTCTGCCCCTCCCCCACTTGCCCTCTGTCACTCTGTCTCTCAAAAATAAATAAACATTTTTTTTTAAAAAGTGTTCTCAAATTTAGCCTAATCAATAGTAAAATAGTGACTGTATTTTAATTCCTGCCTAGCTCCTGGGTCTATTTATCAAATTATCTATTTAGCAACATCTAAAGGAGGAGTTATTAGCTCCCCCAAACCAAACATAATAGAATACATATACATATGGACATGAAAAGTGGTCATGTACTGATGTGGAAAGAGGCCTATGGTATGGTAAATAATAAAACAAATTACAGAATATAATATGAATATGCCTAAAAATGTTATTAACAGCAGTTATGTCTGGGGAATGGTTTTGATTAGGAGACTTTCATTTCATACTTTATAAATTTCAGTAATCTTACAGAAGATTATTTACTCACTTATAGGACAACTGCTACATTTTAAAAAATGAATGAAAAACATTAATTCATGTGAAAAAGAAGAGCAGTCTTCATCAAAATAGGGTGACCAGGTGACCACATGGGGCCTTGATTCTTTCATTTCACTGTTGCAAACAATATGTCTCCATAATGAGAAATGTGTGCATAATGAGAAATGTGTCCCCTGACTATTAAAAATGAAGGTCATTTGCACATGGACTTACTGAGGTGAAAATCCTGGAACAATGGTTAACATTTTGACCATAAGAAACTTTGCTGATGAGACATAAAATAGTGAACAAAAATGACTAAACTTCATTTGGTCATTTTTGATGTAAAAATAGATTTTAATATTTAAATAGTAGGGTGTAATTTTAAAGTTACTTTTTAAGAGTAGCATCCACTGTGCTTCACAGGGCCAGGACCCAGTGGGATTAACAGTGGGCGGGATATTGGTTAAGACTGTCAGTCTATAGGGAGGAGAGGCACCTTCTGACCACACCCTCACTGAGCATTATGCAGATCAGAGAGACTTACACAGGCTCTGATTTCCCCTAAGGATTGATGAATAAGTACAAAATAATAGAAGTGACAGTAAACAGATGACTGAGGTCTAATTTAATGTCATTTAAAGAGACAATATACTTTAAATTGATCTTCAGAAATTACAGGTTACAAATAAGATAACAGAAATGTGTTTTTATCATTTTAGCTCACTAATATAAATTTCCTTGTGAAGGAAAGGAGATTATTGGCTATATAATGTTGTTAAATTTTAAAAATATGTTAATTTAGGTAATTTGTTTCTTACCTTTAGTAATTTTACTAATACAAGAAATAAAGTATTATAAACACGTAGGCAATTATATATAAAGATGCAAGTTTATATATATAATTTTAAATATTCATGTCATATAAATAAAAGTTAAGCAAGAGGTTTTAATAGTTATATATTTAACTGATGAATATGCAATGAATATGGATAAATTCTTTCATCAAATCCATGTCCAAAATAGGGTTAAAAATACCACATTAAAAAAAAAATTTGTCTAAAGCAAATTCAAACCTGTCCAAACAAGTAAAATATAAATTTTGTTCAATACTAGTGATCTAGAGATTATGTTGCATGTGTATATAGATATGATATATACACTTATATGTGTGTGTGTGTGTGTGTGTGTGTACTCACGAAATCCCCAATTAGCCAAAATATTTTGATCTGTTTTTTAGGTGCCATTTTAAACTTGTCATCCACTTCTCCACCTATCAATGGAGGTAGCAAATCTCCTTAGGGCAAGCCCTTTTCTGTTGTGGAAAGAAGCTCTGGAATCGCCCTTGTTAGTCTCATAAACATAAGGGAAGAAGACAGTTACTGCTTCAGGAGAAGGGTGTCACACAGTCCTATCTGTGTCTTAACAAAACTACCCATCCCATACTTCTGTGCAGAGTGAACGAGGAGCATCCAGGGCAGACTTGGAATTCCTGACCCCTTCCCTTTAGAGGTATTAGCGCTGTTAGTACAGCTTCACTAATGCAATGAGATGGTCCCGACTGAGATGTGTTAATGGGACAGGACACCAAGAAACTTCAAAAGAGAAGAATACCAGGGAAACACTGGACTTCCTACTAATCCAGACATAAAGAAGTTATAACTATTAATATAAATAATATGAAACAATATGAATATTATTTTCCCCTTGGGCCAGGGGTCATGGAAGATAAAAAAAAAGGATAAATGGATGATTGATAGAGGATTAAACACACATAAATTTTCTAATGCTTCTTAATGCTTATGAAAGTTTAAAAGCAATTATTTATTTATAGTATTTAAAAATCTTGAGGTGAATCTTTATTGTGAAAGTCTGTAACACTTGAACTCAGATCACACAGAATCCATAATGTGTTGTGATACTCCTCTGCACCCTTGAGAACTCTGACTTACTCAGCTGCAGTTGTGGATAGTATCTGTTTGCAAAAGAGGCAGATCTACTCCCTAGAGTCCAAACTACTGAAGAACTCTAACCTGGCCATTTAACCCACTGCAGACCTCACTAGTGCAGAAATGACAAGTGGATGTCATAAAACCAAATTGTTTGGGTCAAATAGGTTAAGGCAGCTCTATGCTATAATCCCAAGGTGGGCGCTTCATGTTTCATGCAGCAGAAACCCCTCCAGCTGCCCCAGCACTCATCTCATAGATAAGCCCAGAGAGTGCTAACCACTCAGACGTAGCTGTCCCAAGTGGACAGAGGTGGTATGTGGCCTTTAGTTTTGAAAGATATCCCCCATTTTTCCTCCCATGTGCTGATTGGTTTTCCTGTTTCTACTCTCAGAACGGCCAGAGTGGTCTTTCCAAAACATAAATCAGATTGTTGTGTGCCCAGCAGAATAATTCCATTCATTCTCAGTCTTTGGTGGATTTTGTTTCACTAAACACCTTTGATAATAGCATAAAATTCAAAAATACATTTCTCTCAGAAACAGTATAAGTGAGGTGAGAAGAATCTTCCCTACTGGGACAAACCCCTCCTTTTCCACAACACTGAGCCTACAGCAAGATGAGGGAGAGGATAGAAAAAAGGTGGGGAGGTCGGCTCAAATGTTAACATTTCATACCAGCGTCCAAAACAAGCAACTCGCATTTCTACAAAGATAAAGATATTATGGCAAGAAAGTAGGTGATATATCCTTATTTTGGGTCTTGTGCTGATTTGCACATTTGAAAATAGGTAGGTCTATCTATGAATACAAGCTGAAATATATGAACTTCAAACGATTTTAAGTGATATAATGAAAACACAAATTTTTAGATTTTCTGATCTGGAGGGCTATAAACAACTCATGTAAATTTTGAAAAGTTATCTTAGTGAATAAAATCACAAACCGTTTGAGTATATATGTATTCAAAGGAATAACACAAAGTAGTCCATAAAAGTAATCTATCTGCCTGCTAGATATATGGTAGAAAACCAGAAGTAACTATAAGAAAAGATCCAGATGCTGTCACTAGAAACTATATCTTACATAGAAAAACCATGCACTTCTCCATGTGTCATTCCAATGATTGTACACTGAGACTACTCCATTAAAGAATTAATTTACTGTAAGAGGATACTTTAAAAATAAATAATTAAACATTTACTGTTATAAATGATTCAACATTTGATAAAATATATACAATACATGGGGTTTTTTTCTAACTTTAAAAAATAAGTCACTAAGGCATTTCCACTTCATTTTTGTACAGAACAATTAGAAAAATATGTAAGTAGAATTCAACTAAAAAATAGTTATTTTTGTAATGTATACTCTATATTTCTGTCCACATCTTCTAACAAAGATTGTGTGTTCAACCTGCATTTATCAATTGGCTATTCTTTTTGAAAAATCAATGTTATATATTTCAAAGAAATAGCAATACAAAACGCAGACATATCTCCTCTCTAAAGTATGTTTTCACTAAATAGAGAAAGCTTTCATATTGCATTTTTGTGTTTTAGTCTTTTCCTTTAAAAAAATCAGTGATTAATATAAAGATCCTCAAAGCAGAAAATACACAAGTGTAATTACAGTAAGATTATGTTTTAATTAATAAGGATATGGGAAGAGAAATAATAGCATTTCTAATGTGTACTAAAGTTCTCACAACAGCCAAAACACCAGGAAATTAATGCAATTGGTTTACACACTGGCACAAAAATACAAGATAATATAATAATCATCACGACTGTTATTCTTTTCCCCAAAAGCTTTTCTCATGATATTGTATGAGTAAATGTTTAAAGGAAAAAGATTAAAGCGATGATTTCCTTTTCAAGTCCTATTTTCTTTTCTAATTTCCAGTCAGTACCTAAATGTAACAAAAGACTGTTTTCCTTAAACAGACATCACTTTTTTAAAGCTGTTGTCATTAAAATGCTACCTTGATTTTTATATTTCTTGACATCAGGTTACTTGGGCTATGTTTACTGCCCAGTGTCCAATGACATTTGCAGAGGGCTTCAAGAACTGAATTCTATCTTTTATTGTATCAGCACAAATATACTTTTAGAAAAAGGAAAAAAAAGGGTCACAATAAGATGTAACAGCTAAATGTCAAATAGGTGGTAGGTTAGAAAGGATTAAAAATCTAGAGTCTAACTTTGAATAATATTAATAAAATTTATAGAAGTACTTCAAACCTATATTCTGGCTTTCTATCTTCATCTTCCCTCCCCTACTCCCATCAATTCCTATATTCATTTTGTACAATCTGGGAAATATCCCAATTCTGTGACAAGATCTTGATTTTTAGTAAAATTTGGCAGGAGAAAATTGGACAGTAGAATTTACTGAGCTTTTGAGGAGCGATTTTAAAGTAATGAGACTGATTCTCCTGCATGGCTTGAAGAAGCAGGAAAGGAGTGATCACAGCAAGGACAAGTCTGAACAAGCTTTAACCTGGAGCAACAGTGCTCCGAAGGCTGGGCAGCCCCCATGCCGGAGATGGTGCTAAAGAAACCCACACAGGAGCGCGCGCACACACACACACACACACACACACACACACACACACACACAGAGCCCACATTGCCCCCATGCCGGAGATGGTGCTAAAGAAACCCACACAGGAGCGTGCACACACACACACACACACACACACACACACACACACACACAGCCCACATTGCCCCCAGGCCGGAGATGATGCTGAAGAAACCCACACAGGAGCACACACACACACACACACACACACACACACACAGCCCACATTAGAAACAAATGATTTAGAGTAAAAAGAACAACTTTATAGTAGAAAGAAAGAAAGAAAGAAAGAAAGAAAGAAAGAAAGAAAGAAAGAAAGAAAGAAAGAAAAAAAGAAAAGAAAGAAAAGGAAAGAGAGAAAGAAAGAAAGAAAAAGAAAGAGAAAGAAAGAAAGAAAGGTTTAGAATAAATATTTTAGAATAAATTTAGATTTAAAAATTGTACTTAAATTAAATCTACAAAAGAATATACATAAGCAGGTAAAAGAAGCTAGACAGGATAAACTTAGGTCAACAAGATTTTTTTTTAACTGATCTCAGAAAGGTTTGAAAAGCCTCTCATGATACTTCAAACTAGCTGAGTATCAGAATCATGTGTAGAGCATTTTTAGTAAACTAGACTCTTGGTTCAGCCTCAGATTGGCTGAATTGAGCAGAGTGGGGCCTATGTGATTCTGAGGCTGTCGGGCTTGGAAACCACCTACCTCAGGACAGTGCTGATCATATATTTAGTGCATCCAAATGGATAACTGAAAGAAAGATTACTAAAGAGTTACGGTTAGTCAAAGAATATGACTTACTCTAAAAAAAAATTTAAACAAGAGTTTTTACTCTTTCACTGGTTTATCAATAAACATATATTGAGTGACAACTAAGAACAAGGCACTGCTTTACAAAGGTGGCAACTGACTGTGAGAAAAGAGAGATAAGATGATAATAATAATAATATCAGCTATTGGAATTAAGATTTTTAAAATTAAATTAAAAAATAATAATAGCTGCTAATATTAGTGTTTCAATGTGCTAGTCACTGTTTTAAACACACAAATATTACCATTTTTTAGCTATTATCTCATTTATAGTGTTCACAAGTATTCTCTCACGATGACCCAATATTATCCCCATTGCACAAATGACAAAATTGAAAAACAGGGGTTAACTAACTTTCAAAGACCACAGAGCTGGTTAACAGTATAGCTTAGACTTGAATCCAGGCAATCTGACCCTAGCACCCATGTTCTTAAACAGTATAATATATTAGCTGGGCCAGAGAATAAAAAAGTTGCTCTAAAGAGGCACCATGAACTCTGAGTAAAAGGAGTGAAAACTTGATACCAACATTGCTATATTCTAAGCCTGCGTCAAAATCACAATTGAAAACGATTTAATTTCTTGACATAAATGACATGTTCATACAAAATTCACACCACAGAAAAAACACTCAGTAAGGATTCTTATATATAATTGCTAAAGCATTTGGAAGATTCTCTGAAACAGAATGGGCAATATTTATCTTGAAATTAATTCCTAATGAAAATTCTTAGCCTCCTAGTATGTTTCAGATGAAACTATTTTTGATACTTAACACTAAGTTTTTTATCAAATTTGACAAAAATGAGTTTTGTTTCTCTAAAAATTCACATTCAACATACAAAGTGAAAATGTTGTCATTGAGGATATTCAAACAAATGCAATTAAGGTAAGTCCCAAATGTTTTTGAACAAAACCATTAACCATTATTAAATTAACCTAACAAGACTGTACTGCATACAGACTTGTAATTTCTGATATCTGTTTTTCAAATCTGATGCAATGTATTATAATTACACTTTGTATTTTATATTAAAATTTCATGTAAGACAAACATACATTTTAGAGATTCTACACAAGTGTGATTTTTTTGTTGTTGTTTTAAGTAAGCTTTATGCCCAACTTGGGGCTTGAACTCAAAACCTGAAGATCAGAAGCCCTGTGCATTACCAGCTGAGCCAGCCAGGTGCCCCTACACAGATATGATTTTTAAATTAATGTTAAAATCTATTTTGAATGTACAAAGGACCATTTGTACAAGCATTTAATTAACAGGTATATGGAATTTTTTCATCTCAAGAGCAATATAGTAAGTGCTAATAAAAGTAATGAAATACAGGGGCTCCTGGGTGGCTCAGTCGGTTGAGCATCCAACTTCAGCTCAGGTCATGATCTCACGATCTGTGAGTTCGAGCCCCACTTCCGGCTCTGTGCTGACAGCTCAGAGCCTGGAGACTGCTTCGGATTCTCTGTCTCCCTCTCTCTCTGACTCTCCCCCGTTCATGCTCTGTCTCTGTCTCAAAAATAAATAAACATTAAAAAATATTTTTAAAAATAATGAAATACATAAATATTAAACTAAACTATCAAATATTAATATATTTTTAAATGGGGTACCTGGATGGCTTATGCATCCAACTTTGGCTCCGGTCATGACTATATATATATATATATATATATATATATATATATATATTTT
>NW_024412418.1:20497959-20527056 GCF_014898765.1 Herpailurus yagouaroundi | reverse complement strand
ATACTGAATATATATATTCAGTATATATATATATATGTATATATATATATATACACTGTATATATATATTCAGTATATATATATACTGAAATAGTTATATATATATATATATATATATATATATACACACACACACACACTGAAATAGTTATATCAATACAACCCTTCCGAAAGACTTATGAAGAGCTTCATATATTTATAAACTTAGGCAATAATTTTCATTTGGGGTATTATGCTAAGCAAATAATTGTGAAGAAGTTTATTGCAGGAAAAGAAAAAAATGTAATTGTATTACAATAGGAGAATGCGTGTTTAGTGCAGTATATTAGTCAGGGTTCACTAGAGAAAAAGAATAAACAGGATATAGATAAATAGACAGCAAGAGATGTATGAGGAGGATTAATTCACACCATTATGAAGGTTGAGGAATCCTATGATCTATCATCTGCAAGCTAGAGGCCCAGAGAAGTTGGTGGTGGTTCTGGCCCAAACCAGAGAGCTTGAGGACCAGAGAAGGCAATGGTGCAAGTCCCAATCTGAGTTGTAAGGTCAGAGAATCAGGAGCAATGATGTTCCAGGGAAAGAGAAGATGAATGTACCAGCTCAAGCAAGACAGTAAATTTGCCCTTCTTCTGCTTTTTTTCTATTCAGGCCTTCAGTGTATTACATGATGCCCACTTAGACTGGTAAGGGCAATCTTTTTTGTTCAGTCTACCCATTCAAAGATACTCTCTTTTGGAAACACCCTCACAGACACAACCAGAAATAATGTTTTACCAGCTATCTGTACATCTCTTCACCTGGTCACGTTGACACATAAAATTAACCATCATATACAATATGGCATAAGTATAATTGGCCCCCTTAGCATTGCTCAAAACTATCATTAACTATTATTAGATTAATATGTTACAGAAGGTATGTATATGTGGTAAAAATGAGGAGAAATGGGAATCTTACTGTTGATGAAAGTGTAAACTGATGTAACAGTTTGTAATGTAAACAGTTTGTAACGTTTGTAACAGTTTGTAATGTAAAAATGGACAATAACCCATAAAAATGTACATACTCATTTTATAATTTTGCTTCTAGATATACATCCTGCAGAAATCTTCATATATGTACAGAAGGAATAATATACAAAATGTCTGTAGGAGCATTGTTTCTAACAACAAAAATGGGAAACAAACTGTCAACAAGTAATTAGATAAATAGACTGTGGTATATTCACATAATGAAATATTGTATAACAGTTAAAAATAAATGTATAACATTTTTATACATCAGCATGAATACATTTCATAAATGTTGCAAGTGCAGAATGATATACATTATATCATTTGTACCATTTATATAAAGTATGAAAAAATGCAAAACATATGTGTATATATATGTCTTAAATGATTCCTATACATATTTTTATATGATTATACTCTCTTGTTCTCTCTCTGTATATAATAAAGTATGTGTGTGTTATAATATAAAACACACCTAGGAATTCAGGATAATGATTACCTTTGAAAAGGAGGCAAAGGGAGGGGATATACTGAATTTATGCTTTATTTCCTAAAAATAAAAAAATGAAGAAAAGATTTGATAGATTTAGGTTGCACAAATGTTTATATCAATCTTTTATGTCTTGAATATTCCCTTGTTTATTTAAAACAAAGGGAAATAAGAAAGACACTTCCATTCCATACAGAAAACTGGGAAACACAAAGCTGGGGAGGAATACAGTGTGATTATTGAACAGTGGTGAGAATTACTTGACTTCAGAAAAGATTCCAGTATGACAGAATGAAAAGGAAAAAAATTGAACTGATAAGACAGCCTTGACAGAAGACTTAGGAAATCAGGCAGAGGAATAGTGGAAAGACACTGTTTATATTAAGAATATAATTTTCTCTTATATTTAAAATTCTGAAACTATGTACCTTAATTCCAGGCAAACTATGTAGCTGCACCTTTCTTCTGGAATTAGAGGTGATTTGTTCCCTAGCTCAACATAATGGTAATCACAGAAACAATTCAAAATAAAGAAAACAGAGAAAAAAGACTGAAGAGAAAAAACCCAGCAGACTAACATGTGTAACTAAAGTCCAAAAAAAAGGAGAAAGAGTTGAGAATAGAAAGCAGTATTTTAAGAAATAAAGGCCAAAAATTTGACAAATATTATAACCTGACAGATTCAAGAAGTTCAACAAATCTCAAGCAGATAAATCCTCTTCCATCCCAATAAAAACACAAAAGGCACATCATGATCAAATTGAAAAAAAAAATGATAAAAAATCTTAAAAGCTGCAGACAAAAAACTCATTACATCAAGAGAAACTCAGGTAAGGATGATATCCAACATCACACCAGAAACTCATATAACCAGAAGACAACAAATAGCACTTTAAAGTTTGTGGAAGGGCGCCTGGGTGACTCAGTCCCCTAAGTATCCCACTTGGTCCGTGAGTTCAAGCCCAGCATCCAGCTTGCTGTCAGCACAGAACCCACTTCATATCCTCTCTCTCCCTTTCTCTCTCCCTGCCCCGTCTCACTCAAAAATAAATAAAAACATTTAAAAAGAAAAAAAAATAATAGATTTTTTGGGTGAAATCTATTGATCTAGAATTGCATATTCAATGAAAATACCTTTGTATAATGAAGGTGAAATTAAGATTTTCTCAGACCAAAAAAAAATTTTTTTTAACAAAAAGAGGTGTTTAAGGAAGTTCTTCAGGCAAAAGGAAAACAATACAAGTGGTCACTTGGATTTGTTAAGGAATAGAGTGTAAAAACCCGTAAGTATATGAGAAGTAAAATACACTTTTCCTCTTTTAAAATCTCTTTAAAAGGTAATTGCTTCAATAAAAATTAATAAGATTTTCTGAGTTTATGTATGAGTAAAATATATGACAATAGTAGCACAAAGAACAGGAAAGATAAATGGGAATATATTGGTATAAGTTTCTTAGATTATAATAAAGTATTAAATATTATTCAAAGATAGACTAGGAAAAGTTAAATACATATACTCTAAGTCTTAGAGCAACATATGCTCAGACACACAAAACAAAACAAAGATATATAACTAATAAGCCCATTGTAAAAATAAAACAAAATCATTAAAAGAATACTTATTTAATTCAAAAGGTGTCAGTAAAAAAAAAAAAAAGAAAAAAAAAGGAAAAGAGAAAACAAGAAAAGAAAGAGACCAAACAGGGGGTGCCTGGGTGGCTCAGTCGGTTAAGCAGCTGACTTCGGCTCAGGTCATGATCTCGTGGTCCGTGAGTTCAAGCCCTGCATCGGGCTCTGTGCTGACAGCTCAGAGCCTGGAGCCTGTTTCAGATTCTGTGTCTCCCTCTCTCTGACCCTCCCCCGTTCATGCTCTGTCTCTGTCTCAAAAGTAAATAAATGTTAAAAAAAATTTTTTTTTAAAAAGAGACCAAACAGAACACAAATGACAAGATAGTATAATTAAACTCAAGCATATCAATATTATATTAAATGTAAATGGTCTAAGCAAACCAATTAAAAGTAAGAAATTGTCAGATTGGAGGAAAAAGCAAGACTTAGATATATTCTTTTTACAAGAAACACACTTTAAATATAAAGATACAATAGGTTAAAAGTAAAAGGATCAAAAACACTATCTTCTGATAACACAAGTGAAAAATTGCAGTAGTTATATTACTATGAAACAAAGTAAACTTCTGAACAAAGAATATTAACAATTAATAATAATTTTTAAACGTTAATTCATCCAGAAAATATAACAATTCTAAAAGTTAATGACTCTACTAACAAAGCTTCAAAGTATAGGAAAAAACACTGAAAAAACTGGGAGAAATATATAAGTTCTATATAAGGTCTAAACTATTAAAGGTCATTAAAAGGAATTCATTACCTAAATAGCTGTATTTCTAAGAAGGAAATTTAATTCCTAATTAAAAATCTTCCCAACAAAGAAAATTCCAGATACAGATAGCTTTACTAATGAATTTTACCAAACACCTAAGAATTAATACAAGTATTAAACAAACTTGGAAAAGAAAAAAAGAAAAAAATACCTCCCAACTCATTTTATGAGACCAGCATTACCCTAACACCAACACTAAACAAAGACAACAGAAGAAAAAGAAACTACAGGCCAATATCCTTGACACTCATAGACACAAAAATCACTAAGAGCATTTTAATAAATCAGTTCAAATAATGTATATAAAGAGGATAATACTTCACAATCAAGAAGGGTTTATCCCAGGAAAGCAATTTAGTTTGACACTTGAAAACGAATCAATGTAATTCACTATATTAACAGCCAAACTACATATATGAAAATGTTAATAACTGCAGAAAAACAACAGTAGTTGACAAAGTATTTGACATACAATATAATCTAAACAAGCAGAGAGGTCTAGTGATATTTATCAAATTATCTATCCTTTCTTTATGATCTGTAAGGCCATCTCTCATATATTAAATATGACATGGTTTTGTTTCTGTACATTTTATTTACTCCCATTGATTTGTTTGCCTATCTCTGCATTAAAACCACACTACTGTATGATTTTGACTTTCTAATAATTCCTCATTACTGAAAGAACAGTTCTTTAAAATTGTGGTAGCAATTATTTGTTCTTGGCTTTCCCAAATTTACCAAGTTCCGTGGACAATCTTGTTGGATTCTGAGTGGAGCTGCATTTCATTTATAGATTAATATAAAGAAGAATTGATATCCTTATAATATGTAGACTTCTTACTTAGAACTTAACATATCTCTGCTTATTCATTCCATATTTTATGTCTGAAAATGTTTTATAGGTTTTTTTTCATAAAAGTTTTATATATCTTTTGTTGGGTTTATTCCTAGGTAATTTATACCATTTTGTTGATTCCAGAACTAGAAGTGGAATGTCTCTGATAGGTGTTATCTTGCAATCAACAACAAAAAACTTTATAGTTACTAGCTATGCTCACCAACACATTTTATCAATTTGTATGGTCATCATTGTTTCTTGAATTTGGTTCCTTCCTTCTGAGTTCACTTTTTTTCCTTACTGAAGTTTAGCCTATCTTGAATATCCTTTGGGTACTCCTTCCTCCCTATCCAGAAGTCCTTAAACCGTATCCATCTAGCTCACTGACTCCAGTGAAGTACCAAGTCCTAAAAACTTGTTTGGTGTGCCTACTATCTGATGCTAGTATGGATAGTATACATCTGATCAGAGAATCAGTAAGTGGCTGGCTCAGTTCTAAGAAATCAAACCATATCTTTGTGCTCCCCTTTCACTCAATAGGCCCAGAGGTCTCTATAAATCTATCAGCCCTGTCAGTAGGTCTGCAAATTTTTCAGCGGCTTTCCTGAGCTACACCAAGATTGGTGTTGGAAGGACTGCAAACCCCTGTCCCTGTCTTCACACAGTATCCTTCAGTTACCACAGATTACTTCCAACCAGAAGCCCAGCAGACCTGTGGCTTTAGTTCTGCTCACAGCTTGGGTATCTATTCTAACTCTGGTTCACAGTAATATTCAAAATACCTAAAAACTGAGTACATCCCAGGTACAAAACATTCACGACACATGCCAGCTTGTAAAAGAAGGAGGAGGAAGAGGAAGAGAGGAAAGAAAGAGGAAAAATGAGTATGATGTCTGAAACTTACTTAGAAAATTCATCAAAAAATGGTTTGATGGATGGATAGAGAGATGGATAGAGTAAATATAGTAAAATGTTAATTTTAGATTCTAGGCGGTAGGTACATGCATTTTCACTGTAAAATTCTTTCAATATACCTGTATGTTTGAAAGTCTTAATAATAGAATATAGAAGAAATGTTTTACTTACAAAAGCCATGTTAAAGAGGTACAGGATGAAACACAGTCCTTATACAGTATGTCAAGGGGTTGTGAAATCAATTTAGTGGGTCCACATCAGGATTTCAACAATGTCTCACATGTAGTAAGGTTAAATCCTATTTTGAAAAACTCTTGTTTTATTTTATTTTATTTTATTTTATTTTATTTTATTTTATTTTATTTTTAAGTTTTTATTCATTTGAGAGACAGAGAAAGAGAGAGAGAGAGAGGCAGAGAGAGGAAGAAAAAGAAAGAATCCCAAGCAGGCTGCAGCACACCAGTGCACAGTCCGACACAGGACTCAACTCATGAACCATGAGATCATGACCTGAGCCAAAGTTAGATGCTTAGCCGACTGAGCCACCCAGGTGCCCCCAAAATTCGTGTTTTATATATATATATATGTGGAGAGGTGTATCTATAATACTA
The DNA here is from genome assembly GCF_014898765.1 of Herpailurus yagouaroundi. Lineage (NCBI taxonomy): Eukaryota > Metazoa > Chordata > Mammalia > Carnivora > Felidae > Herpailurus > Herpailurus yagouaroundi. The sequence continues at coordinate 20,520,782 of NW_024412418.1, read as the reverse complement.
AATTGTAATGTAGAGTATTTTTTGGCTGTGAATTATGATATAAAATGTATTTTTTTACTATGGATTACAATCAAGGAAGTTCAAAAGCCACCACTGCAGAAGTGGCCAAAAGCTCAAAGTTCACTCACATCTTCTCATTTCAAGGGACTGGAAGAAAAAGAAATGAGAAGGAGGTGGTGTGAGATGGAGGAGGGGCGTGTGGAGGGAGAGCTGAGGTTTGGTCTACTATTGCCCAGCTTAGAGAGGAGCAGGTATGTTAGGTAAGTTGAGGACAAGGCTAAGGGCAAAAGGTTTCCATCTGGATTCTCATTTGATATTCCAGGAGATGACTGTGTTGAGGCTGTTCCCTTTCACCAATCTTCGGCAATAGTGAGGGGGATGGAAGCACAGAGTAAATGCAGTGGTAGAAAGAGGGTCATAGTCTAGCTTTCTTGAGTCATTTTCAGTTGGGGTATGGATTAAGACCTACAAATTTTCACACGGCCACTGGGTAACTAAAGGTATCAAAGTCGTGAGCCAGAAATGCCACAATATTCAAGGGCCAAAATGTCCACGTTGACTGTACTGCAGAGGCTGTAAGGGAGACCTAGCTAGGCCATGAAAACATGTAGAATGTGGCAGAAACTCAGTAAGAGCCTAACTAATGCTAAAGCTTTCAGCGAGCACTCCTACCCAAGAAGAGAGCAGTTCAGGAGTTACATCAGCTGAGCAAACCTCAGCAAAAAAGACCAGTAATTCCTCAGCAGTTGGAGACCACATAGCTCAAAGGACTATTTTGTTTCCCTGGCACCATGAGGACTCCAAAACATTTTGCTCACAACTATCTAAAAAGAATTTAGAAACCTCTGCACCCCTCAGTTAGAAATTATGTACCCTCACTTAGAAACCAACATTGTAAGTTGACATTTAAAATGTTTTATTGCTAGTGTAAAAACAGTTGCAAAGGATGTTTTTTCCAGCTGTTGACAAATATTGGCATTACTAAATAAAAATGTTAAATTTTTCTTTTAAATCTATCCAGTGAGATTAAATATCAGTACAATTTTATATCAACCATCATCCATTTTTTTAAAATCCATGGAAAAGCTTTGTGGGGGCCTGGGTGCCTCAGTCATCTGAGCATCCAACTCTTGATTTTGGCTCAGGTCATGATCCCAGGTAGGACTGAGCCCCACATCAGGTTCCATGCTGGATCCTGCTTAAGATTCTCTCTCTCTCTCCCTCTGCCCCTCTCCCCTGCTCACGCTTTCTCTCTCTCCCTCCCTCTCTCTCTGTCTCTCTTTCTCTCTGTCTCTCCCCCTCTAAAATAAAATAAAATAAAATAAAATAAAATAAAATAAAATAAAATAAAATAAAATAAATATATGGAAAAGCTCTTAATCATAAAGTTTACCTGTTTCTTTTTCTCCTCAACTTCATATTTCTATCCCATTTCTTCCTTAACACAAACACATAAACAACAAAGGAAAGGTTCAGAGCCCTACAAGAAGTTTATGGCACCAATATTTCAAAATGTCCCTTTGTTTGATGTGCTAGAGGTTTTTATACTCCAGGGTGAAGCACCATAGTAGATTCATGATGAGGGAGAAGTATGCTCTGCCTAAGGATAATAAAAGATGGGAAAGGAGAAGAGGCATATACAACATTTGCAGGGAGAATAATTGTAGTAAAAAGTACACATGGAGGGATGCCTAGGTGGCTCAGTTGATTAAGTGTCTGATCTTGATTTCAGCTCAAGTCATGATCTCAAGGTCATGGGATCAAGCCCAGTGTCGGGTTCTGCACTGATTAAGATTTTCTCTCTGCCCCTCTCCCCAGCTCGTGCCCTCTCTCTCTCTCTCTCTTTTTCAAAAAAAAAAAAAAAAAAAAAGTACACATATAAGTTAAGAATTAGTCATCTATTCCTTAAAACTACTCTCCTTGCTCTTTGGGTATCTCCAGAGGAACAACTTCAGTTGACTTAACCTCCCCATTTCCCTAAAAACCTAGATGCCTTCCTGGAGGAAACATAGAAGGGCAGAAATTATGGGCATCTGAGCCTCGTTATCCACAAGGTTGCTACCTAAAAGAATGGTTAAAATTTTTTGCCTTAGTCAAATTTAGTTTTTACTTTTCTCTAGTACCATGAGTGACACCTTCTGTGAAAAGTCAAATCAAGTTTACACAAATTCTCAAAAAATACTTCTTTGCATATCCTGTACAGTGTGTGTATGAGTTTGCTTACTTGAAACATGTATCTCCTTCCTAGAGTAAACTCTAACATATGTTTTGCAAACTCAGTGACTTTCATTCCCTGTCCATAGTCTTCAACCACTCTAGGATCTTAGATGCTCCAATTCTGAGGATGAAAAAGGCCATTAGTCTCAGTCTTACATTCAAAATGGTCCATAATTAGCCATTTTCCTTACCTCCAAATAAAATTATACATACAATCAAAGAGATATAGTGACAGAATCATTTGAAAGAGACATTACAAAACTTTTGTCCCTTCACCAGATCATGCTCCCTATATGGGTTATGAATTAATATTTTTAGGGGTGCCTGGGTGGCTCAGTCTGTTAAGTGTCCAACTTTGGCTCAGGTCATGATCTCACAGTTCGTGGGTTCAGGCCCTACATTGGGCTCTGTGCTGAGAGCTTGGAGCCTGGAGCTTGCTTCAGATTCTGTGTTTCCCTCTCTCTCTGCCCCTCCCCCGATCATACTCTTTCTCTCTCTCTCTCTCTCTCTCTCTCTCTCTCTCTCTCTCTCAATAAGTACACATTAAATTTTCTTTAACTTTATATATTTTATTATAAAAAATAGAACAATTATATTGTGGGGGGGGAGGAGTGTTGACAGAGTTAATCTTAAGTGTCATCATGTAAAATATACCCAATGGTTTTTATATCCTCTTTTGACATTTCTTCATTATTATACTCTGAACCTCAAAAAAAAAAAAAAAAAAAAAGGGCCCCTCTCAACCTATGGGAGATCTTATCTACACCCACTGCTCTTATTTGCTCAACATCACTTCTTTCTTTTTTTGTATCAAGTACAACTTGTTTGAAAATAAATCTTACACACTCCTAACTTCATACCATTGCCTATATTAATCTCTTTTTAAAGCCCTCCCATATTTCAGTTAATGAAGCATACCTTGCCTACTAACTGCAAACATGGAGCTCCAGTCCCATTATAGCTCTGCCTTGCTGTCTCAACTCATTTTGCACAAGTATTTCAATTGCCTATGTATTATATTAATAATTAAGGTATTACTTATATGTGGAATCAAAAAACAAACAAACAAACAAAGGTCAAACTCATAGAAACAGACAGTGTAAGAGTGGTTCCCAGGGACTGAAAGTGTGGAAAATAGGAAGATAGGAAGAAGTTGGTCAGAGGGTACAAACTTTCAGCTATAAGATGAATAATATCTAAGATATGACATGGTAACTATAGTTGATAACACTGCATTATATATCACTGAAATTTTGCTAGAAGAGTAGAACTTAAATATTCTCCTCAAAAAATATATATAAATATATGAGGTGATGTATGTGTTAATTAACTAGATGGTAGGAATCCTTTCACACTGTAAACATATATTAAATCACTATGATGTACACTTTAAATATCTTACAATTTTGTCAATTATACCTGAATAAAGCTGAAAAAAATAATAAAGATGATGATAGCTTACCATGTCTCAGGTGCTGTGATAAGAGTTTTATACACATTAACTACTTAATCTTCATAACAACCCAATGAGGTCATTATTATTATCGTTGTTACTCTTATCATTATCTATAAATTGAGAGGACTGGATTCGATGGCCTCTAAAGCTCACTTCAACCTTAAAATGCTTTCATTCTATTTTTAATCTTTTTTATAAATTCCCATACAACATAGAATCTGTACCACATATTTTTAGTACTTGAGGACACACTAATAAGCATATCCTAAAAGTTTCATGTGCCTACACTTTACCTCCAAAACAAGAATGTAAGCTTCCCAAGGGCAAGGTATTGGACAGCTCTGCTGTATAATCAACCCTGGTTAATGAGCACATAAGGACTATTCAACATTTCATCATTTGAGTTTGTCTTCTTTGGCTGTCTAATTTTTTTTTTTTTTCATGGAGTAGGGAGATCTTTTCTCACCAAACAAGATTAGGTTAATTCAGTGACTGCCACAATCATAGTCCCTAAGGACACCACACCACATAGTTTATTTACAGGGATTTTGACACACATAGAAAGTCCTACATGTGTCCATCTGGTGGTTAGATGGCAAATAGGTTGTGGCCTATGTCAGGGTTTGTTTTTCTTTTCTTTTTTTTTTTTTTTCTTAACATAATTTATTTTGTTTTGTGAACACCAGAGTACGTATCTACCCAACCCTGATTTAAACCCTGACCATATTAAAAGAGCCTTTTTTATTTTATTAGTCATTGAATATAAAATTCAATGCCAGAAGTATAATTAGGGTATCTAGACTGAATTTCTTTCTGCTAGAACAGCACTGTCCAATAGAATTTTCAGTGATGATGTGGCTATTCGCATTTGAAATGTGGATAGTGAGACTGAGGAACTAAATAATTTTATTTTATTTTTTAATTATAACTAATTTAAATTTAAAAACCTCATGAGATTTTAATAGTGTATCAGGCAGTGCAGCTCTAGAAGATATAACTCACCTGTGGCTGGCCAAGACTAAAGACTAGGATCTTTTCAGTACTTTTATTTATGTTGTTATTCTCTTTTCTGAAACTTTGAATATTTACTTCCCAGTGACATAATAAGTGTTGATGAATAGTTTCTTGATGTATCCTTATCCATGTATATGATTTGCTTTATTTAGGAACTTGAAATATCTTAAAAATTTAGTAACAGTATCCTGATTATTTTTAGGAAATTATGTAAACTTGATTTTCTGATATAATTAATTTGAAAAACTTTGAAGACAGTGATAAATTAATGCTATACTCCTTCGCATCTTTGTTGCATACATAAAATATGGGCAAATAATGAGTTATATTATTTAAAAATCAGTCATTTATTGCTTTAATTAACATGTATTCAAGCTAATGCTATTAAAAACAACAGGTGAGAGGAAACCCATTATATGTCTCTTAATAAAATAAAGCAAGGCAACGATTTCCAAAACGTTTACTCTGCATCTTCTTCATCAATCAGTAGTTAATACTCAAAGATTTTTAACTAACAATCAGTGACAACACTGATCAATTTGAATAGAAAATAGAAAATGCTAGTCAATCCTCAAGACAGTTGGTTTTCCTCCCCCTAGGAATATGCCTTCAATACTGCTTTAGTTCTTCAGGGGGAAAAAAAAATTCATATTCTTGTCCATTCACACAAACCTCTCGGTGAGCATTATTGTTTTGGGAGGAGGGGGCAGCAGGCAGGGGGCCCAGGATGTTGACGGAACAGATAGGATGTCAGGTGAAGATAGAATGCTGTGCCCTCTCTAACCAGCTGAAGACTCGGCATGATTGTTTTCTTACAAATAATACCTGTGGGTGTTGAAACTGTTCAGGGAATCTATCAAACACACTCTTTCACTTTGCTGCTGTAACTCTATAAAATTTATTCTCATTTCAAAAGAGTCATAGGCAATAATACCTGTAGGTGGTTGAGTAATTTAAAGAAAATTTGTCAGGTCTACTTTCACTTACTTTACCAGAACAATTCTATACTTATTTGGAGGTTTTAAAATGCAACATTTTCTATTCAGTATGATTAAAAAATTGCAAAATAAGAGCCCCTTATCTAAAGAGTTGTCTTAAACTAAATATAAGTAAAGAAAATATAATATTAGGATGTTTTAGAATAAAACTTTGATCCAAAAAGGAAAATAAATTAATGCTGTTTTTCCATTTTTTTATAATTATATAAATAATTCACACACAGATGTACGAGAACAGAAAATACCTGACCGGTGTGACATTAGGAAAAAATATATTACTTTTAATGCCAAATTATCATTCTCAGGAAATCATTCTCAGGAAAATCTGAAGGCTTAGGTCTATAAACTTATAAAAACTATCTACACAAATTGAAAAATATACAGATGGAAGAATAAAGGTAATAACCTTTCCAGATTAATTAACTTTCCTTGGTAAGTCATCAATATCCATATTAAGTTTACTTTATATTAAGTATCATAAAACACTTAAAGGTAGACTTTAAAAATTTTTGTATTATGCAACTGACATTTTTAGTCATAAGTTCAGAGGGAGAAAAGTTCAATAATGCTTAGTTTAAAAATGTATTTTCTGTATTAATTCATTTAAAAACATTAAAAAGTTAATTAAACATTTAATTAATCAAAAAAGTGAGAACTAACACTTTTTAAAGTGTTTATTTAAAAGTGAAGATATATTTTCAATATCCAGATGGAACTTACTCTTCATTAAAATGTTTACAATCACATAAGCAGGAAAGTTTATCGTCATATACAAAATTACTTTAAAATATCATTTTTAAATAAGACCTCTTACTTGGTTCTTAATTTTTGAGGGAGTGTTTAATATTAATAAAAATAATATTTTGAATTGAAAGGGACCCAACTGAGATGCTAATAAAGCTCTCTGTTTCCATGTAACTGAATTATCAGGAAAAAAAAAAAAAAAGGAAAAAATCTTTAAGCTTAATTTTTTTCCAAAGTGAGTTATTCAATAACTAGTTTTCATGGTAAAAAGTTCAAATTTGAGCCAAAGATACATATTTGATACTTGGTAGTATAATTCTAAGAGAATTAGAGAAAAATACAGATTAGAAAATTTTTCTCCTGACCTAAACAGCTTTATGACAAATCAAATGAAATGTTCCATGAAGATAAATGATGGAAAATAAACTATTTCAATATTGTTTCCTGTTTTATCTATCCCATCATGGTTTTTGTCCCTCTCTGTAATAATTACCTATGCACAAACTCTAGATGGCAATATTGCACTTACTGTACTTTCAAGAAAATTGTCACAGTCAGTCCCCACATATCCTCTTTATCAACATTTTATGTGCCACGGATCTATAGCCTCTTATTATAAGTGTAATGAAGCAGAAGTTATTGAAGCATTTTATTGATTGCTCAGATCACAAGTTTACTGCCATACTGAATTGGCACCTTACTCACTGAAGCAAACTGCTGACACCTTTTTTAAAAAGTGACAACTACATCTATTTCATGACCAGAAATCCATTTTCATCTCTATCAAGACAAGAATGCAATTTTCACTTCATTTAACTGATGTTAGGCCTGCTCAAAGCATGACACTTAGAAAAAGACACAAGTTTAAGGTTCTTAAAATACTTCAAGTAACTAGAATGCAGCTTGGTTTCAGGAAAAAAAAAAATCAACAATCATTCAAATCTACAAACAACCTAATATTCTATAAAATTATCTAGCAGAAACTTAGAAGTAGTTTTCAACCACTTGAAACTACTGCAACACAATTGTAATGTTTTTAATAGTAAGTTGTATTTATATATTATTGATTTTGCTCCAAGCTTTTGAAAGACATCAAGAAGTTCACAACTGAACTATTTTGGGTGTTGCCCCACTAAGGCTAAATCAAGGAAACAGCCCAATTTCTAGTGTATATATAGATGGGGATCCTGTTTAGAGCAAATGACTATAGTTAACAACACTATATTATATGCTAAAAGTTGTTAAGAGAGTAGATCTTGAATGTTCTCACCACAAAAAAGAAATGGTAATTATGTGAGATGACAGAGGTGTTAACTACCCCTACGATGGTAATCATTTCATTACATGTAAGTGTATCCAAACATCATGTTGTACACCTTAAACTTATACAAAGTTTTATGTCCATTGCATCTCAATTAAGCTGGGAAAAAAGTAGCTGGCATACCAATAATAAAGTATACATAAAGAATGAAATAGAAATAGTTACTCCTTCTGTCATGTTAAGACCAATAAATGACTTTGAGTGACCTAAGATACAAGATATAAAAAGACAAACTTTCAACACCTCTTTTATGGGGATTAAAATATTAACATTTCTTGGAAAATACTTTTTGCAATCAACAAATTCTGTCAGTACGAAATGTAATTCAAGTATATTTTGAACTCAATCTATTCTGAGTAGAATTATATTATTATTTCTTTGCTACCTAAGTATCAAACTGATTAAGAGCGTGGGTACAGTGGGCCAACATTAACTTAGGAAAGTTTTTAAACAAAATCTAGAGCTTTGGTAGAGGTTAGTTTAATGTAATAATAAAATACATTTCACTGTTAAATTGCAAAACTAATATATGCTATAGTTGGATGGTCATTTCCTCATCTAATTACATGCCTGCAAAATAAAGTTATAGTACAATTCCAGTTTAGAAAGTGAAACCCAATCTCTGAAATAGAAATTCAGTGTCTGAGATTCTTAAACCCAAGACATCAAATATAGAACATTTAGAAATAGCATGTAACAGCATTCAAAAACTACCTTGTTTAATTAATAATTAAAAGGACCACATACACAAAAAGCTTAAATCACTTAGGCAGAAAATTATAGTTTTCAATAAACTTCATTAAATAATGGTCTACTACAAACAGCCCAAGTACATATTTCCAAATGAAAATTATAGAAATAAAACATTTCCTTTAGCTTCAGACATAAATAGAAATTGTCAGGTTGTTTTTTTTTTTCAAGTTTAGAAAATGCTTGAAGAGTTTAAGAAATATTTGGGTGTATTTTCGTTATTTATTGTTTTTAAGTAATCAACAAACAAAAATTTAATTTCAAAGTTGATCATTTCTTTCCAAAATATGGAAAATGAGAAGTAAAATTCAAAACAACCCTTCAAATTTTTTCATATCTTAAATTCCACAAAGGCTATGATTTTCTTCATAATTAAGATGGTGATTGCTAAGATATCATAGTTAGATACTCATTTCCTTTGTTTCTGTCTGAATTTTAAAAATGACTATGCAATCTATAACAACTGTTAAGCTATACTGTGAACCACTTTAAATGATTAAAGCTGGATATTTATGAACTCTTTTTGAAACTATTTTAAGAGTGCAATGCATTCATTATTTAAAAGTATCTGGGAATTTTGTTGGTTGGGGAAAAATTCAAAGAAGTATCAAAATTAAGACGACATTTCCAGTAATGAATGTTTCCCAAAGATCATGTTTGTACTTAAAATCAGTCATTCCAAATCATTATTTATATAGCTTCCTGGCACAGCTCCATGGACTTTCATGCATCTCTACAGTGTTTCTGAACAGACTGACATATATTTTGTTTACTGACAGCAACTAAAAGCTCTACGTAGGATCATAAATAAAGAAGATCATGTTTAAAAATCACTAATATCATTTTAAAAGGTAGTGCAGGCTTGTGTTTTGGCCTCTGTTTAGCTGTGTTAGGCCTATGAATGACAGCTTCCCTGCTTGAAGCACACAGAAAGCACAGCCTTCCTCATTCACTGACAGGACTGTGGCCTTTTCACACGTTCCTTCCACAGCAGTGTTTGTCCCCAAACACTGGAACTCGACACAATGGCATTCCTCCTTCAACACCCCCACCAACAGCACCACTACTTAACAAGAATGCTAATGAGATGAACGGGCCCTGTCGCTGAAAGTGTTAACTGCATTTCATAGGAATGCATTTATGCTACTTCAAAGATTACCAATTAAATAGATTCTGCTTAGCTCTGAGCAATTTCTAAGATGTTTCCACTTTTAAGGAAATGAATGTGATAAATGTAAGACAAAGTGACTTTATGCTGTCCTATATATAATATCTCATTTTATATACATGAATCAGTATAGACTTAAGACCACACTAATGTAGTGGGCTTAATTCAGTTGCATGCTATAATAGCCAAGTTAAAGTTAAAAACTGAAAAATGAATATGTTTATAAACACAAAACCAGTAGTTCTGACTTTCCTTTTAAAGCTTTATGATCACAGTTTATTTGAAAGAAATTTCCTTTGGGAATCCCAAAGCATCCAATTTAAAGTTTGTAATCTTTTGATAGAATCTCAGTAAAACAATATTACTGTTTTTATATATGATCTCAGAAGTGAAATGAATAGAAATGATATCGAGAGTTCATATAATTCTGCAAGTTTAGGTTAGTTAAAAACAAATAAGAATCATCATCCATTTCCATTTTACCTAATGATTCCTCAACACAATCTTATATAAAAGTAAATAGAAAAGGCTATTCCTAAGGTCAAATGAAGTAAATGCAGTTCAAATAAAGTTCATCAATGCTAAGAAGGATATCTGCTAAGAAGTCCTACTCACAAATAAAGCAACTGCCAGGCTTAACACTTAGACACTGATGACCTGATAATGGCACCACTACAGTGACTTTTCTAAACACTGCAAATAATTTTAAATTAAATCATATTATTACAATGCAAAAGAAAAGAGGCTCAAGAATACATACAATTGGGCATATCTAAAATAAATAAAAATTTGCATGGAAATGCATAATAATTTTCTATTTCCTTTTCTTCACTTTTATATCTTAAAATAAAACCTAGACAAGTATCATATTAAAACTGTTGAACGCAAAGCTTTAAGCTATTACAACTTAGCAAAAGTAAAAGGTTTAGTTAGGAAGGGCAAAGAGCCTAGGTTCTTGAAATATGTCCAAATTTGGCATAATGTTGATGATATAGACAACCTCAGAGATGCTAAACATGTTAATTATTGTTCATATTTTGTTCAAAATGTATTTTTCATCAATTTTGAGTCATAAAGAAATCTTTAATATCAAAGCAGCAAGCAATTCTTAAAACATTTTCTTTTTTCACAATACACAGAACTCCTTTCACTCTAGTACAACTGTATATACTTATTTCAATTTTAGATGTTTAGGATAATGGAAAAAAAAACAAGTTGTTAACTATTTTCTGAGCAGTTTCTTATCTCTAACATCCTCACTTTTAATAAAACTTAGAAAATGATTTACGTTTTTTTAAGATTTGATTTAAACAGTGCTTTTCTTGCACTAGAGTATGGTCTCATTTTTTTTTAACATCGAATAATTTTAAACTAATAGGTGGAATCAAATCACTTAATACCAAATAAATGATTATAATTAAACTGGTCATAATCCATTTTATAATATAATTGTATCTTAAAGGTTAAATAATATTTCAGTTTAAATAATTGAATCAAAAATACAACAAAACATATTTCTACCAGTTTTTATATATGATACTGGTTTGATAAAGAATACTTTTTAAAAGTTTGGATTTTTATTTTTCATATTTATTATCATAAACAGCCTTAACTATGATAATTATTAATCCCATTTCTTGATCCACTGAAATTAACTAACTAAGCAAACAATCACATTTTGAGAATAAAAGTTTCTCATGGGAAGAGATTTCTTGCTAGTTCTGGATACCTTAGTTCAAGAGTTTCTTCTAGCCAATACAAGTTGAACTTTTCCAAACCAGACAGCAGGAGGTGCTGTGTGAACACTGAGACCGAATGGCATTCTTACCTCCCATCCCCCAGCACACACACAATAATAGCAGAATGCTTTCAAAATATTCATTTTTCAGTGGCCTGTGGCCTGAGATAATGAGCCCAGTTCTAAAATGGAACCTTATAGTTAGAAATGGAAAACCTAGACTTTATTTAACATGGTAAAATGTATGCTTAACTTCTTAAGACCAAGTACAAAGAGGATTCTAAAAATGTGGTAACTCCATTTTTATTTTATAAATGGCCATCGTCATTCTGCTTTGCAATGTGAATTCTACTTTAGGATAAATCAAAGTCCCTATAAGTAGTTATAAAAAAAAATCAGTCTTTACACACACACACACACACACACACACACACACACGCACACACACACACAGAGTTATAGGATGGGATACTTAGAAATTAAAGGACAAAACCAATTTTAAACTGATTCAGATATATTAGTTCTATTTCTTTACTTTATAAACATACAGGTTAAATAAGCATAAATGAAGTGAGTTAGTCCTGACAAGAAATTAATTCACAATTTCATTTCGCAGAATGTGATTGGTTTACATTTTAGCCCAACTTCTACAACAGCAATTCTGATTTCATACTGAAAAAAAAAAAAGAAAAGAAAAGAAAAAAGAAAACTGAACATTAAAACCTTCAACTGCTTTAGGAGCTATTCATTTTCTTGCTTAAAGTAACTGTCTATAGAAATTCCACATAAGGAGTTGCCTTCGCTTTGCACAGTATGCAGCAAGAAAAGATGAGACATATGACATCCCATACCAAAAGACAGATACAATTAGCCCCATTATTGTTGGCTTTGAGATTACAGAAGAAGCATTTTGGCTCCCTAACGGGCACTGAGTTCACAAAATACATGTCACGGTTTTTTTTTTTTTTTTAATGACACAATGCCAATCATTGCTTCTATACAACCAAGTACATTTTAAAACACAGAATAAAGCAAGTTTGAAAGAGGGGTGACTCACCTGTTTATAATATTTTTTTGCAGACTTTAGTCGTTGGTACAAGGCCAAAAGAACTCCTTGGATGTACATCTTAGCTCCTGAGGGGCTGAAACCTTCTCCCTTAGAGACCCAAACTGGTCCCCGCAAAGGTGTGATGGAATTTTGCAGGCATTTTTCAAGCAGAGGTACTATGCAAGAAAATAAGGGAAAATAAATTCTTTTGACCCAACTGAAATGCACTGCCTGGAACATAGCCCCAGTACCAGAACTAACTCTTAACATCTATTATTTATATCTGACCTGGGTTAAGTCTTACAGAGGCAATTCCTGCATTACCAGTGGCCACCATGAAGGATGTATTTATATTGAGACACCCCCCCATGCAAGACTCATAAGCTTTGTGAGCACACCTGAATAGTCCTGAAGTGTGCCTAACTAGCTGCACAGAGTGTCATGGTGTGCACTGATTGCCTTATCTTCTCATTTATCACAGATGAGTTGGAACCAACCTTGCTGAAATCTACTCGCATTGTCCTGATAAAATTGTAAGATCCATGTTGTTTCTGTATATAGCTTCCCATAGAGGAGTCTATATACCTAAAACATCACATCTGGAAATTATTCATAAAATATAATCCACACCTTCATAAGCCATGCTATTCAAGTCTTTTCACTGCCATTGATTAAATAACCCATAAAAACAGGGTGGCAAGGCTGTTTAAAAATAAAAGGGAGCATCTTAAGCAAGCATTTTATCATACCTTTTTGTTTTTAAGTTTCTGGCATATAAGCTAGTCAACGATTTAGGAATGCTATTCCAGCAAGCGTTTTGTAAACAGAGAGAAGATATTTACTTGTTGGCCTGTATTGCAACATCTATACTGGACTTGACAGACATGTTTATACACTTTTTCACACGATTAGCTTATAAAGTCTTTCTAGTGTAAAATAGTCAAATAACATGGCAGCTAGCTAACATTTTTCAAGATTTAATTTCCCTCTGAAATGCCAGAAATAAAGAAATAAAAAAAATCTTACACCCATTTGGGAACCCAGAAAAGTGAAAGGATATCATTTTTTAACTTGGTCTTAAGTATACACATGTGACATAGTATAAACATACAAAATAACTATATGGCTTGGCTACCTTATTCTGATACATATTTCTACTAGAAAAGAAATTAAATAGATCACCAGCAAAGAAAATAGCTCCTAGCTCCGTGCCATTGGTTATGTTATATGTGGCATATTTTATGCAGAGAGGCCTAGCGTAGCAATCTGGAAATTGAATTACAATTAGGTTCAGCTGAGCTGCTGAGCCGCTGAGTTATGCAAATGGCCTTTGCTACTGGTATTCTGCTGAATTTTGCTCTTAGTAAAAAAGTTATGCATTTTATGGCACTAAGTTCTGCAAATCTCAACCATAGCACAATTTAAATTCTTTCTAATGTATTCAACACTAAGGAGAAGGTTGGAAATAGAACTTAAGCTTTTCTAAAACTACTATAAAGTTAAAAGAAAATTATGACCCAGTGACTATTTAGACATCTTTAGATGTGTGCATGAAATTCACTCACCCAGCCTCAGAAATTAATTCCTAAAATTCACATATCAAAACCATGTTTATCCCCCTGGAGCAACTGTTTTTCTCTGTAAGTGTTGTCGTAACAAATACCTCAAACTTTTACAAAATATAAGATCATATAAACTATGAAGTAATGAAAAATAAAAAATAAACGTACATCAGAATTGCAACCCTTCAATCTTTAAGAAAAATTCACAATATAAATCAATCTTGATTATAATTTTTCCTAAAGAAAACTAGCTTAAGAATGATCAGTGCTTTCAGTTAACTGCATTCATACATCATTATGTATTGAGTTTTAACTTGTAAACTTTTAATTTGGTACACTTATTGAACATACCACAGTTTTTGAATATGGAAAGGCATTACATAAATAGCTATTAAGTTGAAATAATTTAAAGCAAACTGAGAAGTAGGTAATAAACTTGAATGATCTACATCCTGGATTTAATCTTGAATTTAAACCTGAGAACATGTTATCAGATTCTCCAGTCCTATAGTTTTATTCATCCATGCTTGCCACAAAATAACTTTCAAATTCTTTAAGTCAGCCCAAGGGATTCCAAAGTATAATTTCATAGATCTTCTAATACAAACTCTACTTTTTGCAGGTTTGTGCCCTCTTAAATAAAAATTTAAGAAAAAAAAAGGTAAAGTTTAGGGAAAAAAAATTATACCAAAATGCAAGCAGTGTCAGAATTGATATAGGATAGAAAATAGCTCCCATGCTCCACATGATTTATGTAATTAGGAATACTATGGAAACCAGAAATAGCAAAGCAAAGAAAGCAGTATTCACAAGCAGGTTTTATAAGAGACTTCAGAATCTGCTCTGAACTTGTTGAATAATCTGTTCAGTATTCCAGAATCTCCCTGCTGGAGGCAGGGTCCTCATTATAACCACAAGAGTGCTAATAAAGGTTAGCCTCTGAACTAGGGATTAGAAGGCTCTTTTCTTTTTGGAAGCTGCAAACTAGTAACTTTGATGATCTTCTTGAAAAGGAAGACAAAGCACACTCCAAGAACAAACAATGTTTCCACTAACTAGGAAGGTACAGAAAACATAAGAAAATGATACGCCCTAAGTACTGAGAAAGGAAGTATAAATATAAGCCTAATCTATTTAAAAAATTAAATTTATTAATCAGTTAGAATACTTCCCATATAAAAGGAGACTTGACCTAAAATGATAGTTTTGAAATATAATAGAAAATTTGATTAAAAATAAGTCAGTTGGCTTTTCACCCCCAACCATAGATTTTTTTTAATGTGTGAATTATTTTTTAAGGATTTTGGTGGATATTCTTAATATTCTATACCAAAGACAACTCATAAGTGTTCTTAACCAATGGTTTTCTTTTATGTAGAGTTCTTTTTCACTCAGTTTCTGAAGCAAAGTGCATTCTATTAAAGAAGACTATTGCATAAAGATGTGGTGCAAAAAACAAAGGCAATTATTTAGAGAGGACAATAGACACTTTTCAACCTTGGAAAGAGCATAAACCTAGATGTTGCTATGAGCTAACAAGGCCCATGAGAGATACTCAATGAAAAAATAAGTCTTTCCCAGTGAATGAACTCCAAGGTATTACTTTGTGCATAAACCACGAGTTTCTCCTTCAAACTACTACTCATAAATATTGCCTCAGAAAGGTTAGCTGGCTGCTATCTTCCTATATTCCTTTAATATTTCTGTGTAGAGCTACACACAGCATTTTGTCTTAGGTTTGAGGCCTTAATTACAGGTGTTCTACCTATTTGCTCCTATTTACATAGTTGCAACAAGAGTTTCGCTTTCCTGTATCTCAGTATTTTCATTCAATAGGGCCTCAACACTTTTATTAGATAAGTGGTTTGGAAATTAATCATTCATTAAATTTGTCAATAAGCATAGATCAGTCAAATGTGATCATTCCATTAGGATCATTACCACCACTGCAGAGGTGCAGTTATGAGGTTGATAAGCTTTTTATCCATTTTGTTTATTCTCAAGTTATGACTGCAGGGAAAACTGAGATGAATCCAACAGTCTCATTGTGTTTGGAGTTAAGATTGAGGATGCTAAGTAAATAGGCCATGTGACCAAAAGAAGTAACTTCATTGGGTAGAGTTAATATTGAGCATCACGGGTAAATCGATCATATGATTAAACATAGTAGCTATTTTAATATCATATCTAACAAGTGATACTTTTCTTACTCACGCCATTCCACTTCCCTTGCATTTCTTCCTCCTTTTTTCCACTTGTTAATATATTCTTGTCCTTCAAGGTTCATATCAAATGTTACCTTCTTTGGCAAAACATCCCATGTTATTTAGGCAGAATTAACTGCTCCCTCCTCTATGTTTCCCAGAGCATTGTTTATAATTTTATTTTCCACTGATTGATTTGAATTAATCCCTATCTTCTCCACTCCCACTCCCATCCTCTGGCATATCACAAATGCTTTAGGGTTCTGAGGCCATAGAATTTTTTAGTTTGGCAAAAGCAGTGTTTAATAAATGTCTACCAGATGAATAAATAGTACGTTGGATATACTGTGGACAGTCTTTTAGGAACTATACACAATCACCTAAAATCTGTAACTTTCTATGACCAAATGAAAATTTGATCAAAATTTAATAAGTATTAATATCCCAGAATTTTGAAACACATTTAGAATATGTACAACTGTTTTGCCTTAATTTTCCTTATCAAACGACCTTGAAGACTCAGAAGGAAAGTAAATACAAAAGAAAATGATACAATTTGGCAATGAAGCATTAACAAGCCAGGAGAAGGCCAGAGGTGGGTATTTAAAAAGTCTTGGAAAAGCCTCATGTGCATTATCCTACCATGTCATAAATCATGTTACTATGGGAAAAAGCACACCATAAAACTTATGTAACACAGCAAAAATATTAGTTACGATCAAAATAGCTATTATAAATAATAAAGATGATATCCTCTAAGATACACCATATACAATGAGTTCAAATGCTATTCATATAGAAATAAGCTATTCCATCTTCAAGAGGACCTTATATTAAAATCACTTCATCACTGATAAGAAGCTTGAACTTATTTGGATTCACCATGGGGGCAGTACAAGGATTTCTGACAAGGAGACAAATATCTCTCTAAAGAGAAACCACAAAGCTGATGGAACTTACCAAGTAGAAATAGACTGGAATGTCTGTGAAGTTCTATACCTAGAGAATATAGATCTCTTTCCAAAAGCAACATCTTACATTAAAAGAGGCGCTTTGTATACTCATTTGAATCTACTATGGAAAGCTAAAAAGAGGATTTTTTAATTAATATATTTTCAAAAAGTACTAGAAATAATCAAAGGCTTTAATAACCTGCTGTGAATTAAAAATTAAAATTCATGCCAATTAAATATTCAGAATCATAATTTACATAATACTGTAATTTTCACATTTCAGTCAGAGTACATGAGACTATGAAAAAAAAAAGAGCACTGCCCAGAGCATAATTACCTATAAAGAAACTTCTATGTGCTCTTTGGCAGCAAGTTTCAGATCTCAGTCTTAAAATACTCAGCTATTGTTAGCAGGGCATCATTAGGAAATTTCCTACCAATTCAGTTGGAATTTATTTTTAAAATGAAGTTTATCTAAAAAGTCTTTTTTGGATGAAACAAAGTGAGCTCTTTAAAGATACTAAGACTTGACTGTCTCCCATCCAGGGTGTATGCCTGGAGGGAGTGTGAGTTAGTGCCAAGGTATGTGTGTGTTTTAATGCTCTGCATCCAGCTCTAGGTAATAGTTGAAAAGCTCCCGGTCTCAGAACAACCAGCAGATGCCACTCAAAAGCATGGTCTGCTGGGAAGATTGAATGATGTAAAGCATACTGTCTCCAGTGTTGCTTGATTTATATCAGTATATTCTTATTCAAACAAAACTAAACTAACAGCTGCTGCGTACTTTTGTTTATATGCTATATGTCAAATGTTATTGTCCCTAAGGTACTTATGTGAAAAGATTTAGCAGTCATATTCTTAAATACCGATGCCTACCCAAATTTGGATGCTTCCTCCACTGAACAAAATGACAAGCACACGATTGCTATACTTAGAGCAATCTTTCACAGCTGCTTTAGTTTTTCAGTGATCCTATTAAACTGACGGCATATTGCCTGTGGGGTCTACAGTGTTATAATACTGCTGTAAGAGACATTGATTTGTATGATAGGATCAAACAGAATAGGGATGCATTGGGGGGAAGAATTTCATAGGTCATATTGTTTTTACCTGAGTAAAATTTAATTTAGACATTGTGACCTTTACAGAACACCTGGTTATTTTAATTGCTGATGTGTGGATGAACGTTGACATTGGGGCTTAGAAAGTATGAAATCTTAGGTCTCTTCTGTTCTGAAAATGCATCCTGAGTCATGTCTTTTCTTAAACTGAACGAAGTAGCTGTGCATTAAATATGCTGGCACATCTTCTGCTTGAGCAAGTGGACCGAAATGGTGTGAATTGTTAATGCCTTGCTGCTTTGGTTCACGGCTTGTGATTGATCATTTGTAACTATATCTACTCCTTGTTCCATGAAATCAAGTATGGAGTAATGGGTTCATCAGATTTTGGGGTTAAATTGAGAGTGAAGAGGTACTGTGTGTGGAAATAAGAGTTGCCATGTTCAGGGCTGGCCTTGTAACAGCATGGAATCTAAAGGCGATATTCAAAACCACTTCACTCATCATACGCTTACTGATTCTGAATAGGGCCCATTTGCAGGGGACATTTGGTAGTTTTCCAATACGCTTTATGCCTCTTTCTACTGCCACCACCATGCACATCTTTTTTTCATACGTCCCAGTAGCACATTGGTAGAACAGGTCAGCATACACAATTCATTTATTTAAATAACTTGGTTTATACAAGTAGAAATAAGCTGGCATTCTATTGTGTCTTGCCCTCCCCCTCAACAAAAATAATACTGTGTGGGTCTTTAAAAATACAAGTTATTTTGTGAACTCAGTTCCTTGAGTATCTTAAATATCTGATATTTAGTAATAATGTAACATAACTTGCTTGAACTGATATAGGTATAACTAAAGTTTACTTAAATATTGAGAATAAACTGTATCTAATCTATTTTGTGTGGGTATGGCCTATACCAATACATAGTAATTGAATATATATGACCTGCTTTTGCAAACTTTAAAGCTCTGTACAAAAATTTGAGGTGTCATCTTAGTTTTGGAAAATGCAAAACATGGAACTTAAGTGAAACCAACAAAAATTAGCAGTAAAGGCCTTTAGAAAGGTCATTATATAATTGTTTGCTGTAACAACTGATACCTTTTTACATTATTATTTTTTATTTTTATTATTGCTGAGAAAAGCTTAACCTAAATGGTGTTAACTGAGGCACCAATTAACTTTTGACCCATTAGGAAAAGATATAATAGAAAACACAGTAAAACTTAGAAACACAATCAAATATACAAAGCACTTAATGTGTAAGTACCATTAAAAGCAACCTAATTGTAAAATGTTTCTTTTTTTTTTAAGATTTTATTTTTAAGTAATCTCTACACCCAACGTGGGACTTGACTTTAACAATCCCGAGGTCAAGAGTCGAATGCTCTACTGATTAAGCCAGCCAGGCACCCAAAAATGTTTCAAAATTCTACTGTTACATTGTAAAGTATCAACGAATACAAATCTAAAAATTTTTCTTTTTCTTTTTTCTTGTTTGAAAGCAATTATAATAATAATACTTGACAGACACATACCTAATTCAGACAGCCCTACAAGAATCAGATAATGTGGATAAAGCTGTTTTGGTCTCCTTGGATGAAAATTCTAAGTCAATATATTACATTTACATATTTTATTTAGGATTATATATATATAAATAATATATATATTATTTATATATATAATTATATATATATAATTATATAATTATATAATTATAATATATATATAATTATTATATATATAATTTGTAGTTTAAATGTGATAAACTAAAGTCTTTATAGTTTCAGCAATTAAAATGCGGGGTTCCCTTTCAATGTTTATTTCTCCATGCTCATTTCACAAAAGTAGAACTATATAATGTATGTAAACTATAGTAGAACTATATAATGTATGTAAAAAGCTATAATTAGCTTTTTGCATAATTTGTCTAATATTCTATTTTTTTTTCAACGTTTATTTATTTTTGGGACAGAGAGAGACAGAGCATGAACAGGGGAGGGGCAGAGAGAGAGAGGGAGACACAGAATCGGAAACAGGCTCCAGGCTCTGAGCCATCAGCCCAGAGCCCGACGCGGGGCTCGAACTCACGGAACGCGAGATCGTGACCTGGCTGAAGTCGGACGCTTAACCGACTGTGCCACCCAGGCGCCCCAATTTGTCTAATATTCTAAAAACTCTTATGGGGAAGAAAACAAATCTATACTGAGTCATGTTCTTTCACATGGAGAACTTTGTTAAAAAAATTGTTTTATAACAGATAATAGCAATTAAGCAATTAGTGTTCATTGGTAATTATTCTTATATTTTTAATAATGAATTTCTAGGATCACTGACAAGTCATTAGAGCCAGGCTAAGATTTTTGGTTCAAAGACTCAGAAATAGATAAAAAACGAAAGCTAGAAAGACAAACCCAACAAGATGGAAAGAGCAAGGATTTGGCTAAAACATTACATAAATACTGAAGCAAATTTAGCCCAACAAAACCTAGGAGTGATGATCATATCTTCATGAATATAAAAAACAGTCTATGTTTTAAGGACTTCAAAAGGGAATTTCTGACAGATATTAAAGAGTTTATGAGCAGATTAGACTGCTTTGTGAATGCTCACATCACACAATTCTGCATTCACACATTTAATAAAAGATGGAAGTGATCCAATTATAAAGGGAGTTCTCCAACTGCCACCAAAAAAAGCCTTTTCTTTAAGTCAAGACATTAAAAATTCTTAATATTCTCTATAGATCAATAGTAGAATTATAAGTCAGTGATTACCTTCTGTTTTTGTACAAGCAACAAGAGAAGCCCAACTCTGATGCTTGGAGGTCATTAGGAAACACTGAGGGCCATGTATAAGAAACCTTGGAACCAAGGCAAAGTCACAGGGTGCACAGGTCCCAAGGGAAGTCAGAAGACACCTCCTGAGAGGCATATTTCCCACACAAAAGGGCTTTTAACTGGCTGCCTTCATATATTCTAATGCACCTTAGAGAGATTTAAGGGCTGATTCACAACTATTAGCATTTGGCATCCCTCTTCAGCAAGAGGTCTGAAGCTTTACATTTCATAAAATATGAGAAATAAAGGTAAATAGGACTGGGACCCAAGGATTGAAAAGAGACAATGTA
The DNA here is from genome assembly GCF_014898765.1 of Herpailurus yagouaroundi. Lineage (NCBI taxonomy): Eukaryota > Metazoa > Chordata > Mammalia > Carnivora > Felidae > Herpailurus > Herpailurus yagouaroundi. The sequence continues at coordinate 20,499,408 of NW_024412418.1, read as the reverse complement.
TTTAATTTTAAAGAAGATATTTTAGCCATAAGTTTGATCTTAATTCCCTGAAAAGTTCTAGAAGAGATTATAAGATGAACAGTGTTTGAACTCTTAGAAAAGTAAATAGTAATCGTGAGAACCCATATGGAGCAACTAATGTATTAAATAAGTATTTAATGAACAGACAGGGAGATTCTTGGGGCAAACAGGAAGACTCTTGGGGAAATTCTTTACATGGGGCTTGACATCTCTAACACCAGCATATAATTATCATTTCTTCCAGTGGGAAGTAGGTCCCAATAGACTACAGCTACCATCTATTATCCTTAAGCAAGGACCACTGCTAAATCTGCATGTCTCTTCTGAGGTAACTGGGTATAGCTGCAACAAAGTAGGAGAACATATAATGTCTACAAATCTCCTGGTTAGATCCCCTGTTTAGAAATAATCGCTTTCCTTTAATGCTTCCATGTAAAAATTATAGAGAAGTATGTCGTGTAGTATCCAAAACAAGGCAAAAGAAAGTTATGAGTAGATGCTGCCTTGGATCCCAGTTTCTTTCCTGGGGAAAATAATAAAAGGAATGAGAATGAACACACATACACAAATGCACACATGCACACCTGCACGCACAAACACACAGCTGTCCCTTTATGGGGCTTGACTGAAGGCTGTAGGTTACATATATACCCTTCTGAGTTACTCACTCCTAGCTAAGAAAGCAATGCCACTTACAGAGCCCAAACCATCTGGACCATTGCAAAATTCCACATTTAGCAGAACAGAAACTGTAGTACTAGCCACAAATGGGTAGTACTAGGCATTTTTGGGGCATAGAGAAGGGAGCATTTGACTCGACTCCTCCTCAGTGTCCTGAATTTTTCACTCGCATTAAAAGGAATTTGAGCACAATGCTTCTAGACAAGGGCAGCAACCCGAAATTTTATACTATTTTATGATATCTGCTCTACATTCTTTAGCCCTGAATTAAACATGGGAATAGAGACAAGACTACAAAATCTCTATATACATGGAGCTTACAGTCTAGTGGAGAGACAGATATTAAACAAATAATTCCCCAAGCAGTTTTATGAAGTACAATTGTCACAATTACTATATACAGGGTGCTATTAGTATAACAGGGATACCTGCCCTAGACAAGGGAGGAAAATAGCATCAGAGCAAGGCAATGTCAGGGAAGCATTTCAGAAGAAGAAATATTTAACATAAGACCTTAAGATGAGTAGGCAACTGCTTGCAAGTGGGATGGGGTGAGAGAAAAAATCCAAGTAGGGAAAACATTATATGGCAAGGTACTGGGGCATGAAGAAGAATAAAATGAGGAACAGAAATGAAAAAATAAGGTGACTTGAGTGCAGTGATGAAGAAGTCAGTAGTACTGGCACAAAAACAGACACAGAGACCAATGGAATAGAATAGAAACCCCAGAACTAGACCCACAAACGT
>NW_024412418.1:20431982-20497559 GCF_014898765.1 Herpailurus yagouaroundi | reverse complement strand
GATACCATATGGTTTCACTCTTATGTGGATCCTGAGAAACTTAACAGGAACCCATGGGGGAGGGGAAGGAAAAAAAAAAAAAAAAGAGGTTAGAGTGGGAGAGAGCCAAAGCATAAGAGACTGTTGAGAACTGAGAGCAAACTGAGGGTTGATGGGGGGTGGGAGGGAGGAGAGGGTGGGTGATGGGTATTGAGGAGGGCACCTTTTGGGATGAGCACTGGGTGTTGTATGGAAACCAATTTGACAATAAATTTCATAAATAAATAAATAAATAAATAAATAAATAAATAAATAAAAGAAGTCAGTAGTATGATGTGAAGAACTTCTCCAAGTTGGGTAGGGACCAAATCATAAAGGTCCTTCAGGCCATTATAAAGATTTAAGCTTGGGTTGAGTATGACAAGTTATAAAAGGCTAAAATCACTTTTCAAAAATATTTTATTTTTAAGTAATCTCTATACCCAATGTGGGGCTTGAACTTACCACTCTGAGACCAAGAGTCACATGTTCTACCAATTGAGCCAGAGAGGCACCCCCCAAAATTACTTTTTAAAATAGTGCTACCAGAGAGATTGGTGAGCTTGTAGATTCTTAGCTAAACAAACAGCCATATCCATGGAAGATTACTATAAATCAGAGACAGGGACTTTGATAACATAATAGAGGTCTCTGTCCCTTCATGTCATAGTCAACATTTTTTTTTTAATTATCAATAATTGGGGCACATGGGTGGCTCAGTCAGTTAAGCATCTGACTTTGGCTCAGGTCATTATCTCACGGTTCGTGGGTTTGAGTCCCACATTGGGCTCTGTGCTGACAGCTCAGAACCTGGAACCTGCTTTGGATTCTGTGTCTCCCTCTCTCTCTGTCCCTCCCCTGCTTGAGCTCTGTCTCTATCTCTCTCAAAATGAATAACATTAAAAAAATGATCAATAATTTAGACAGTGATAAAATTGGTATTCAGATCACATTTACAAGTGAAAACAAAGACAGAAGAAATTGTTAATCCCTGGGTTACAGTTTAAATATCTGAAAGATCTTGCAAGGCTAAACTACTAAATAAAAACCTTGAAAGTAGAAATTTAATAGGAATCAATGTATAATATTCTGTTCACATAGTTATAAAATCAGCAGTACAAGTACAGGACAAGGAAGAAGCAGTTTAGGGCAAATTGTTAGTAAAAGTTTGGGGCTTTTGTTGTCTTTAAATTCAATTTAGGTCAAAGATACAATGCATTTAACATAAATAAAAATGCATTTGTAGATTATATAATGATCTGGGAAAAAGTGGGGGAGGTGAGATTCCTTTACTCATCATTGATTGACCTGGGAAATTGTATTCTGATAAATTATAAACATTTACGTTCTAAGTTTCAGAAACCCAAATTGTGGCTTCCCCTATAGAAAGGTGGTAGATTTATTATAAAAAGAACACTTCATCTTCTTCAGTTAAGGTAGAGAAACAACTGGAAGAAAGTATTACAAATCTAAAGGAATCAAGGAGAAAGTAAAGTGGTTTTATATAGGCTCCATGCCCAGTGTGGAGCTAGAATTTAGGACCCGGAAATAAAGAGATGTATGTTCTACCAACTGAGTTAGCCAGGTGTCCCTAAAGTGGTTTCAAAAGATGCTTCAACATTATGATCAAAATAAAGCAGTATATGCATGAAAATAAACAAGATGGGTTTGTTTAGCTGGAGGAGGAAAGAGATCTTAGAATAAAGGTAAATATCTGATTTGAACATACATTTTTAAAAGATATGAAAAGACAAACTGAAACCTTGAAGGCCAGATATGAGGGTATCAAGGCTAACTACTCTTAAAGAGTCTATTACAAAAGGGAAAATATTTCAATTGTTACAAAATCACAAACAGTAACTGGAGTCCAGTAAAACCTAAGAGAGAAATAAAGATCTCACAGGGCAAACTCAGAACAATCCCCCAAATGAGGCAGAATCCAAATACTGTGAAGAGGTGACATTTATTTTACAGATAAATTAATAGTAAAAGCAATTTGGAGAATCTCTTTTGAGGATGTGACAGTTATACAAAATGTGCACATGAAATCTGAGCAAATTAGAGAGAGGAATACTAGGAAGATTAACATCAAATACTCAAAAAATGTATTTAGTGCATCCTCCCCCGACCCCCACCACCAAATTTCTGGGTTTAAGATTAAGGCAAAGGGAAGACGAATTATGTTACAGAAGATCCAGGCACAGCAATAATAGATAAAGACGTCAGATCTAGGGGCACCTGGGTGGCTCAGTCGGTTGAGCATCCGACTTCAGCTCAGGTCATGATCTCATGGTTTGTGGGTTCGAGCCCCGCATCGGGCTCTGTGCTGACAGCTCAGAGCCTGGAGCCTGCTTCGGATTCTCTGTCTCTCTCTCTCTGTGTGCCCCTCCCCTGCTCATGCTCTGTCTCTCTCTGTCTCAAAAATAAAATAAACATTACAAAAAAAAAAAAAGAAGAAGAAGTCAGATCTAAATTAGATGTTAACCAGTGGGAAAATACATCCTGGGTGGGATTATTTAATTCAGGGAGGTGAAAATGGGTAGGACCAGTTTGAACAAAAGATGATATTGACAAACTTGGAACTTATTTTTTTTTTAAATATTTATTCATTTTTGAGAGACAGAGATAGAGCATGAGCAGGGGGAGGGGCAGAGAGAGAGGGAGACACAGAATATAAAGCAGGCTCCAGGCTCTGAGTCGTCAGCCCAGAGCCCGACGCGGGGCTCGAACCCACGGACTGTGAGATCATGACCTGAGCTGAAGTCGGATGCTCAACCAACTGAGCCACCCAGGCACCCCGGAACTTACTGATATCATATCTCTCACTATGAGAGACCCTGCAAGAAAAATATTTACAGGGATATGTTAGAAAAAAACACAAGTATGAACTCAAAAGGAAAAGAAAAGAAAGAACTCAACAACCACAAAGAATGCAGCCCAAGCCTGTTAGAGAAGGGAACCTTTCTGAAAGGAACAGGAGTACAGCAGAGGCAAATCCTAAATGTTGTAGAAAAAGAGAACAGAAATGTTAACTCAAGCCTAAGAGCATTCAAAAACTGAGGAAAGACCATGTCTACAGGAGGAAATGACATCAGTGCTATTCTTCACTGAGCACCTAAGACTGTGAGGCTCAGAAACATAAACAGCCACTTCTGTTTAGAAATCCATGGAGTGAAGTTATTCTGTAATGGAACTAAAGTGAACATAAGGGAGAAGCTGTGATCAGGAAGTAGGTGTCTTGGGCTTAAACAGTTCCATAGCCAGAGGCCATTGCAGTAGCCACTGTGACCCAGGATTGAAATTACTGTTCCCGAGGCAAGACGGATGCGTTGCCACCAGAGAGGGCCTACCCTCAGTTCAGCATGGGGTTCAGAAATACGTGACTCAGAGGGAAAAGACCATTAAGGTGCTTGGAAAACTTTACAAAGGCAAATAACAACATCTCAAATAAGTCTTGGGGCTGCCACCAACGTAAATTTCCAAATGTTGCAAGAGAATGTAAGAATATCCCCTTTGAGGATAATAATAACAGCAATGATGATAAAGTATTCTATAATGTTGGGGCACCTGCCTGGCTCAGTTGTGGAGCATATGACTCTTGATCTTGTGGTTGTGAGTTTGAGCCCCATGTTTAGTACAGAGATTACTTAAAAATAAAATCTCGGGGCGCCTAGGTGGCGCAGTCGGTTAAGCGTCCGACTTCAGCCAGGTCACGATCTCGCGGTCCGTGAGTTCGAGCCCCGCGTCGGGCTCTGGGCTGATGGCTCGGAGCCTGGAGCCTGTTTCCGATTCTGTGTCTCCCTCTCTCTCTGCCCCTCCCCCGTTCATGCTCTGTCTCTCTCTGTCCCAAAAATAAATAAAAAAAACGTTGAAAAAAAAATTAAAAAAAATAAATAAATAAAATAAAATCTCAAAAAAAATGTTATATAATCCTTACCAAGTGTCAGGTACTTGTTCTAAGGACTTCACATATAATTCACTTACTCCTTGCAATAACCTATTAAGGCAAGTAATTTCATCCTTATTTTGTAGATGAAGAAACTAACTCTCAAAGAAACTAATTAACTTGTCTCAGTTCATACAATAGGTGGTGTAACTGGAGTTTGAACTCTGGCTCCAAATTCAGAGCACTTCATCAACTCTTATGCAGAGGTTTTTTTTTAGAAATCACTGGTCAATTTTTTCTTCAAAATATTATAAATACATAATGCTATAATTAATGCCTTGATGTGAGACTGCTTCCCAACAAGTTATAGCATATGTCACAGACCCTGATCAACAGCATAAATTGACTGGCATGTTGGAATGACTGACATGAGGAATGCTTTCTCTTCTTTGCCTTCCTTCACTTAGTTTCTGTGATGCTCTTTGGCAACAGTCAGATGGTCTGGATCATGCCAAAATAGTTACCTGGAAACATCATTTTGCTTGGAAGAGCCACATTAGAAACTGGGGATTGGCTTCTGTTCTGAATGTCCTGGATATGGGGCTGATGTTGTGATCATCTCTTGATTCAACTGGAATTAGGGCACATGAGAAAGTTGGTATAAGCTCATTCCAACTTCTCAAGTCCTGAGGGATGATGCCCACCACGGGGGCCCAGAAGGTAGCTGCTGGAGGAATTCCAGCTCAAACTAGGCATCTAAAAGCCATCTGGCTGACACTGGGAAGAATAAAAATTACGGACTTTTATTTCTTTGAATTTTAACTTGTGGAGTTGGAACTTTTATTGGATTTTAACTCACAAAGGTAAGATTATTTGATTTGGGAATTCACTTCCCTATAAATATAAAATTTTGGGATTTTCATTTCTTTGGAATTTTATTCTTTGAATTTAACTTCACAAAAATTTCATAATGGGCAAGAATTAACATTCAAGTTCAGGATATGTGTTTGGAGTTTTGTGATTAAAATACATTAATCCTGTCATTTGAGTTCATTGCGTTGTACAATTTCTGAAAAACATGTCCGAGAATAAATACATAACCATTTTGGGTGGTGTAACTGGTATAATTTGGGGTGGGAAATGGAACAGGAAGTGAACATTCAATGCTCAATAACACAGACTTGGAGTCAATTTAATTATATATTTTTTTCTTTTTTTTTTTTCAACTTTTTTTTTTTTTTTTTAATTTTTGGGACAGAGAGAGACAGAGCATGAATGGGGGAGGGGCAGAGAGAGAGGGAGACACAGAATCGGAAACAGGCTCCAGGCTCCGAGCCATCAGCCCAGAGCCCGACGCGGGGCTCGTACTCAGGGACAGCGAGATCGTGACCTGGCTGAAGTCGGATGCTTAACCGACTGCGCCACCCAGGTGCCCCAATTTAATTATATTTTAACTCATTTCAGAATTTTCTAGGGTAAATTTCATACTACCCACCATGATCTGGAAGGATCCATGCAGGAGCAGAGTTTGGTTATTGGAATAATAGGTCCTAACAGACTGAGGATCTCCCTCAAGAGGGAGACTCACTTCTCTGTTCACCATAATGGAATAATGAAGCCAAAGAAGGTAAGAGAACAAAAAGTTGGGAAATGTTAGGGGAATGAGGTCTATCAAAATCTGACACTATCTACCTGTGTTCTCCCACTGTTATGTGCTTATATAATACCAAATAGTTTATATATGATTAGTAAATAGGCAATGATATCAATACAATATAGAAGTTTGGTTGGTAAATATGTGCTTTTTCCTAGGCAAAGGAGGCCAACAGTGAAGGAGTAGAATTCTGACCTTTAGCAGGAAAGAAAAATGCTTTGGCTTGCCTGCAGCACTGGGGTTCCTTGCATGACTCTGTGGGAGTTTCCCTTCCTCCTGTGCCTTCCTTAAAGGAAGCCCCAAACCTCCAGTTGACGTCCATCTGCATTTTCTCACACTCTATTGTTTTTGTGCAGCTTTAATATCCTCTGAAGCATTACTCTGAGACACCTACCCAGGCTGTTTACAGTATCCCCTAGGTTAATTATTATTTAAGTTGGTATTCTGGTTTTAAAGGTGCATAGATTTTGAATGGTCTTCCTCAACACTATTGTTTCCACAGCCTTGTAATTTTGGGGTGGTGATTTTGCAGAATACATTTTTTATATCCTGTTCTAGCAGAAATGCTGTACTAGCATGTTGATCATACATAGGAATATGGCATCTTTACACAGTGGGTAGTTCTACTCTAGAAAGAATAGATCTTGGTGGGAGGCATAAGTAAGGAATGTTTCTGCATGTAACAAAATAAATTTCTTTGCTAAAATCTTCTATGGTTTTTAGAAGTCTAAAAACATAAGCAATTTGCAAATCCTATGAGGTTTTAAAAGTTTCACTAGACTTGATAAAGTAAAAGTTTGGTGTCATGTCCAATGTGCTCATTTCTCACAGCAAAGGAGGAAAACCTTCAAGGCACATCTAATTCTAAAAAAAGAAGCAACAGATAGGAGAAAATGTTTCATTTTGTATATCTGTTACATTTCAGTCCTTGGTACAGTTACACTTCTAATCTGTCCTTATAAATAAAAATTACTATGATCTTAACATTAGACGTGATATTCTGATTTGACATAAACAAACAAGAGTCATACATCAAATGAGAGAATTAGCATTTGTTTAAATTAAAAGATAACTTTCCCATAACACTTCATCTTTCCCAAGCTGAAGTTCAGAAGACTATGAAATATAAAAGTTGAGGGACCTCAATCATTTGATGCACAAATTATACTAATGAACAAAGAAAAAATAAATGCAAAAACCTAATGTTAAGTGACTAGGGTACTACAGACTGGAAGCTCCTGCAGTAGGATTAGCTTCTTTGAGGATTTTAAGTCTAGTGAACTTGTTATGCTTCCACATGTTAGTAGTCGCATAGGCTAATTTCAGCTGGCATAGCGTTCCTACGTACGCAAAGACACAGGGCAAGGCATGCATTAAAATGTGATAATAGCACACTTCTGGGACACGTGAAGCATGAGGCATGAGTCTGCCTCTGGCATCCATGAAGCATCACACCTCAGAGTCAGAGCTTTTATGTTTTGATAAGTAGTTCTGCTCTTCCACATTTGGGAGGGGGAAAAAATCAACTTTCTAAGTGTAAATCTTTCCCCTTTACCAGGGTGCCTTAAGTTTTAATTCTAATGATTAATTTAAAAACTTTTTTTTTCAAATCCCAGTGAGCTGGAAATAATTTAAAGATGGATAGGGTCTTAAAATGTGTTATTTATTTTATTAATGCAAATTTAAGAGTGATTATATAATATTGTTGATTATAAAGATCATTTGAACCAGCATGATTAGGGGGGAATGCAAGAAAGAAAATATAAACTTTAATATTGATATTCCATATCCCCTCCTCCCCCTCAAAAAAGACCACAAAGAAGGATTCCCTGTGTTTCATGTGTCTTACAGGTATGTAACAAGCTAGATAATGGGTATGTCTACAAAAGCTTTGAAATCTTCTAATAAAATAAAAAATAATTATATCAATACAAACATTAAAAATGATAAAGTATAATTTACTTTCTAATATGCAAACACACATATAATCCTTGGCAGGAAAAAAATTAAGAATTACAATAAGTTTCAAAATATCTGTTTTAAAGTTTATTTATTTTGAGAAAGAGAGAGAGAGAGAGTGCGAGCACACAAGCAGAAGAGGGACAGGGAAAGAGGGAGAGAGAATCCCAAGTAGGCTCCATGCTCAGCATGGAGCCCAATGTGGGGCTTGATCTCATGAATGATGTGATCATGACCTGAGCCAAGATCAAGAGTTGGAAGTTTATGGGGTGCCTGGGTGGCTCAGTCAGTTAATCGGCTGACTCTGAGTTTCAGCTCAGGTCATGATCTTAATGTCAAGAGATCGAGCCCTGCGTCAGGCTCTGTCCAGCCAACACGGAGTCTGCTTGGAATTCTCTGTCTCCCTTTCTCTGCCCTTCTGCTGCTCATGCGCTCATATTCTCTCTCTCTCTCTCTCTCTCTCTCTCTCTCTCTCTCTCAAAAATAAATAAATAAACATTAAAAAAAAGAGTTGGACGCTTAGCCACCCAAGCACCCCAAATATCAAAATATAATAGTAGTCACTCAATAGGATTAAGATCATAAAGCCAGTAAAGGTTTGTTTTTATATATTACAAGCAAGGATTTTAGAAACAAATGTAAGTATTCAGAATAGCCATATCCTAAAATCACTTACAGTTGCCTGGATCTAGCCTTGCAGTTAAGTATGCCACTTAATATTCTGGCCCTCTTCAGGCATATGGAGTTAAGGTTCAGATGAAGTGATAGGACCATAAGAGTAGCATTTTTAGTAGTGCTAATAGTAGTACTAGTAAAGAATTGTAATTACTACTAAAGTATAAAAAGTAAATTAAAAAAGTAAGAAGTAGGGGCGCCTGGGTGGCGCAGTCGGTTAAGCGTCCGACTTCAGCCAGGTCACGATCTCACGGTTCGTGAGTTCGAGCCCCGCGTCGGGCTCTGGGCTGATGGCTCAGAGCCTGGAGCCTGTTTCGGATTCTGTGTCTCCCTCCCTCTCTGCCCCTCCCCCATTCATGCTCTGTCTCTCTCGGTCCCCAAAATAAATAAACGTTGAAAAAAAAAATTAAAAAAAAAAAGTAAGAAGTAAATAATAGTAGTAATTACTACTAATAGTAATTTAAAAGTACAAATGTGGAATTCATGGTATTTTTGCTCTTAGAGACTAGCAAATCAGTGCTTTTAGAAACAGATGAAAGTCTCATATTTTGACAAAGACATAGAATAAAATTGTTTTATTTTTTAATTGTTTTAAAGTTTATTTATTTATTTTTGAGAGAGAAAGAGAGAGCACATGTGGAGTAGGGGAGGGAGAAAGGGAGACACAGAATCCAAAGCAGGCTCCAGGCTCTGAGCTATTAGCACAGAGCCTGATGCGAGGCTCGAACCCACGAACTGTGAGATTGTGACCTGAGCCAAAGTCAGATGCTTAACCAACTGAGCCACCGAGGCATCCCAATAAAATTGCTTTAGAACACATTTCATAACTTTTGAAAAACCTCTAGAAGTTAACCAAAACATTTAAAAATTTTATATCTGAGCAACAGTAGTATGATTTCTCATTTTTCTCCTTTGAAAGCTGTATACCATAGAAAGTATCTGTTAAGTTATGAAAATTTATCAATTGCTTTTGTTTATTAAATTATGGCTTATGAAGGTTAAAGCACTCATGATTTTTCTCAAATCTAAGCTTGAGCTGTGCTATAGGTTGAATGTTTGTGTCCCCCCAAAATTCAAATGTTGAAACCTAATGTGACGGTGTTTGGAGATAATTAGGTCATAAGGGCAGAGGCCTCATGAATGGAATTAGTGTCCTTATACAAGAGACCCCACCAGGTACCCTTGCCCTTTCTACCATATAAGGACACAATGAGAAGATAACAGCCTATGAATCAGTCAAGGGCCCCTCAACAGACAGTGAATCTGCCAGAGCCTTGATCTTGGTCTTCCCGGACTTCATAATTATAAGAAATAAATGTTTGTTGTTTAAGCCATTCAGCCTATGATATTTTGGTTATAACTGCCCAAATGGACCAACACAAGCTGAAATAAAAATTCTTCAAACCTTAATCCATTCCATACTTTCCTTTTGTATAGGAATAGTTCCCATGTTAAAACTAAACTTTTATTATATCTGTTTTCATATATATATGTTCATATATATATTCATATATATTTATATACATATATGTTTATATATATAAATTATGCAAATGTCTTTTGAAATGTGATCATAGAGCTTGTAAAATCTTTGTGACTTACCTTTTGAAATATCTTTAATTGTTCTGCCATACAAATCATAAAGATATCTGGCTGGTGAATTTAGGTTCATTCTCATTGTGCAAGTATCTAAAACCTACCAAGAGAGTGCAGAAAAAAACTATAAATAATTTATTGCAATAAGCTCTGGCTAAATTGAATAAACATTGAAAGTCCTTTCTATACTAAATGGCTATACAAATCATATTATAAAATGAAATTTGATTATTTAGAAAATATTCCTAAAATATGATAAGAAAAAAAGCAGTTACAATTATTATATCATAATTTTACTTTAAAAACACACCAACTGGGGTACCTGGTGACTCTTGATCTCAGGGTTATGAGTTCAAGCCCCATGATGGGTTCAGAGCTTACTTAAAAAAAATAATAAATGAAATAAAAGTAAATAAAAAACAAATATTAATAAAAAAGAAAAAAGAGATGCAATAAATATTAAAAAGTGGTTACATACTAATAAATGCTAGAACTGAAGGAAAGTTTTATCTATTTTTTAGTTTTTAAAGTTTTATTTATTTAGAGAGACAGAGAAAGAGAGCATGAGCAGGGGAGGGGAAGAGAAAAGGGGACGGAGAGAATCCCAAGCAGGCTCCACACTGTCAGTGCAAAGCCCGAAGTGGAGTTCAAACTCATGAACCCTCAGATCATGACCTGAGCCAAAACCCCAATCGTATGCTTAACCAACTGAGCCACCCAGGTGCCCCAGGAAATTTTTATATCATTCTTGGTATTTTTTATATTTTTCATTAACTTACAATGTCAAGATGTTAGTTTTCTTTCATTTTATTTTTAAATTATGTATTTGTTTTTGAGAGAGAGAGAGAGAGAGAATCCCAAGCAGGCTGTGTACTGACAGTGCAGAGCCTATGTGGGGCTTGATCTTATAAACTGTGAAATCATGATCTGAGCTGAAATCAAGAGTTGGATGCTTAACCAACTGAGCCACCCACATGCCCAGGAAGGATATTACTTTTATATTGGTCTTAATCAATACAAATAAATGGAAAGATATACCATGTTCATGGATTGGAAGAATTAATATTGTTAAAATGTCCATATTACCCAAAGCAATCTATAGATTCAAGGCAATCCTTTTCAGAATACTAATAGTGTTTTGCATAGAACTAGAAAAAATAATTGTAAAATTTGTATGGAACCACAAAAGACCTGGAGTAGCCACAGCAATCTTGAGAAGGAGGAACAAAACTGGAAGTGTCATGCACCCAGATTTCAAACTATATATACCACAAAGCTATAACAACCAAAATAGTATGGCACTGACAGAACAAAAAAGACACATAGATCAATGACAGAATTGAGAACCTAGAAATAATCCCGCACCTATATGATCAATTTATGACACAGGAGGCAAGAATATACAATGGGGAGAAGACATTCTTTTCAATAAATAGTGTTGGGGAAACTGGATAGCTACATGCAAAAGAATGAAACAGGACCACTTTCTTATACTGCACACAAAAATAAACCCAAAATGGATCAAAGACCTAAATGTAAGACTTGAAGCCATAAAACTCTTTTTTTTTAATGTGTGCAATCATCTGATTTATAAAAAGATGCAACAAAATTCAAAATGATACAAAATATCAATTTCAAAACAACACCAAAAGTGAGTGTATTTAACCATACTCAGCTCATAACAGAGCAAATGGGTAAGAAGGAGAATAATTCATGTTATAGCATATTGCTACATGAACTGGAAACAGAAAAAGTTGGTAAAGGAAGGCAGAGGATCTCTATCTTTAGAGTGTTAGAATTAGAACCAAGGGGCTCCATAATCATCTGGCATCTGCTCAATGTTGTACCTATGGTTAGAAATGTACATGATGGGAACTCCAGGGATCTTCCGGATCCTTCATTTAAGGTCCCCGTCAATGGTGGCCACAATGTAACATTTGTGCTGAGTTACTCTCTGTACTAAGCAGTCATCTGCATAGGTTCCTTTGTGTGTGCATGGTAATCATTCAAATCTTGGATCCTTGGCAATCCTTAGAGCCAACTTTTACCCCAATTTCTCAGTTTCAGCCATTACACAGTCAGTTATACAAGGGATACACTTGGCATACAGACAGTCCATCATTGATTGTACTAAGTCAACTTTGGCTTTAATGGAAAAGTTGATAAAGTTGGTATCAACCAGGATGTGGTAAGGTGGGCCCAGCTGTGTGTTATATTGGAAGAATAAGCAGGAAGGATGTCGGGGGACTTCTCTTTCCCTGAGTGCACTGGGATCTTTCTTTTCTTTCTTTTTAGGTTTCAATCTATCCTTCTCTTTAAGCCTCTGATTTCGGAGACTAAGCATTCACTTCATGGTTGCATACTTTCTTGCTTTCTTTTGCTTCCCCATGTTCACGCTGCACTCTTGTTTCTTCAGCCATAAAACTCTTAAAAGAAAACATTGTCAGTAACCGCTTGGACATCAACCTTAGCAAAATTTTTCTAGATATGTCTTCTCAGACGAGGGAAACAAAAGCAAAACAAACAAACAAAAATACTGTGACTACGGGGTGCCTGGGTGGCGCAGTCGGTTAAGCATCCGACTTCAGCCAGGTCATGATCTCGCGGTCCGCGAGTTCGAGCCCCGCGTCGGGCTCTGGGCTGATGGCTCAGAGCCTGGAGCCTGTTTCCGATTCTGTGTCTCCCTCTCTCTCTGCCCCTCCCCCGTTCATGCTCTGTCTCTCTCTGTCCCAAAAATAAATAAACGTTAAAAAAAAAATACTGTGACTACATCAAACTAAAAAGCTTTTGCACAGTGAAGGAAACCATCAACAAAACAAAAAGGCAGCCTACAGAATGGGAAAAGATCTCTGTAAATGATGTACTGAATAATGGCCTAATATCCAAACTATATAAAGATTCATACAGGGGACACTAAAAAAACCTGAAGGGTCAAAGAGGTTGTTGCCTGCTTTCTCCTCTAGGATTGATGGCTTCCTGTCTTACATTTAGGTCTTTCATCCATTTTGAGTTTGTTTTTGTGTATGGTATAAGAAAGTGGTCCAGGCTCATTCTTCTGTATGTTGCTGTCCAGTTTTACCAAAGAGACCGTCTTTTTTGCATTGGATATTCTTTCCTGCTTTGTCAAAGATTAGTTGGCTATACATATGTGGGTCCATTTCTGGGTTCTCTATTCTGTACCACTGATCTCTGTGTCTGTTTTTGTGCCAGTACCAAACTGTCTTGATGATTACAGCTTTATAATACAGCTTGAAGCCCAGAATTGTGATGCCTCCAGCTTTGGTTTTCTTTTTCTGAATTGTTTTGGCTATTCAGGGTCTTTTCTAGTGCCATACAAATTTTAGGATTGTTTGCCCTGTAGCCCTGTGAAGAATGCTGGTGTTATTCTGATAGGGATTACTATACTTACTTTAAAATTGGGGCCTGTAATCCTAGTCTTAGCTCAATCAACTCAATTTCTTTGTGACAACAAACATATTTAAACAGCTTAATGTGTATATAGAGACAAAGCTGTACTCTCCTTTCAGTCTGGAGAACAACTTTCAAACATTGTGACTGATTTGGTTTATCTAGTTGCTATATCAAGTGATATGTGTTGCATTTAAAAGGCAAATATCTAATTGACAAATTTAATTTGACAAATTGGCCTTTGCCGTATTACATCAGAGGTTCTCAGTCTTTATACTACCTCTATACATGACCAATAATGTTCTCATGAGCCACATACTGCCATGGGCATTCACAGGATTGTGTGTCTTTCTTCTGTACTAGCTGCAATCCAGAGTTTGGGGCAATTCTTCAGAAACCGTATTACTGATCTTTTTCTCAAAATCAAGAAGGAATATCTGTTTATGATTAAGAATGATGTTACAGGAATAATCTTGAACCCTGTAATCTATGAAGGAAATATTTACAGTATCAGTGCTTTACCTAGGTTAAATAATTACAACATACTTGCAATGTATTTCACAGGTGACTATAAACTCTGTCATGTGGAGCAAATTCACTGACCACCAATCTCCCCACCTGGAGGGTGTCGGTGCATGGATTCAATACCTGACCAATGCCCTATGTCCTCATAAGTCAGATAAAATATTCCTTTGGAATATCTAATTTGGAAGAGCCCAGTGGCTGGGTCTGGTCCTTGCCACCCCATAAAATAAGGTAATAATGCTGGTGACTCTAAATGTTACTCTTCCTGCTTTCCTTCCCACTCTCTTGGGCCAATTTCTGTAGTGATTACTACACACAAGTTCACCTAGGACTCCTATCCATGGATTGAAACCTTTACTAAAGATGCTTATAAAGTAATATTCAGAAAAGAAGAGAGAAGTTATCAGAAGAAAGTGAACTTTAGACAGAAAAGAGAGTGGAACATACTGACTGACATTGGCATGGGATCCACCCCTGTGTTTTTAAAAACACTTTATGAATACAGTTCGTCTCTAGCAAAATTCTCCTAATGGTCACTTTATTCCATGTGACTTTGTGCCCAAAGATTATTCTTTTACCACCACCACTCTCATTGACAGAAATATTAATGGGATATAATTCAGTACACATTCTTCCTTAGCCAATCATCTCTGAGTACTACTAAGAATCTACAGTTGGTCCCATAGAGCTTCCTCCTTTGGCTCCCTATATTCTTGATCTTTCCATTCTTTATGTTTAGTTCTCGGTTTCTTAATATTACAAATCTATTATTTAAAAGTTCAATGAAGCCCTTTGGTACAAATTATATTCCCCAGTTACTTACTAGTGAAGGCTCAATATCTAAATACCCTTGTCCAAAGTTATAATTTACTAATTAAACTAAGTAAAATGTGAACTATTTAAAGCTAGTCCCATTTACTTCAACTAAAATTTCAATGATTTTCAAAATTATTTCAAATATTGCCGTCTTTGTGTTTTAAAAAAACAGCCAAGTGAAATTACACAGCTTCCTAACTCAAAGATCCCTCTTTTCATTGTGCCCAAACATCAGCAAAATGTTTGGGCAAGCCAAATTTTAAGAGTTAAGTGAGTATAAAAACCAGCATTAGAAAATCAGATACTAGTAATTAATAACACATCAGCAATGCTGTCATTCTCTCATATTTTCTGTATAAAAGATCCTTGCAGTGTTTAAGCAATGCCAACCTTCAGTAATCACTTTCTCAGAGTAACTTATCAGTGGTATGAATTAGTATCAATATAAATTTCTGTCAAAAAGCCTGAAATGAAGCCTCTACTTGTAAGGTCATTCTTATAATTCACAACTGAAAATATTTAACAGTGTCATCTTACTGTACTATTAAGGTTAATTAAAATACCATTTCCATTCATTTGTACCTATTAAGCTTGTTAAAATATTATTTTTATAAATTCACATTTTGTTAATTTCTTACAGCATAGGTTGTAGAGAACACTTCAGATACTGAAATTTAAAATCATCATGCTGTAAAACCAGACTCTTCTTAATAAACAGCTGAGAAGAGATTTTTTTTAGTGTAATCTGTTTATAGTTCTGGGAGTTACCTCCACCCATGGGCATATCCAGTCCCAAGTTTGCAACTTCTGGAATGGCCACCATGGAGGTGGTGCGGTTACACAGTCTACAGCCTCTGGGTTTGGCTCACTACTACCCCAGTCCAGGTGAGAGAGCTCAACATTACCCCTGGCTGAGTGAGTCAAATCAACAATGTAGACATGTTTTATGTGTAAACATTCAGAAGTAAAAGCCCTGATTTCTACTTCCCCACAAACTCTTTTTCAGCAAGCGTCAGCAGCCTGTACACCATGGGCTAATTCGAGCCATGGCCTATTTCTGTATGGCTTATGGGCTAAGAATAATTTGTATAAATTTAAAATTTTTTACATGTTTATTTATTTGTTTATTTATTTATTTATTGAGAGAGAGAGAGAGAGAGAGAGAGACTGTGCACATATGGGGGGGGGGGGCGGCGGGCAGAGGGAGAGAGAGAAAATCCCAAGCAGGCTCCCAACTTCCAGCACAGACCCCAATGCAGGGCTCAATCCCACAAACTGAGAGACCACGAACTGAGAGATCATGACCTGAGCCGAAATCAAGAGCCAGAAACTCAACCGACGGAGCCACCCAGGCGCCCCCGTACAATTTTAAATGTTAAAAGAAATCAAAAGAATAGTATTTTGTCACATTAAAATTAAAATTTCAGTGTCCATAAATAAAGTCTTGGAAAACAGCCACACTCTTTATTTACATATTTTATGGATGCTTTCACACTACAGCAAGATGGTCTTTGCATTGTGCAATCTGAAAATGCTTCCCCTCAGCAACAAAATCAACTCGGCCCTCAGGCTCTTTTAAAAGAAACCAGGCTGTCCCCCTGAGTTCATTAATTTTCTCAGAGTCCTCTCAAGTGCTGGGATTTTACTCTCTCATATCACAATCTCAAAGTGGTGGGAGTGGATGGGAAGGTGGGAAGTGGTGTTACTTACAATGCTATTTCAAGATTTCTTCCCAACTCATTTACTGAACAAACAAAACAGCCTGACCTTCAAGTGACCATCTTCCTTCGCTCCAGTCATTCTTCCTCATTCATGGATAAAAATCCTAACCCTGGCTGATGCTTACTATCTACTTGTGGTGCACATACCAAGAATCTTGGTGCTCCTGGAGAAATCACACAAATGATCTTATCAGCATTAGTATTCTTCATACTCACCAAAATCCATGGCCCCTCAATGCTGCCTAGTCACTTCTATTTCATTTGCTTGGTCAACTCTCTCTTATACTTACCATAATGAATATTTCAAACCATCTTTGCTCAGCTGTCTCCACCGGGCCTCTTCTCCCCTACTTCCCTCTTTACTTTTGACCTTATATCAGAGAGAAAATTGAAGCCTTATCCTCTTGCTACTAAAACTAAAAGCTTGGGGCGCCTGGGTGGCTCAGTCGGTTAAGTGTCCGACTTCGGCTCAGGTCATGATCTCCCTGTTTGCAGCTTCGGGCCCTGTGTCAGGCTCTGTGCTGACAGGTCAGAGCCTGGAGCCTGTTTCAGATTCTGTGTCTCCCTCTCTCTGACCCTCCCCCGTTCATGCTCTGTTCTCTCTGTCTCAAAAATAAGTAAACGTTAAAAAAAAAATTTTTTTTAATAAATAAAAATAAAACTAAAAGCTTACCTATTTTACACATATCCCCTCCTTTTCCCTCTAGTTGTAAGAGTCCCTGTTCCTATCTAACACCAATATTCCACCTATGCTTTTAGTTATGTTTGCTCTCAACTTTTAAAGCAGTATATATTACCTATCATTTCTTCTCTTTCATATGTATTCAACTATTCCTTCTCAATGAGATTTTTCCTACTGGTACTTAAACATGATCAAGGCTTTCCTATCTTAGAAGTTAAATCTTCCCTTACCCCCACATCTCCCAGCAGCTACTCCTTCCTTTCACAGGTAAGTCTCTAAAAGATTTGCCCAAGCTTCTGTTTCCATTTCCTTTTTCCCACTCGTTCTGAGGCCACTACAGTCTGACTGTCTGTGTTATTTTACTGAAATCACTCTCACAAAGATTACCAATGACTACCATGTTGACAAATCCAAAGAACATTTTCTTAATTGTCATTTGTTTTTATTTTTCAATAGTGTTTGACTGTTTCCTCTTTCTCTCAACTCTTTTTACCCTTGAATTCTGAAATATGATAATCTACTAAGTTTTGTCCTCCTTTTTCTTCTTCTTCATAGGTTCATCCTCCTGTATTCATTCACTGCAGTTCTTCAAGATCAGTCCTAGCCTTCTTCCTGCCTCACTCGAAATTAGCTTTTCAGGCAATCTAACCAATGCCCCAATGTTTTATTTTCCATCTATTTCCTGACAATATAGGTATTTTCCATCTATTTCCATCTATGATGATATTTTCCATCTATTTCCTGTCACCAGGACTCTAGCAATATAGTTAGCTAATAGTTGCCCTGCATCTACCTGGCCCACCCAATCTGTTTTCCACAACACCAAAGTAATTTATTAAAAAATGTAAATCTGGTTACCTTCTTTTCTGCTCCTAACTAAAACCACTTACATGAATTCTCACTGTTCTTTGAGGGAAAAATCTGTAACCTTTCCTGCAAGGACAGGTCATATGTTAAACTTTTAATTTATGGGATTCATCCTGCTCACCCTACAATAGTCTTTTGATATACTGTGCTCTCTGCTTGAAAAGGTTACCATACTCAATATCCTCTGTATGTACCCAGATAAATTCTGCTTATCTCTTCTCAGATGACTTCCTTATGCCACCTACTCCATATTCAGTAATGAGGCTTTTAGGGGTGCCTGGCTGGCTCAGTCAGTAGACCATGTGACTCTTGATCTTGCGATTTTAAGTTTGAGCCCCACACTGGATGTAGAGATTACTTAAAACTAAAATCTTTATAAAAAATAAAGTAATAATGTGACCTTTATACAAATGGCTTTTGCCACCACTATACTACAAGCTATATGAGGAGGCACCTGGGTGGCTCAGTCAGTTTAAGCATCTGACCCTTGATATTGGCTCAGGTCATGATCTAATGGTCATCAGATTGAGCCCTGGGTCAGCTCCACACTGAGAGTGGAGCCTGCTTGGGATTCTCTTTCAGTCTCTTTCCCACTCATACACGTGCTCTCTTTTTCTCCAAATAAATAAACATTAAAATAAATAAAAGCTCCATGAGAACATACCTATGGCTGGTTTTACTCACCATTAGATCCAGGTACTTGGCCTTCATTAGTAGTCATAAAAATATTGTGAATTAACAAATTAATGGAAGTTAATACACATTATGTCTAATTTACACTCATTTCATCATGAATTTTATATTGTTAACAGTCTGTTAAATTTAGCAAATAAAATTTCTGACAAATTATGCTATAACTAAAGAATGTGTAATTCTAGAAAAGGAAATTTCCAAATAATTCCATTTCTGTTTACTACCAGAGCACAAACCTTATACTGACCTTAGGATATAAATAAGAAAATGTCTTCACATTTGTACAAATCCTGTTAGTTGTCCCATCCTCAGTGTCCTGATTTTATTTAGAGGTTCATTTTTACCCCTTTGGACTCAAAGAAGATTACACTTATCTTGATCGATCTAGGTCAATCATGGCAGTCCCATGTCTCCTGTCAGTTTAGGAGTATTGCCATTCTAGGTCTGCCAATGAGAAATAAGGAAGCATTTCTGGGAAAGGCTTCATCATTCATAGAGAAGAGATAGTCCTTTTCTGCCACTGGCAGAAAATCCAGAAAGAGCATAAAATCCAGAAAGTTAAAAATAATTTAACTGGAATCCTATCATGCTATGCTTGAAACTGCCCTAACTCTTGATTTTTTGATTTGTTTTTTGCTTTAGTCTGTTTAAATTAGGATTCTCTGTTATTGGCAGCTAAAGTCAGCCTAAATAATAGATAAAAAATTTTTTGGCCCAGGTTCCTCAAATGAGGAACATTGTTTCAGCTAACTCAGTATTTGTATAGCAAATAGATTACAACAGTGCTCACTATATAAAGCTAAAAAGCAAATCATTTAATTAAGAACCCAGAGAAGAATTTTAAAAGAAATTTAGCAAGCTGAAAACTGTGAAAATAATGGATAATTATGAATATAATTCATTGAATTACTAAAAGTATTTCGCCTTTGGCAATTAATTATACTTGTTCAGTAGAAGAGAATACAATTTATCATGAATATTTTGAGAAAGGGAATCTGTTTTTACAGATTCTTTTTTTTTTTTTTTTTTTGGTAACTGAAAGACTGCCAAATACATTGTGAATTTTCAAAGAATTAAAATGTAATAAAATGTACTTAGCAGAACTCTCTGCTAAGGCCAACATTTTATAATGATTTAGAATAAAATATATGATCATTATTTCAACCTGAAGATGCCAGGAGATTGGGCTGAATTTGTAACCATCTTACTAAATAGCTTAAAGGTAATTTTCTGAATAAATTCTGGAAATAAATTTACTGGTTTGTTATTTGTCTTATTCTTATAAGAGTGGGTGATAGAATGCATGACAAATCTATTTGCTCTTACTAGTAATGAACATCACTATGACTTGTAAAAGCAATTATTTCTGGTGAATTTGAAATGTAGGTGTTCTGGCATTTTATTATCAAAATGTGAATGAGAAATAGATAACCAGAGGAGATTTTCCAAGTAATCTTTTAATATATACTCTTTAGATATTCTATCCTTAATCTCTTCTTAAAATAATTAAATAGCCCAGATTACTTTAAAATGTTTATAATGCTAAGTATACCATTACCTGTTTTTTATTTATTTACTATCATTTTTAAAGATTTTAAAAATTTTTTTATTAAATTTTTTAATGTTTATTATTTTTGAGAGACAGAGACCCACATGGGGTTCGAACTCATAAACTGTGAGATCACCATCTGAGCCGAAGTTGGACGCTTAACCAACTGAGACACTCAGGTGCCCCTAAAGATGTTTTTTTATTTTTAAATAATCTCTACACCCAACATGGGGCTCAAACTTACAACACTGAGATCAAGAGTCACCTGGTTCACTGACTGAGCCAGCCAGGCTCTTGTTATTTGCTTTTTAAATCTACTATTTTTTTTAAAGCGTATTTAAAATTGAGAGAGAGAGACAGAACATAGGTGGGGAGGGGCAGAGAGAGAAGGAGACACAATACGAAGCAGGCGTCAGGCTCTGAACTGTCAGCACAGAACCCGATGCAGGGGCTCGAACCCATGAACCATGAGATCATGACCTGAGTCACCCAGGTGCCCCTAAATCTACTATTATGATGCATAATACATAGCCAGTCGGGCACCCTTGTTATTTGCTTTTTAAATATACTATTTTGACGTGTAATTTACATGAAATAAATTGTACCTATTTTAAGTGTACAGTTCAATGCAGGTAGAAAAAAATATATCTGTGTAATCACCACTACAATCAAAATATAGAATACTTCCTTTACTCTCCAAAATTCCTCATGATTTTTCCCAATCACAATTCAGTACCCTTTGTCCCAGGAAACCACTGATCCCTGTGTCAGTAGAGAATAGGGTTTTTTTCCTACAATTTCACACAAATGAAATCATATAGCAAGTATTATTTTGTATCTGGCTTCTTTCACTTACCACAATATTTGCTCCTTATTATTGCTGAACAATATTCTTTGGTATGGATATATCACAATTTTCTCACACACTCATTTATTTTTTATTTGTTTTTTTAAGAATTGTAATTCTATAGTTTTATTAAGACAAAAACTGACAATGTGTATGAAGTTATATTAAAGTTTTCACAGAAATTTAACACATGCCTAAAAAGATTTTACAATGGAAATTCTTGGGATGCCTGGGTGGCTTGGTCAGTTAGGCGTCTGACTCTCGATTTCCGTTCAGGTCATAACCTTTGGGTTCATGGGTTTGAGCCATGGGTTGGGCTCTGCGCTGACAATGTGAGGCCTGCTTGAGATTCTCTCTCCCTCTCTCTCTGTCCCTCCTCTGTGTGCATGCACACACACATCTTCTCTCAAAATAAATAAAGTTTAAAAACAAGATTTCACAGTGGAGTTCTAGATGCAGGTCTAGGCGTGGAGAACTGATGGATCTCATGATTGAAGACAGCATTTTGGGTATTAATTATTAGAATAAAAAAATTGGTTTTGTTTTGTGTTTCGAAGTGAACCACTGCCCCTGGTACATGCTACACTGTAAAAATGCAGAGTTAACACTATTGGGAAGAAGGTTGTGGATTGTGGAGACAGATGTACTTTGGAGATCTACAATATCTTTTGCTCTCATTCTGCAAGTTTTATCCTTCATGGAAGGCCGTTTGCCTTTCTCAGAAAAGTACAGAATAGGCTGCCTTGCAACATTTCTCCCCTTTCCCGTCCTGGGATGGGTGTGCAAGCTACACAGCATGGAAAGGCTTTAAAGCACTTGGGATGCTGTAGGGGCAGTATGAAAGTTTAATCTTCTCCTGAGACCAGGGCTTTTGAAATCATTCAACTCTTCAAGTGATCTGATGAACTTGTACTGTCAGTGACTGAATCCTGTTGATTTCAGAAGTCAAAGTTCAAATAACAGGCCCCAAGAAGTTTCCAACCTTGGAGCATGGGCCTTTGTCTTTCCCTACTCTTCCACCTTCTATAGCACCGTCTTCCCCTCTCCAAATTCTTCAGCCAGTGGCTTGGATTGACAAACTGATGTTTAACATTTCATAATTGGAAAAGAAAGGGTTTCTTATCAATTTCAAAAATTTACACCCCTAAGACAGAACGATCTGCCTATGTATATGCTCCAATAAGACTTTCCCTCCTCAACCAATTTCCATTCCCCAAATGGCAGCTTTGGTAATTTATTAACTGGTTTAGTACTTTGTTGGGAACAGCATTAAGCTCAAGAAGGGAATACCTTGGCTTATAAATTTCCAGCATTCACAGCTTTTAAACAGTTTCTCATAGTCCTCATTTAGGTTGCCAATGACATTTTTGAAAAGATAAAATATTCTGGACACAGAACCAAATCACTGCTGGTTTATTCTTTTCATTGTTTTACCATTTCCCCAGTCAGATCTCAAATTTTAACAAAAAAAATCCTACCCATCTCTGTTCCTTCCCAACCCCAAATAATACACTAGTAACAGCCCCAAATAATACACTAGTAACAGCCAAAAACTATACATATGCTACACTGTAAAAATGCAGAGTTAACAGTATTGGGAAGAAGGTTGTGGATTGTGGAGATAGATGTACTTTGGAGATCTACCCTATCTTTTGCTCTCCCACACACCCACTCTGTAAGCTTTGTTCTTCATGGAAGGCCCTTTGCCTTTCTCAGAAAAGTACATAATGGGCTGCCTTGCAACATTTCTCCCCCTTTCCCTTCCTGGGATGGGTGTGCAAACTACACAGCATGGAAAGGCTTTAAAGCACTTGGGCTGCTGTAGGGCACAGAAATGGTACTACTGACTCTACAAAGGACGTCTTCTCAAACCAACTCTGGTGCCAAGACAAGTATAACTCCTTCCCTTCTAACTTGAAACCCACAGTCAGACGTGCCAGGAGCACTAGTACTCAGGAGAGTTAATTCTTGTCATCTTTTTGGTAATTGTTCTCTGAGAGGTAAGAATGCCACATCAGCCTTTCCTCATTGAAGGATATGACCACCTGGTGGGCACTTGATATTGGCTTCCTTGGCAGGGACTAGGTCAGCCTCAGCAGCATTTTTCCATTTCATCAGGAACATGAGTTCTCCACGAGTCTGTAGATCTAATAATCTGTGGCTTTTCTAACTCTTCTTTTTCTTTGGTTTGCTCTCCTCTCCCTTATCTTCAGAATCAGAGTCAGCTTTGAGCTTGCCTCCCTCTGGTTCATCCATCTCAAGTGCTGTTTTCTGTGACTGTAGAAACTTGGCAATGAGATCAGGGCAATCCAGGCTCTCTTCTGGCTCCCACATGTTATCTGAGAACTCCTTCCACTTTAGAAGATACTTCACTTCGCCCTTTGTCATTCAACCGTCAAGAACTTTTTCCACCACATATTTCTCTTCCCCCTCATCCAGCACCTCCTCTATTTTTTTATTGTTTTATTTCTTCTCCATAGTGCCCACCAGCTTTCTGATCTAAAGAGTGATGCGGCTCAGAACAGCGCACAAGAGCCGGGGAGGAATTGGTGCGATAGCACATCATGTCAGGCAGGCAGAGTGGGGTGGAGGGAGTGGTGCCCAGAAAAGCAACAAGACCATGGCTGCAGTGGAGCCCCTCCCTGAAGCAGTGTACGACAGGCCCCAGCCAACAGGCAAAAGACTGTCCAATCATTTGTTGATGGACTTCTCCATAGTTTCTAGCTGGGGCTTTTATGAATAAAGCTACACTGAACATTCACCAGAATTCTTTGCGTTGATAAACATTATTTCTACTAGGTAAATATCTAGAAAGGAGATTGCTAGATTGTGTGGTAAGTATATGTTTAACTTTATGAGAAAGTGCCAAACTGGCTTGCAAAGTGGCTGTATCATTTTACATTCTCATTTGCTATTATGTGAGACTTTCAGTTACTCCACATACTCACCAACACTTAGTATTATTACCAGTCTTTTTAAAATTTTAGCCATTCTAATGTGTGCATAGTGGAACCTAATTCTGCATTTAATTTGTATTTCTTTGATGACTACTGTTGAACATCTTTTCATGTTCTTATGGTTGATTGCTATGGGTTTTTTTTTTTCAGTAAAGTGTATTTTTTTAATTGTGTTGTTGGTCTTCTATTGAGTTGTCAGAGATCTTGATATATTATGAATACAAATTTTGTTCTGTTTTTGTCAGATGTGTGTTTTCTGATTATTTTATCCCAATCCCTGGCTAGACTTTTTATTAATGTTGTCTTTTGAAGAGAAGTTTTCTTTTTTTGTGTGTTTGTTTGGATAAGGCACATTTCATCTTTTTTATTTTTTAGTTCATATGTTTTTAGTCCCATCTAAGAAGTCTTTGCCTACCCTCAAATTGTGAGGATTTCCTCCTAGAACTGTTAGTTTTAATTTTGATGATTAGATCTCTGATCAATATTTAAATTAAGTTTTGTGATAGTATGAGGTATGGATCAAGATAATTTTTAACACAGATAACTAATTTTCAGCAATATTTGTTAAAAAGACGTCTTTTCAAAAAAAAAAAAAAAAGACTGTCTTTTCCCCAATGAATTATCAAAAATAATTTGCCTCTATGTGTGGGTCCGTTTCCTTCCATTGCTTTTTATGTTTATCCTTATCTGTATCCAAAAGCATTATATCTTTGTTTTTCAATGTTTATTTAGTTTTGAGAGAGCCAAAGTGGGGGAGGGAAAATGAGATGGGGACAGAGGATCTGAAGCAGGCTCTGCTTTGACAGCAGAGAGCCCTATGTGGGGTTGAACTCATACACTGCAAGATCATGACCTAAGCCAAAGTCGGACACTCAATCGACTGAGCCACCCAGATGCCCCGCCAAAATCATTATATCTTGATTACTTTATACTAAATGCTAAAGTCAAGTAGTATAACTCTTCTAAATTTGACTATTCTAATTCCTTTGCATCTCCTGGGCTTTCATTGAGCTTCTTAGATCTGTGTTTGACATTTTTCAGGAACTCAGAAAAAATTCTGGCCATTATTTCTTCAAATATATTCTCCTTCCCCCCAGTCTTTCTAAGGCTCCAATTATATATCTATAAGACTGCTTGATATTAACCCACAAATTACTGACACTGTCCTTTTTTCAGTCTTTTCCTTTTCCTTCTCTATAGTAGACTTAGTTTGCACAGTTTTCATTACACTGTCATGAAGTTCACTGATATTTTCTTCTCGAATGTCTAATCTGGTGTAAAACCCATCCAGTGGGGTTTTTTTTTCCATTTAAGATATTCTAGAACTTCCATTGATTCTATTTTTAGTTTCCATTTCTCTTCATATTATATTCATATTTTTTCTTTAATTCCTTGACATATTTATACTAGCTTTTGGGATGTCCTTTACTATTAACTCTGGGAAGTCTATTTCTATTGATTGACTCTTCTCCTGGATAATGATTACCTTTTCAGGGATCTTTGTGAATTTTCCATATGTTCAACAAAATCTCTCTCCTCTGACAGATCAAAACACAATTGTATCCCCACCCTGTGCATACTTCCATAGTTATTTCCTTTTCACATCCCCATTAGTTGTTTTTTCCCTAGTAGTTAGTTGTTTATGCCAAACCTTGTAGAGTTCACTTCGTACATAAACAACTTAATACCTAGTCAAAGACACAAAGGGACCCATAGGGACTATTACCTAAATAGCTTCCTCATTTATGGCATTTCAGGGAAAATTCCTGATATTTCTACCTCTTACAACTTTCTTGTCTTTCTCCCCAGCTTGGGGAGAATACTGTGTTTTCTTGGATTATCTTTCCCTATACCACAGGTCCAAAAAATACCTCCAGGTATAAAGATGGGGTCAATTGTAGGACTCACTTCAACTTTTCTTCTCTCAATCTTGACTCCTCATTATCTCATGTCTAAAAATTATTGTTTCATATATTTTGTCCAATTCAAGTTGTTTAAAATGGGATGGCTAGTCTGATACTAGTTATTCTGTTATGATTACAAACAGATGTTTCATGTTATTTTCATGGTTATGTTAACTCATCTTTAAGTGAGGACACACAGGAATTAAAATGTAATAAAAACAATATTTGTGGCATTTCCCCATAACGAAAAAAATACTGTTCTAGAACTCAGAAAATGGGCTCCAGTCCTAGCTATTCCAGCTGATCCACTTTGGATAGGACAGACAACTGTTCTAAGTCTAAGTTTTCTGAGTTGCTTAATTAGATTATCTCATAAAATCTGTGACCTTAATGTCCAGAAATTAGATAAAGTTCACCAAAGGTACTTTAATGGGAAGATATGTATAGAAGATAATCTAATAAATCTTTGTATGTAAACTCATTTAACAAATCCTCTGATTTAATCACTACTGTTATATGTGCTTGCCAATTAAAGTGTATTAAAATATAAAATGTAAATATAAAAACTATGAGGTAATTTTAATAGATTAATAAAAATAAATTTTACCTTTTCAGATTTTTAAAAAGATTGTTTTTAATTGAAGTAAGCTCTACACCCAATGTGGGGTTCAAACTCACAACCTCAAGATCATAAGTCACATGCTCTTCTGACTGAGCCGGCCAGGTGCCCCATCTTTTCAGATTTAATATTATGTTTATGTCTTAACTGTTTAGGGGAGTTAAAGCATAATGTTAAGGATTATCTGTCCTTAAGTGTCATCTGTAAAGTAAATCTGTAAACTGAAAATTCTGTTTTGCTTTTATTTTAGCTGAGGAAATTCACATCCCATCACCCCACTTACGATTTTATTCAAGAAAAAAAGATTATCACTACAAAATAATTATTTATAATATTCTAAAATAATCCAATTGTATAACCAAAAAATTGGCGACAAATAGAACAAAATTGGCTATCCACACCTCCAAAATGAACTATAGCACCAAATTCCATATTTTAAAAACTCTGTTTCATATTTTAAAATCTAGTATTAATACCCAGTATGAACACTAGACTAAGTTTTAAAACAATAATAGTATCAATGGGCTTTTCCTCATCCATCATAAAAAGCTCTTTAAAGAATTTCCAATATACTAATTATGCATGACTTCCCCTGTCGGAATCCATGGTAAACATCCTTAATCAAATTTTGTTACTCCAGGTGCTCCCTTACAAATCTCTTAAAATGTTCTCTAAATTCCTTTACTCACACTATTGGAAAAATCCCTGCTCTGTTACTGATTTGTGTGTGAACATTCCATAATAATGCTATTATGTTGTATTTTTTTCAATTAAATCATACAATTAAGTTCATTAAACTGGAACATTTTCTTAAGGTCTTATTTTGTTTGTTCGTTTAGGCTTACTGAGTTATTTTTCCAATTAACACATGTAAGCATCATAAAAGTCTGGATTTTCCTGATTTAAGGGCATCTGATAAAGTTCATTATTTATTTATACCTTGATAGTCATATATGAAATATTCTCTCAATATTTATGTCGTTTTTTGGTAGTAACAAGGAAAAATCACAAAAATGAATTATGTTTACATACAAATGTTAAGGGAATACTAATTTTTTCTAAGTCAGAGTTGCCACACACACTACTCCCTTCCTGCTAACTTGCAGAATTTTTCCTCTTCCGGATTTCTTAACTCCCTGCACTAGTTTTAATCCAGCAACCAGTGATCTAATTTCACATAACCTGTTTTCTCTGTCATACAAATTATTTTCCTTCTCTTAAACCACATGAGAAGTATAGGAAAACAAACAGAGAATCTATTAAGATTTCCATTAATTGGTAAGTTTGAAGTTTTCGAATACTAGAACAGGAGTTCTCAAACTTAGTGGGGTTAGGAATCATTTGGAGATATTTGTTGAAATTCAGATTCCCAGACCCCACACTCAAGAGATTCTGAATTTAATAGGCTTGGAATGGGGGACACCAGTTTGAGTTTTTAACACATAGTCTAGATAATTCGGATGTAGGTGTTCTGTGTAGCACACTTTGATAAACACTGCAGGCCCTGTGTCTGCCATAAGTATCTGATGTCTCCATCTGGAATATGTATATAATAAACTAAATGAAGGTAGAGAAAGATGCAAAAGTAGGAAAGAGGGATCCAACAGAGGAGAGGTAGAAAGATAATGCCCAGGTTGAAGGTGAAGAAAGATCCCAGGGTATAGGTTATAGAGAACAATCAATCCAAACTGGACTGACCGAGGGATTAGGACACTTTTTCATTCTTTCATTCACTCATTATCTTTTTCACTGTCTTCTCCACCATTGCAATCTCATACCGTTTATGACAGTACATAGAAAACCAAGCAAAAAAACAAATAAAAAACTATTAGCTGGGAATAAAAAATATAAAGAAATTTGAAATCTATAAAGATTTCTCAAAGGAGACGATACCCTAGATAATAAAATAATTGACACAGTTAATACCACTTCTCTGACAATGAATCTAAGAGATAACTGAGGGAAAATAAAACTTATCCACCACAATGTTAACTTTAAAAAGTTACGTATCTGCGGACTTCAAGCTGTATTACAAAGCTATAATCATCAAGACAATATGGAACTGGCAAAAAAACAGACACTCCGATCAATGGAACAGAATACAGAACCCAGAAATGGACCCAGAAATGTATGGCCAACTAATCTTTGACAAAGGAGGAAAGAATATCCAATGGAATAAAGACAGTCTCTTCAGCAAGTGGTGCTGGGAAAACTGGACAGCGACATGCAGAAGAATAAACCCAGGCTACTTTCTTGCACTATACACAAAAATAAACTCAAAATGGATGAAAGACCTAAATGTAAGACAGGAAGCCATCAAAATCCTCAAGGAGAAAGCAGGCAAAAACCTCTTTGATCTTGGCCACAGCAACTTCTTACTCAACACCTCTCCAGAGGCAAGGGAAACAAAAGCAAAAATGAACTATTGGGACCTCATCAAAATAAAAAGCTTCTGCACAATGAAGGAAACAATCAGCAAAACCAAAAGGCAACTGATAGAATGGGAGAAGATATTTGCAAACGACATATCAGATAAAGGGTTAGTATCCAAAATCTATAAAGAACTTATCAAACTTAACAGCCAAAAATCAAATAATCCAGTGAAGAAATGGGCAAAAGACATGAATAGACACTTCTCCAAAGAAGACATCCAGATGGCCAACCGACACATGAAAAAAAGGCTCAGCATCACTCATCATCAGGGAAATACAAATCAAAACCACAATGAGATACCACCTCACACCTGTCAGAATGGCTAACATGAACAACTCAGGCAACAACAGATATTGGTGAGGATGTGGAGAAAGAGGAACCCTTTTGCACTGCTGGTGGGAATGCAAACTGGTGCAGTCACTCTGGAAAACAGTATGGAGGTTCCTCAAAAAATTAAAAATAGAACTACCCTATGACCAGCAATTGCACTACTAGGTATTTATCCAAGGGATACAGGTGTGCTGTTTGAAAGGGGCACATGCACCCCAATGTTTATAGCAGCATTATCAACAATAGCCAAACTATGGAAAGAGCCCAAATTTCTACTGATAGATGAATGGATAAAGAAGATGTGGTGTATATATATATACACATATACATACAATGGAGTATTACTTGGCAATCAAAAAGAATGAAATTTTGCCATTCACAACTACGTGGATGGAACTAGACAGTACTATGCTAAGTGAAACTAGTCAGTCAGAGAAAGACAAATATCATACGATTTCACTCATATGGGACTTTAAGATACAAAACAGATGAACATAAGGGAAGGGAAGCAAAAATAATATAAAAACAGGAAGGGGGACAAAAGATAAGAGACTCTTAAGTATGGAGAACAAACAGAGGGTTACTGGAGGGGTTGTGGGAAGGGGGATGGGCTAAATGGGTAAGGGGCATTAAGGAATCTACTCCTGAAATCATTGTTGCATTATATGCTGACTAACTTGTATGTAAATAAAAAAAATAAATTAAATAAAAATTTAAAAAATAAATTAAATAAAAGAGTACTAATTTGGCAAAAAAAAAAGTTATGTATCTGGAACAGACATTTTTCATTTTCCATTAACTTTGCATTTTGTGCCCACAAGTTTTTCTTAATACCTTTTTCAACCCCTGGATACATATATTTAACCTATACCTCACAGTAGCAAGTTCTGTGTGATTATTAAACCATACCAAGTAATTCTAAAATTGTCTGATTCAAGTTTCAAAGAGATGGGCCATAGCTCAAATATCCCAGATTTTAGTGAAGAAATATATCACTTTGGCCCTCATTTCAAACTTCTTAATTACTTAACCCCTAAAATACATAAGTGGATTTCCTTCTGATTTTGCACTTAAGATTTAAATACAGTCATTTTCCCATGGTTCCATTCTGAGCTCAGAGAAGACTTTTATGACTTAACTATCTTACTTTACTACCATCTTCAGTAATTTTCTCTTTATCCCACTGTAACAGCCTTCACCATATAGAGTCTTTTAGACCCTATTCTAGTTTTTTATTACTTTTTAATAATCTAAAAATAGCTACTAATCCCTGACATTCCTAATATTTTATCATAAAAGAGAAAATAATTTGGGTTTCACCTATGACCATGTCACTTTTTTATTCCTATTATTGACTTGGTATGGCATTATCTTGTGATTATCAATATAACTTTCAAAATTTAAATTTTATTTACAAAATAATTAGCTAGTCTTATTTTTCCCCTCCAAAAAATTCTATTGATATTCAAGGCTGGGATTCTGTTGCTGCCTATCCTTTACCTTGTTCTTATCAATAGTATTTATTTATTTAGTATTTTTTATTTGAAGTATAGTTGACATAAAATGTTTATATTAGTTTCAGGTGATTTGACAGTTCTATACATTATGTAGTACTCACCATAATAAATGTCGTCTCCATCTGTTACCACACAAAGTTATTACATTATTATTGACTATATTCCTTATGCTATATTAAAAGTGATATTTAATCAAATATTTACAAACACACTTATTACTGAATCATGTCCTGAGTTTTATAAATTGTGAAAATTCCTTACAATTTATAAAATTTAAACTAAATAAAGCTTAAAAAATAAGCTAAAGAATTGCTTGATCATCCAGTTTTAAATAAATTGCTCTCTAGAGTCAAAAGCAAAAGAGCAGTGACACTTTTATTTATACTCACCTTTCATCTAAGAACATGTAATCTTTAAGAGTGACTATTACCCCCATTTTACCACCAAGGTGTAGAATTACAAAGATTGAACTGAAGTGAACTCAAGAAGCTGTCTAATCTAGCTTCTATCCCCAAGAATGACTGCATTTTAACACTCCCAGAGATATGTCCATCTTCTCTAGTTTTCAAAATCTCCAGGGAAGATGGTACAAGTTGCCTTAGCAATTTGTTCTGGTGTGTAATATCCCTTGTTTTACTCATAATCCAAATCTGAAGATAAGAAGGAAATAAAACCTGGTTTCCTAGATCCTCAGGATTGTGGTTGTAAAATAAGAAGATGATGAAATAGATATCTCAATAAGAACAATTTCCAAAATCTAGTGAACTCTTCACCTACTTCAAGCAAGGGTCATTCTGAAAATACTAACAAAATGATTTATACCTATCTTGATTTCATAACAAATGCCTCCCTTTAGTAAGAGAAATAATTAGATGTATATATATATGAGTCCTAAAGATAAGAATAACATATATTTATTGAGAAATTTCTGGGTATGGGCCATTGCACTCCATGCATAATATCATATTGAATCTTTATATCACTTCTCTGAAGTAGGTGCTATTATTATCCCCATTTTTTAAATAAAGAAATTGAGGCTCAGAGAAGGTAAGGTGTCCAAAGTCATTGATTCAGTGACAGAGCCAGGATTAAAACCTAGACAGTTTGGTTATGTTTCACCAGCTCTCTAATACATATTTAATAAATTTTAGTTGTTATTATAAGGATGCTTTAGATTGGTTGAAAAATCCTTATCTGTAAAAAAAATTTTTTTCTTCAAACTCCCATTAGTTCTTCCATAGTTTTGTCAGATCAAAGATGATCTGGGAAATACAAGCACCCTTTTAAAAACATGCATTTATATGACAAAAGTTGTTTCTGAAGGTTTGCTGGACTGTTACATGATTTTTCTTAGACCCACCTAGATTTGCTTAAAAATGCATATGGATACTTTTAAATGGAATTTTAGTTATATTGGACTTTACTTACTCATTCAAGAAGCCGGGGGTACTTCTAGGTCTTATTTTAAGCAAAAAGGAATAGATTTGAGATTTGAAGCTACATTAGATTGGCTTCAATCTAAATATTCTACAAAATATTGTAACCAACTAGAGTGTTTCCCTAAGTGTAAACATAACTTTTACCTAGGTAAATGCCCAAGTATAGGTTAGCCAAAGAAATCTTGTTGCTTTACTAAGGTAATTTACGTTAGTAAAATAAGCATGCTTCTAAGCAGCTAAATTTTTGCATTCTATTAATACCTTCTTAAGATTTCAGTTTATTAGTTGATATTGATGTTTAAAAGAAAATACCAACACATTTCAAAAGCCATGAAAACTTTGAAATTTAATTTATACTTTAATATTTAATACAAAATTACCTTTTTCACTGTTTCCTTTCCCACTGTGATCTCATGCCCATCTTGCCCCAGGCCATTCTTAAAGAACAGAATTCGGACTGAGGTCTTCTCAGTGAGTTTCTTCATTCTAACAGAAAGAACAGGCTTGGTTTTCTGTCTTTTGACATCAGTAGGAAACATCAGGCCATTCATTGTCCAACTTACTTTCTTCATTAACAACAGATGGTCTAGAAGAGAATTTTTTTTAAGTCAAGTCAGTATTTGGCTTCAAAACTAGAAATGGACACACCATGTTTCCCCTCCCCCTCTTACCTATATCATATACACTGGCCAGTCACCATTTAGACACTGGTTTTCTGAAATGCTACCACCAGCTTCCCACTAACCGTGACATAAGCTGTAGCAAGCTGTCTGCTCTGATAGCCTGCATAAATCATCATTTCTGAAGGGAACAGATGTTCAGGGTATGAAAGAGTAATACCACAATTTAGTCCTAATTAAAATTCACCTTAGCATGCCTCTATCACTGATCAGAGGCTCTGGGCTGAAAGGGTCCACTGAAAGTTCCAAGGTCCTTTGCTTACCATAAAGCAATATGGGTCCTAAACTTCTGTGTTCTTTAGGGTTGGGAAATGCTTTATTTTCTCCTTAGTATGATTTATTATCCATGTGATTTTTAAAGATGATGACCTCCAAATAGTAACCTTATACATAATTCTTCTCCTGTGACTAGAAAGAAGGTGACTTCTGAGACATCATTGGTGAGAGATTCAAAATATTTCACTAATAATGAAAACCAGCTCTGCATTAGCTGTTTACTTTGACCTTTCCTTTTCAAAGATGTGTTTAGGAATTTAAGTTTCAAAACTCCCACTCATATTAATGGGAGTGCAACTAAACGATTATGCATGACTCTGAGAATGTGAGGATAAGTTGCTCTCAGCATGCCTCCTTTGCAAATGGTTTCATTTCATAAATAAATAATTTATACCTGTGTTATTTTTTATTTGTTGCATTCAATTTATTTTAGATATTTTCTTTTCATATAAGTTATTAAATGTATGTGATTTTATAATTACAATGATCCCTCCCTCATCTGTTCTTTATTTGTCCTAATGAGAGAAATAAAATTGTATTTGCATACAATTGAAAATAGTTGGATTTGTTTGCCCAAATTTCTAAACAACTCTTGTCTGTTAGCACTTACCTTGAAAGAACCATGGCCTCGTTGACCTAGAAATGGTGCTTTACATAAAATCTGCAAATATTGATATGAAACACAAGCCACTGGTTCTGGGACCTTCAAGTCCCAGAATGTTTACATTAAATGTTAAAAAAACAACAAAATACTGTGTTTCTCTTTTTCTCTCATACACATATACATGTGAGCACGTGCACGCGCTCACACACACACACACACACACATATATACACACAGTGGGTAGAAATGTGAGCAAAACTTTCAGAATAAACTAAGATTATAGATATGAGTAAGCCTTTAAGAAGAGGAAAAATAATTTTAAAGAAATTATTATAATATGAAATTGATAGGAATTAGAATTAGAAAAATAAGCTAGACATTAAGGAGTTCATATATGCCCCAAAGAACTGAAAACAGGTACTCAAATAAATACATGTACATGCATGTTCATAGCAACACTATTCACAATAGCCAAAAGGTGTAAACCAAATATCTACCAATGGATGAATCGATAAATAAAATGTAGTATATACATACAATGGAATATTATTCAGCAACTAAAGGAATGAAGTACTGATATTCGCTACAATGTGGATGAACCTCAAAACATTATAAGTGAAAGAAGCTAGACATAAAAGGCAACATACTATGTAATTCCATCATATGAAATATCTAGAACAGGTAAATCCATAGAAAAAAAATGCAGCCTAATAATTGCAGGGGTGGGAGGAGGGGGGAATGGAGAAAAATTTAATAGGTAAGACGTTTTATGGGGCACCTAGGTGGCTCATTTGGTTAAGCTTCTGACTTTCAGCTCAGGTCATGATCTCATGGTTCACGAGTTCGAGCCCCACGTGGGGCTCTTGCTGACAGCTCAGATTCAGAAGCCTGCTTCAGATTCTGGTTCTCCCTCTCTCTCTGCCCCTGCCCCACTTGTACTCTGCCTCTCTCTCTCTCTCTCTCAAAAATAAATAAAACATTAAAATAAAATTTAGAAGTTTTATCTTGGAATGATGGAAATGTTTTAAAACTAGATAGAAACGGTGGTTGCATAACATTGTGGGAGTGGGGATGGGCTAAATGGGTAAGGGGCATTAAGGAATCTACTCCTGAAACCACTGTTGCACTATATGCTAACTAACTTGGATGTAAATTTAAAAAATAAATTAAATTAAAAAAAAATAAAAAATCTTACCAATAAAGTATTTTCCCCTTTGATGACCAACACCAGGATGAGGGTGAGACAAGTGAAGGGCCAAGAATGCAAAACTGAAAGAAGCATGCTCAGTTGTGCAAGTGTACAACCCTCAGTAAATGCCTCCTTAAATTTTGTCACGCAGGTGCATCACTCATCTCACCCGAGTCCCAGCCTGGCTTCTCTCCTCCTTGTACGCTCTTTAAATTCCACTCAAACCAGGCTGACTGTTATCCAGACCCTGTTTTATATGATTTATAAACACTAGCTCATGATGTCCTCTCAACAAGTTTATGAGGTAGAAAATATAATTATCCTCATTTACAGGTGAGGAAACTGAGGCACAGAGAAGTTAAGTAACTTGAGCAAGATCTTGCAGCTGGCAGGTGGTGGCAGCAGGATATGAACTCAGTTCTAGAAACTACTCCTAATCACTACACTATTTGACTCTACCATACATTTTCTTCTGTTACCTTAAACAAAATTTCACAACTTTCCACAAGTTGGACATACTTTCACATCTCTTAGTCCTGTCAGTGTTTCCACTTCTTTCACAGTTGTCCATTATCTCAGGAAGATCTTAAACCTTTACCTCCCAATCGTTTCTCTCCAACCAATTGCTTAGTCATTCAATGATATTTACATTTATTGGGTGCCCATTTATCAATGCACCAGGGTGATAGCTGGGAACAGGACAGAATAACTTGTGCAGATTACAGTCTCTTGGGGGAAAAACAGACAGTGGAAGGTCTCTCTAAAGAGGTGACTGCCGAGTAGTGAGGTTTGAACAATGAGAAGTTAGTCATGAAAGTCTGGGGGAAGAGCATTTTATTCTGGATGTAAAGGGAAGCTATTGGAAGGTTCTTGGCAGGGCACCTATGAAAAACAGACTATAGCAGAGAGTAGATGACACTGGTAGTCCCCCCCAACCAAATTCCTTTTACCGGGCTAGTGCGCCCAAACTCCAGCTGCTGTGAGTCATGGCCTCTAACACCTCACCAATGCAACCTTCTCCGAAGAACTGCCCTTGGCTGAAAGGAACCAGCCGCCTAGCCAGGAAATGCCTGTGATGTGGTGGTCTCTTAATCCTACCCACAGGTACAGCCTACAGCCAATGACTGACTGACTAGGGGACATAATGGCCAGTCCCCTTGCCTTAAGGAGGGGCAACTCTGTGCTGTGCTTCCCACTCCAGATTGAGGCTAGCCTTCAGAACACAGGGCATGGCTGAACTTCTTTCTCTACTCTAGTTGCTTCCCTCACTCTTTTATAGGGTTCACCTGAGAGTATTCCCTCACTAAGTCCCTTGTACATAAATCTCCATCTCAGGCTCTGCTTTGAGGGAACCTGACCTGAGACAGAGTCAAAGAAGAGAAACCTAACTCTGCTATCTTTCTTCACGGTAACTTTTTTTTTTTTAATATGAAATTTATTGTCAAATTGGTTTCCATACAACACCCAGTACTCATCCCAACTCCTCAATGCCCATCACCCACTTTCCCCTCCCTCCCACCCCCCAACAACCCTCAGTTTATTCTCAATTTTTAAGAGCCTCTTATGGTTTGCCTCCCTCCCTCTCTTACTTTTTACCCCTCCTCTTCCTCCATGGTCTTCTGTTAAGTTTCTCAAGATCCACATAAGAGTGAAAACATATGGTATCTGTCTTTCTCTGTATGACTTATTTCACTTAGCATAATACTCTCCAGTTCCATCCACTTTGCTACAAAAGGCCATATTTCATTTTTTCTCATTGCCAAGTAGTATTCCATTGTATATATACAGGCACATGAAAAGATGCTCAATGTCACTCCTCATCAGGGAAATACAAATCAAAACCACACTGAGATATCACCTCATGCCAGTCAGAGTGGCTAAAATGAACAAATCAGGAGACTATAGATGCTGGAGAGGATGTGGAGAAACAGGAACCCTCTTGCACTGTTGGTGGGAATGCAAACTGGTGCAGCCCCTCTGGAAAACAGTGTGGAGGTTCCTCAAAAAAGTAAAAATAGATCTACCCTACGACCCAGCAATAGCACTGCTAGGAATTTACCCAAGGGGTACAGGAGTGCTGATGCCTAGTGGCACTTGTACCCCAATGTTTATAGCAGCACTTTCAACAATAGCCAAATTGTGGAAAGAGCCTAAATGTCCATCAACTGATGAATGGACAATGAAATTGTGTTTATACACACAGTAACTCTTAAAACTATCATTCCTTTCTATTCCCAGCCAGACCCACTTGTCCATTTCTCTCTCAGTCTTCTATCATCTACAAGAACTTCCTAACCATATTTTATTTTCCTTCTTTATATCTGACATCCTATACTCCAATTATAGATCAATTTTCCTAAAACATCAATTTTATCATTGCCTGAAGAGAAACTTCTTGGAGCTAGCTTTTGAAGTTTTCCACTAGTCACTCACCCAATCTGTCTGTCAGGTATGAGGAAATATTTATTAAACCTTCCTATGTGTCAGACCCTGTGCAAGAAATATGCTCCTTCCTTTAAACTTATGTCTAACAGAAGAGTTTACTGACAACCTGACACTATCCAAATTTTCAGGTTTTATCTTACCGTGGCTTAAAGCACTATTTTACCTAAGCCAATCCGCTCATTGTCTTTTAATTACATCAAGGGCACAAGTAAAAAAAATAAAAAAAAAAAAAGCTTATTTATTTTGACAGAGAGAGAGTGAACGAGCAAGAGTGGAGGAGGGGCAGAGAGGAAGAGAGGGAGAGAGAGAGAGAGAGAGAGAGAGAATCCCAAGCAGGCTCTGCACTGTCAACACAGAGCTCAATGAAGGGCTTGAACTCACGAACCACAAGACCATGACCTGAGCTGAACTCGAGTCAGACACTTTACTGACTGAGCCACCCAAGCACCACACCAAGGGCATTTTTAAGTTCATTCTTCATCTATTCAGACTCAAGTCCTTCTCAAGATCCAGTTTAAGATCTTCCTTTAATGCTCCAGTCCATAACAGTCTGTCATCTCTCTGATTCCTTACAGCACACTCATTCATGTATTCATTCATTCAGTAATGTTTGAGAACATACCACATTTTAGGTGCTGTATTACATACTAAGGAAAGAGCATAAGCCATCTGAAATTATGTGAATATTTTACAAATACATATCCTGTTTCTGTTTCCATACTTAACCTCTTTGAAGGTAGGAATCAAGTCTATATTCATTATTAGGGTATATATAAGTTGACTGCACATGGCACAATTACTAAATGTTAACATTTCTGTGGATTTAAATGTTTAATTGGTAGAAATTTAATTTTATGTCACTTTTTTAACATACTAATTATGCAAAATCAATTTTATTGCCTGTGTGTATACACCTACCATTTTTATTCCTTATAGCTTTCCAGTATGAACTTAATTTTTTTTTAACGTTTATTTATTTTTGAGCGACAGAGACAGAGCATGAGTGGGGGAGGAGTAGAGAGAGAGGGAGACACAGAATGTGAAGCAGGCTCCAAGCTCTGAGTTGTCAGAACAGAGCCTGGATGTGGGGCCCGACCCCACAAACTGTGAGATCATGACCTGAGCTGAAGTCAGACACTCAACCGACTGAGCCACCCAGGCACCCCCATTATGAACTTAAATATGACAGATCTACCACCTTGATGCTCATCGATGACAACAATGGTACAGAATTTCTTCAGGAAAAGAAGAAACCTGCCAAGGAGAACTGCTTGCCAAATGAAGGTTTAGGAGTGGAGTGAACTGGAATAACTCAAAGTATATTTAAAGTAATTGCTTACATATTCCTCAAGACTAATTTGGGGGGGGGGAGGTCATCTCTCTTAAAAACCCTTTTCCAGCTTGGACACCCTTCCCTTGTACAGATGTCTACCACTGGCAATCCCACCGTACCATCATTATCATTGTGTGCTTCCTTAGCTAACTATACACTGCCGACCTAGTGCATGGAGCAGGTGTTCAGTAAGTGCTGCATGAATCAGTGAATAAGGCTACCCTTTATTCCAATGTAACTTATTCTGATCAAAGAAATATATTTATAATTCTATTACCTGCAAACATGGAAGGACACTTTACTCACTTAAAAATAGTCTAAAATAACAA
Organism: Herpailurus yagouaroundi; assembly: GCF_014898765.1. Classification (NCBI taxonomy): domain Eukaryota; kingdom Metazoa; phylum Chordata; class Mammalia; order Carnivora; family Felidae; genus Herpailurus; species Herpailurus yagouaroundi. Next base: position 20,458,608 of record NW_024412418.1, on the reverse strand, counting down.
GAGATCACATTTCTGAAGTTTCAAATCAGTTTTCTGAAAGAACTCTTGATGGATGTAGGAAAAGCACATAATACAGTACATTTTAAACTAAATTTGAAAATATCATTTATAACATAAAAATATACAGTTTTTTAAAGGTATTCCTCCTATTTTCCAGATTTTTGTTGATACTGATAAACATGGAAAGATTATTAGAAATATATAAAAATTTTTATACAAGTAAAGATGTTTAAACCAACCTGCAAAACAGTCTAATAAAATAGTACTAATGATGACTAAAATGTATTAACAATATATTAGATAAACAGCTTCTCTAGTAGTTAAGAGCATGGGTTCTGCAGCTAAACTCCCTAGATTTGAATCTTAACATAATCTTTGAAAAAAATCAATCTTATTTGCTTTAATTTTTTTCTTTACTTTTTTTAGAGAGAGAGAGAGAAAAAAAGAGAAAGAGAAAGGGGAGAGGGGCAGAGGGAGAAAGAGAGAGAGAGACAGAGAGAATCTTAAGTAGGCTCCACAGTCAGTGCAAAGCCCAACATGGGGCTCAATCCCACAATCTTGGGATTATGACCTGAGTCGAAATCAAGAGTTGGACACTCAAAAGACTGAGCCACCCAGGCACCCCTACCTTAGTTTTCTTATCTGAGAAATGAGAACAGTAATAGTAATTCCCTTATTTGTTGTATGGATGGAAATAATTTATACAGATAAAACACTTAGTGTAAATAAGAAACACAGTAAATGGTGACATTATTATTCTCCTCATGATTTTCATCAAGAACTTAGCATATACAGAACAATGTGTTAAGTGCTTTATGTACATAAACTTGTTTTATCTTCACAATCTTAGGAGGTAGGTAACATTATCATCTCCATTTTATAGACAAGGAAAATGAAACCTAGGGAAATTAACCAACTACATCTCTACCATAGAGATCTCTATGATACATCTTTTAAGTAAATCAGAGATCAGACCTAGGCTTAATGATTTCAAAGCCTGCTGTCTTAACCATGGCACTGTAAAAATTAATAAAAGAATTCCATTAGTTTAAAATGACCAGATTTCCCCAACTTCTTATTTTCCCACATCCTACCATAGTTCCACCTTAAGACCACCTAAAAAGCAGCTGCCCCCAGTGCCTATAATTTGGTCAAAATGTCCTTATGAAAACTACTGTGATTGTGGCTAACAGACGAAAAAATGTTAAACATCAATCATCATCAGGGAAATACAAATCAAAACCACAATGAGATATAACCTCACACCTGTCATAATGACTAAAATTAACAAATCAGGCAACAACAGACATTGGCGAGGATGCGGAGAACGAGGAACCCTTTTGTGCTGCTGGTGGAAATGCAAACTGGTGCAGTCACTCTGGAAAACAGTATGGCGGTTCCTCAAAAAATTAAAAATGAAACTACCCTACGACTCAGCAATTGCACTACTAGGTATTTATCCCAAGGATACAGGTGTGCTGTTTGAAAGGGGCACATGCACCCCAATGTTTATAGCAGCACTACTGACAATAGCCAAATTACGGAAAGAGCCCAAATGTCCTTCAACTGATGAATGGATAAAAAAGGTATGGTATATATATACAATGGAATATTACCTAGCAGTCAAAAAGAATGAAATCTTGCCATTTGCAACAACGTGGATGGATTATGCTAAGCGAAATTAGTCACTCAGATAAAGACAAATATCATACAACTTAACTCATATGTGGAATTTAATATACAAAACAGATGAACATAAGGGAAGGGGAGCAAAAATAATATAAAAACAAGGAGGAGGACAAAACATAAGAGACTCTTACATATAGAGAACAAACAGAGTTCCTGGAGGGGCTGTGGGTGGGGGTATGAGTGAAATGGGCAAGAGCATTAAGGAGGATACTTGTTCGGATGAGCACTGGGTATAATATAAATTTTAAAAAATAAGTAATTTTTAGAAAAAGAAAAAAAATATTGTGATTTGTTTACAAATATTTGTGTCTGAATAAGGTTTTTCAACCTTGGTAAGTATTGACATCTCTTTGTTCTTTGTGATAATGGCTGTCCTGTGTATTATGGAATATTTAGTAGCATCCCTGGCCTCTGCCCATTGGATGCCAGTAGGACCTTCCTAGTTGAAACCACCAAAAATATCTCTAGACATTACCCAATCTTCTCCAAGGGTCAAAATCAACCCCAGTTTAGAACCACTGCAATAAAAGATTTTGAGATAATCTCCCTTTGCAGAAGTGTAGGGAGCTGTGAATAAGCCATTGGCACACACCATGCACTTTTCTGACTCCAAACTTGACCATGGCTTTTCCCTCCCTTTTGGTGGGCTCTCTCTCTTTCTTTTCAACTGAGTCTCACCTCTTCTAAGAAGAGGTTCTAAGAAGTTTTCTTTGATCTATCTTTCTTCAGGATTTATAGCTTCATCTTTATGCTCTCATTTCATTAAACTTCTCTGGTTTTGTACATGTGTCCTTGTTATAATTTGAGCATTTTAAGGGCATTGAATGTGTTTTTATCTGTGTGCCTCTCTAGTATCTAGCACATTGTAAACAAGTGTGCTTATTAGACATTTAACAAAATAATAAAAGTTGATCATACATTTTTAATGTAAGCAATTAATCCCTGATGTATAGCCAGCACCTGAAGTAGGGCTTATCACATAGCAAATGTTCAAAAAAATATTTGTAGGGGCACCTGGGTGGCTTAGTCAGTAGGTATCTGACTCTTGGTTTTAGCTCAGGTCACGATCTCACACCTTCATGTGTTCGAGCACCACATCAGGTTCTGTGCTGGCAGCATGGAGCCTGCTTGGGATGCTCTCTTTCCCTCTCTTGCTGCCCCTCCCCTACTCGTGCTGTCTCTGTCTCTCTCAGAATAATAAACAAACTTAAAAAATTTTTAAAAATATTTGTAGAATATTAGTCAAACATGTCAGATAAGAGCATCACTATTATTTCACTAGATATATACCAGGTAATATTTTCATTAGTAAATATAAATTGGACTCCTGTTTTTTTCAGTATTTTGGAAAAAGATTACATTTTGTTACTCATGATTAATGAGGTTTTTCATTGCCATGTCCCTCATTGAATTTACTCAGAAACCAAAATACATATCATGAAAGATAGCTCAGAGTAGGAAGAAGCAAAAAAGTCATAGGCTTAGTGCATTACAATGTATTGACTTCAGAATTGCACAACCTTGAAGTTCAAAGAAACTGAAAATTACTGACTCTAACCACCTGCTTCATTTACTCAATTATTCATTCAACAAACATGCACTCAGTGCCTATTACATGTTCCCTGCTGCCTCAAAGAGTTCTCAGTCTGTTTGGGAAGACAACAAAGGAAAACAAACACAAAATATGGCAGGTGCCTGGTCAGAGGTATCCATAATGTACTGGGAGAATATGGAGCAGGGACACCTGCCACAGCTCATGGTGGCTGAGAAAGGCTCCCCAGAGGAGGACATAAGGTAGGACTTAGAGGACACACAGAGTGTGTAAAAGAGTGAGAGCATAATCCAGAGAGAGGAAATGATACAAATAAAGACGCAGAATTATGCAACAATATGATGGATCATTGGGAGGAGACTGAACACACAGTGGCCAGGCATGGATCAAGGAAGGTGGGAAGTAGTCATATTAGAGCCTATGTACAATGCTTACAATCCCCACACTTCCCAAGGCAGGCCATTCCATCTTTTGGAAAGGTGGAACTATTGGAAAAATCTTCCTTACATTAAGGCAAAATCTGCTTCTCTAGGTAACAAACCTATTAGGATAAAGTGAGGAAAAAAAACAGCTCTAACGCAGCTTGTCCTCAAAATATGGGCCATGGGTCTCCTATATGAGAACAGCTAGACAACCAGAGAACCATCATATTTAGCAACACAAGGTGATTCTTCTCCACATCACAGCTCTAGAGCCATATGTCTTCACATGAAGAAATGTGGTGAGGGCTGACAGCCTGACTAAGCATTATTATATCCAGGGGCAAGAAGAAAACAGTCTTTTTTTTTTTTTAAGAAGAAATTTTTTTAAAGTAACTCTACCCCCAACATGGGCCTCAAACTCATGACTCCAAGATAAAGACATGTGTGCTCTACCAACTGAGCCAGCCAGGCAGCCCGGAAAAACAGAATCTTCACCCTTTCACAGCAGCATGAAGAAACTGAAGATGCTCACCAAAGCCCTGCCTAGATTTTAGCCTTGGTGAGTTAGAGGATTAAGTGAGGTTGGGAGTGGGTAGAAGGAGAAGTAATCAAATAGTAAGGGGATGGCTGGGTACTGGGGCAGGAACGAGGCCAAGTATTAAAACAAGAAACTTAGTGCCATCTAAACCCACTTTGAGCTTCTCGGAAAACATACTAGCCATAGCTAGCAAATGCTTTCTATATCTTTGTCTTTTGTTAACTTTCTCACCTTAAAACCCTGGCATCTCTCCCAGTGTTGAGACTATCCGGTACCTTTACAAGAATTAGAAAACTGCCTCTCCACCTCCTCAGCTCCCCCTCCCCTGCACCATGGTGAAATTGAAAAAAAGTGAGTGTAGCTCCACAGTCCTTCAACTATGCACAACAGTGGGCAGTGGCCCTGAACCTTCCCAAAGGTCACACTATCTCCTCTTCCTTACTTCCTTACTTTCAATAATAGTTAACAAGCACTGCCTGTATGCAAGGCACTATGAGAAATACAAAGAGAAGTACTAAATGAAAGAAGAGAGCCTCCTATCACCACCAAAAGAATGATTGAGGAGAGAGAATAGGCAAGAATGGGCATTCCTGAGAGGATATGGGAGGGCTGAAAATCTCAGATCTACAGGTTCCTGGGAGAATCTTTTATCCCAGCACTCCACTTCTGAGCATTGTCTGGTCTCAGACAAGCATTAGCATAACCATTAGCCTCTCTGCGATGTAATTATTCTTGGGCTGGCTTACTCTGGCCCCCTGCCAAACAGGAACATTCACAAATCTACATATGAATTTGGGGTAGGGGGTTTTTAATATACTCCTCCGAAACATCCACTGACTACTTACAGCTGAGCCTGCTGCTCTGATGAGATCTATTTTCCTGGCAGTCACCTCCCTGAAATACGGATGGTTTGCCATGGTACCTATTTCATTTCGTCCTTCATTCATCCATTGAACAACATTTACTGAGCATCTATTAAGTGCCAGACCCTGTGCCAGAAAATGATGGTGAATAAGGTAGCCATGGTTTCTGCCTGAAACTAACTTGGTCTAGAGGGGCAACAGACATTTATACATCTGATGATTACAAAAGGGGATATTGAGAATGCAATGGGAGCTTATCCTCACTACTGGGAGTTTCCCCAGAGAGCAGAACCAATACAATGCCTATCCCTATATGAATGCAACATCAGGATCCCTGGAGGTCCGCTCTGGAGAGTTCTTGAGACTCTGTCTTGTTGACAGTACTGTCAGCAAAGTCTCAGTGCCTCTACATTCAACTGCCAAAGAAGGGGTCCTAGTCTTACCTCATCCTCTCCTTTAAATTTGCTAGCCACACCTAGTGGGTTCCAAAGTCATAATCAGACCTGTCCCTGTCTTCTCCTCATGCACTTCTTTCTGGAAAGTTAAGAGACGACTGGGTGAGAATGGCAGTGGAGACTACACTCAAGTGAAATTCTAAGGCTCAGCATAACCTTGGAAAATAGCTCCCCAATGGGACATCTCCGTATGCTTAGGGACTGCCAAGTCCCCTTGACTATTCATATATTTACTGTCCTGAAGCACTCGGAAAATGTTAGGCCCCAACCATACGTTATATTTTATTTTGAAGAATCCACATCCTATTTTATTTTCATGGTGTTGTTTATAACTAAATCATGAAAAAGATAAAGCACTTTCTTTCTAGCCTGCTTCTGTGATAGAAAGTCTACCTACAATATCATTACATTTTCTCAGTCTACTTCAAAAAATACAACATCTGTCATAAAATTAAATAAATCTGGGTGTTCCCCATTGTAATTTTCCATTTTGCATGTGCCAGGCAAAAAGAATACTGCCTTTTGTCACCAAAATAAAAGCAGCACATTTGCAACTTCAAATCCATGAGCTTATTAAAAATCTTATTTTAAAAAAATTCATTCTCTTCTAGTTGGGCAATAAACTTGAAAATACTTTAATGTTCTGATTGTCAAGCAGGTATAGATAATGACATTAAATATGAACAAGCACATCATTTCATGGGTGCAAGATAAGTTTATAAAATATAAATGCTCTGACAGTAAGAAAACATACTGCTATACTCAATTATATCATTTGTTCAAAATACAATTGCTTCTATGTTTGGTAAATAGAATAATCCAGGTCACATTCCTGTGTTCAACTGAGTTTCTAGTCACTCCCTTTTCTTTAAATACTTGTGTTGTTTCTGCATGTTCCTAAGTGTCATCATTTATTGCTATAGGCATGATGGTTATATTTAACTAATAATGACAGTGGTTGTCATTAGACTTTAACTCAGTAACACTAGTCTGACATATCATTTGAAGTATGTCTTCAATTTAAATTTGATTAAAATTACAAACATCCCATCTATTGTGCCAATCAAAATGTTTTCACCCTTTCCCTGAACTTTTCTATGAACTTTCTTGAAATAAGTTATGGCAGCTTTAAGTAAAGGCTAGCCTTGGGTCATAAACATATTTTAAAATATGACTCTTGGAATAGAGCACAGCAAGACCACTTGGGACTTTTTTAAAAAGAAGGACTTGATTTTGACTTACACCCTGGACAAATTCTTAAGGCAAAAAGCACAATATAGTGAGAGTTCAAAGGCTCTAACTCAGATTCCTATATCATGCTGTATACATGGGTGCTTTGCAGGGATTTGAATTTGCACAAGCAAAAATTGTCACAATTCAAAAAGCTGCATTTTAAAATCTTAGACCTAGCAAATACCTTTGGCAGTAAAATCAGGTACTGTGACGGCTTGTATGAAAAGCTGGTGGAAATGTGCCTAGTAAGAGATAGTGCAAAAGGAGGTAAAATAAATAAAGATCAGATGTTTTAGACATCTACTATGTATGGCAGGCTTTTACATACATCATCTTATTTACTCCTCATAATGATGCTGTGAGGTGTCTACTATGGGGCTCAATTTGTGAATTAAAAAACTGAGGCTGAGAGAGGCTAAGTGAGTTGTCCAGGCTCATACTGTAGTTTGCTTCCCTGGCAGTAATGAAGAAAGCAGAAGTAAATGTTTTTGCTGTTATTTTCCTGACTAGCTAGCTATTCTAAACCTAGCTAGCTATTCTAAAAAGGGAGGAGTGGACATAAGGTTCTGATTAATAGCCTTGGGATCTTAATAGCAAGTGGAACCTTAGTTATGTTTAGGAAATGCTATTCTCAGTGTTCTATTTAAACTAGGAATTTATAGACATTTAATTTTCAAATAATTTATCTTGTTTTAGAAATAAAGACAAGACCCAATAATTCCTTAAGATGTTAGTACCTCAATTTTACAGGTAAGGTCAATGAAGCACAGGCCAATCTGTCCAAGGTTATATATATATACAGGGACTAGAATCTTGCAAGATCATCTGACTTCAAGGCTAGTGTTCTTGCCACTAAATAATAATACGTTTCTCATGTCTTTCCCAGTACATGTCTGAGAGCTTGAAAAACTAATGGTCTGAAAGACAAACCCCTGAAAGAGTACCTGCTTAAAAGATTTGATTTAAAGTTTACTGCAAAGGCCTGTTTCATTTGAAAAATCATCTCCTTTTGTTTCCATGACATTATTTGTTCTTACAATACCACCCTTTTTATTTGTTTTATAACACTTACCATTGTCAATAAACACCTTATTTGGTTCTTTATATATTTCTTGTCTTTGCTCCTTCTACTTCTCTTAGCTCCATGAGACCTCTCTCTTCACACCATAACCTTAAGGTTTGGAGCAATGCCTGGCACATTGTAAGGACTCAATACATATATTTTGAGGGAATGATTAAATGAATTAATGGTCTTTCTTTATTCCTCTGCCTCCTTAGAGAACTACAATTTTTTATTACCTCTCACATACTCTCTCAGGTCTAGCCAGGGAGATAGTCTCTCTGTCTACTTTTACTCATGTAGCAAACAACTCAATGTGATATAAAGACAGTATTTATAATACTTCTGAGTTAATACTATGGTGAGGGGGCACCTGGGTGGCTCAGTCGATTGAGCATCTGACTCTTGGTTTTGGCTCAGGTCATGATCTCACAGTTCATGGGTTGGAGCCCCGCATTGGGCTCTGCACTGATGGTGTGGAGCCTACTTGGGATTCTCTGTCTTCCTCTCTCTCTGCTTCTCTCTCTCTCTCTCTCTCTCTCTCTCTCAAAATAAGTAAATAAACATTAAAAAATACTCTAGTGAGAATTAAAATTTATCTGTTTTTTTTGCAGCTACAACAGAAGGACCTTACCCAAAGTCCTAAGGTCAGATTTAATTCCATAAATAGAATTCATGGATACAAAAATGTTAATATAGCGCATATATCCTAATAGTGAATAGATCATATGTTATTATGTAGTGTGTCCAGCAAGGTTTAGGGTAGCAGCCCATAACCAAACATATTAATTGTTTTTGAAATACAACTGGTTATCTATAGTAAGTAAGGTTCTGCTATCAAATGAGTTCTGAAAAAATTGTTTTATCTTCGGCAATTTTGAATTTTGGAATTGCATATAAGAGATTATGGACTTGTAGCACTAACTCAGGAATTGTGAGGAGTAAATATAATACACTTAAAGCACATAACTCAGTGCGTGACATACAGAAAGTATTCAAATTATGAGGACAGTTCTAGGTTTGCACACCTTCGCTAAACAAGCGTAGCCTCTAGGTATATATGCAACTCAACAGTTCATGAATATGTCAAGGATTTAGATGACTCTCAATGATTTGATAATTTGACAATATAAGGAGATGCTGCCACTTGTATGCTCTAGATTTTCCTATTAGCTAAGGACAGTTTTTAGAAGGTCCAACTCTTGCAATATTCTTTAGATCGACATCTGTTTATACAGTAAAGATACGCTACACTCTTACAGGTTTTAAACATTTGGGATAGGGAAATAAATAAAATACATGCTTAAGTTTTACCCATGTGTGATCATCACAAAACCCAATCTTAGCTTTAGCAGGACAAAGCAGTCCTTGGTATAGTCAGCACTGTAGCACTGTCTTGAGATCTAGCAGCAAGAATAGCAAGGTGTGATAGGAGGTGGGTAGTGGGTTATTTCTTGAAACATATGCTTTTAACACAACCATTTAAAAATCAACAAATTCAGAGACACATAATGGAACAAAATATAATGCATGAATCCAGGTTCATTAAACTAACGCATTTTTTGAAAAACAAAATATGACAGAACATTTCATTATTGACGTAGATTGGAGAAAAAGTGTTATGCTGCTATTTAGAATGTGTCTTGTATGTCATGGAATTGAAATATTTCTAAATCATCAATAATTAAAATGATGAGAATCCATCATTTCACTGACATTTACTTCTACATGAAAAGATGGCCTATTTTAAATGTGCTCACACATATTCTTGTCAATCACAAGCTGTCACAGCAAATTATTTCATTTTGTAGATCACATGAGAGTTAGCAGAAAATCTCTAGGTTTAAATTTAGATCTTAGGTGTAGTATCAAGAATTCGTTTCATGAATTTTTTTCTGGGACTACATCTTCACAATACAGTATATGAAAGATGTAAAATCTTATTCATAGTACTCAGTTTCATTTCTGGTTAACAAAACTCAGGACTGAAATGAATCATTGTAAATGATAGCTCTAAAAGCCAAATAGTCGGACAGAATATATAGGAAAGAATGAAAATATAAAGCTAAAGAAAACTTTAAACAATCAGAACACCACACAATGGAACTTGGACCTAATGAGTTAGATCCAAGCAGCTTTTTTCCTCTCATCTTTTTTAAGACATTTAAGTAATTGCAGGGCATTTCTTATGCTAGGTTGGCACAGCCTACAGCTTCTAACAGTTATAAAGGAGCTAAACTCTCATAAACCCCATGAATCTGATGCAAGCATTTTCACTGTGCCATTAAAGAAGATTGAGGAAACTGAATAAAACCTAAAGTGCATGCCCATGAATCCAAAAACTTTTAAAATGCCTCTTCAAACAATTCATTAACTACATCTTCACAATTCTAGAGAATCATTAATAGATTTCAGAATCTTCAAATGCCATAATTATATGACCTAATAAGACTGTTGATCTTCATCAAGAGTTATTATAAAAAAGATTTCTATTTTTCCCCACACACAATCTTCTGCTTAGGCATTTAACTTCAAAATGTAAGAATTATTCTAATACTGCTTTTCAACAGGGAATGCTTCATGTCAGTCTTGACCTTGGCTTGACCTCTACAACGCTTTGTGTTTCCAGGTATGTGATAAATAGCTCTCTGGCTTTCTATTAAATCTAGTGGCACTGGCTGTCAACAGTGGTACTCAAAATGGGTAGTAAAGTAGTTAAAAATCAGGGATGTTCCTTAGGTCTTTTTCTACCTTAGTAAATCTGGAAATAGTTCTGAGGCTATTTTCACTGTTGACATTGCTTTTCCAAAGAACAATAAGAAAACAGTGAAATATGGAAATACAATTGCCAAAATATATACAGACTTATTTGGCCTTCCTGTACCAGAAATAACGTAAATTTTCCTTTGGAGGACCCATTTGACTTATGTTGTTAAAAAGGGTTCTCGGGGCGCCTGGGTGGCTCGGTCGGTTAAGCGTCCGACTTCGGCTCAGGTCATGATCTCACGGTCCGTGAGTTCGAGCCCCGCATCGGGCTCTGTGCTGACAGCTCAGAGCCTGGAGCCTGTTTCAGATTCTGTGTCTCCCTCTCTCTCTGCCCCTCCTCCGTTCATGCTCTGTCTCTCTCTGTCTCAAAAATAAATAAACGTTAAAAAAATTTTTAAAAAAAAAAGGGTTCTCAATTTTAAGGATTTGTAACTTATAAGCTCCTTAAAGGCCAGGACTTCTCTCCCTAAGCCAAAACTGCATACATAGTAGATATTTAAATACTTATTGGTTTAAATTTAGATTGAATTAAATTAAATTGAAGTTAAAATCAGAGATAAAAGAATAATGGTTTTAAAAAAAAAGACTCTAAGCCCCCCTTTTCATCTGTCTCTGATGTGGTCTAGTACCTGGCACATAGTAGGCTCTCAATGAATGTTTGCTGAATGAATGGAAATCTTTATATTAAAGTAATGGCTAATTATTGACCCTAATGCCTGTTGATTACCTGAATATAAAATATTCATGTTCACGTAGAGAGCTACAAGAGTAGCACCCAATTCTGCCAGCTGTTTTTATCCTATTTACCTTTAGAATGCTTCCTTACTCTAAATTTATCTACCACCTTCAAGACTATTCACACATGTCTTATTTTTATGGTACACTCATGGCAAGTTGACAAATTATTGATTATCTGTAAAATACATGCAAGAAAGGTAATTTTAATCTGATTTGAAAAAGTACATGTGAATATGTGGGATATATAGATATATAGATAGATATAGATATATAGACATATAGATAGATAGATATGTAGATAGATATAGATATAGATATATATTTGAAATCTTCCCACACTTCTCTCAAATTATTTAATTCAAGTTAAAGACTATACTATGTATATATAATATTTATTTACATTTATGTTCTTAGGTTCTGGAAGAAACCAAATATCAGTCTTTAGTCTTCTAGGCTTATCTATGAGCTTAACATAGACAAGTGGCTTTTTCCCCATTATACTTATCCTAGGTCTTTTTAATGGACATGTGATGTGCTAGTCTGTGTCCAAGCTCACCTACAATTTCTTTTCTCAAAAGACAAGGCACATCTGCCACCTGCTCTACTCCGTGTCCCAGCAACAACTGTCGAGCAGCATAAAGATTGATTATCAGTCAAAAACCATTGCACAACACCAGATTTTGGTGGGTTAAGCTTGCTGATCCAGCAAGAGATGGTGTGAAATTTTCAGGAGTGTGTGCCAACATTTTGGTGCTAAAAGAACAGCAGTGCATGTCACAGTGAAACACAGCCAAAGATATGCAGACAAAGCAGAGAAGTTTTTTGTTCTGGACTTGGCTTTAAAAAGGATAAAAGAGAAAACAAAAAGTAGGAGGAAATTAGTTTGTACATTTAAAAATCATCCACCAAGCTAGTCATGTGTTTAACACTGTTATTTTAGGCATACATGTCCAGAAAATTTTCCACGAAGCTTAGCTATAAATAATATTTATATATCTCTTCACCAATACCATTATCAATGAAAGGCCAGTATTTCTTATTAATAAAAACAATCAAGATTTTAAGGAAGCACTCATTACATACACACTTAAATATAAAATAGTCACAGAAACATTTACCTACAAAGACTCATGTTTTTATACAAGATTAATTTTACAAATGATTCAATGAATACAAAATAAAAGGAGCCATAATTTAAAGTTAAATCAAGATTTGAAAAATATATGGGTCTACACTTTTGCACAGGTAATTTTTACTGAGTATTATAGCAACAAGTTTCTTTACCTTGAACCAAATTACCTTGAACTTTCTACTGATTTCAAGAAATTATTCCTGATGATCAAGTATTTTCAAAGAGATAGAAACCCTAGTATCATCTTATATAATAACATTAATAGAGGAAGAATTTTCATCATCTCATCTGTAATGAACTCCAGAATTACTTCTCTTCCACTTACGCAATTATTGCCTAGACTTGTCCTGGTTCACCAGCTTTATAGCAGTTGTAGAAAAAAATACTTCTAATAAAGTATTAAAAGTATAGGGGAACATAGCAGTTAGATACCTTGAATTTGCATGCCAAAGTTCTTATGTCATTTAAATGTGATTACTATTTATAGCATTTGATGACAGACTATGGATATAACATGCTTGTAAGAATATTCTCAGTACTTTTCTTTCTTTCTGGAAATGTATTCTTTCTCACTGAAGAAAGAAAAATGTTTGTTTTAGTTTAGAAAATCACATTTGTGAATGTTAGAAACACTGCACTTTTGAAAAAAGAGCTTACCAGCATATGTCTAAAATACATATGTTTGTATTTGTGTGTATATATAACAATATATATATGTGTATATACACATATGTGTATATTATTATATATACACACAAATATAAACTACACACACACACATTTCAAGGTTTAAAAAACTCAAGCTGCAGTATTTACCTTATGGAAAATTTTGTTAGGAAAATCACATGTATATAAGAATTATATGTTTATTCTGATCACATTTTCATAGTTATGTTAATGCCACCTGAAAAAAGACCAAGAGTGTAAATGAATAAATGCTCCTTGAAACTTTGAACTATTTTCTGAGAGAATAAATCTAATGAATTATGTCTGTTGGGTGTCACAGAAACTAAACAGTAAATTCAATAATCTCTGATTTAATTTATTATATTTTCACCATTTAACCTCCTGCAGGCTCCCTAATGTCTATTCAGATCTATATTAAATTAAGCACCAATGCTAATGAAGGGCAATAAACGTGGCTGTCAGTGGATTTTTCTTTCATTAAGCACATTATCCTCTTACTGAGCTGTAAATGCGTAAACATTAGTTTTGTTAAACCATGCAAAAAAGACAGGATGAAAATCATTTTTTAATTGCACCCCTGAAGCAATTTACTGTGGGTGGGGGTAGAGTATATTTTTTTCTTTTTTACCTTTAATTTTTTTGAATGGATCTAAAAAGGGCTCTCCTGTTGAAACATAAACGTCGGCTTCATGGGGTATATCTTCAGGTTTGAGGGCTTCAGTGCCGTCTGCCAAGAACACTCGTCGTGCGGCCATGTTCAGATTCAGCTTTTCTGTGCACTCCTCCAGCAACTAGAAGAAAGCAAGAGGTAAGAGAAAGTGAGTTAGGACAAAGAAGCAACACATTGCCATGAAACAAAAGGTGCTAACGATGAAAACAGACACCCATTGAGTCACTGGCCAAGTTAAGTAACTGAAGTAACTCCACCAATGTATTTTCTAGCACTTGAAAATATACAAAGAAGAGGAAAATCACAGCTCTGAGAATATCTAATTATTGTCTAATTTTAGTTCTTAAATATTCTGTCAGTTTAACAACTCCACAAGACAGAAAACCATTGCATCTGTTTATTAAACAGAAGGGTCATTTATTTATTAAATGTACCATTTACATGTTGATAAACAAGAAAGGAATAAAATGCCTATGAGATCTATGTATACATAAGCAATTTACAGATTCATCACTAAAAAGAAAATTGTAACACAACGCCATCTTTTTCATTTTCTATATTATGAAAGAGTAAGGGAAGAAATAAAGCACTGAAAACTTATGAACACTATTTACCAAGGTGATGGTTGGTACTGTAACTTTCGCAAAGACTGTTCTACATCCATTTTTGTAAGCTGTTACTGTAATCACTCTGGGATGAAGTTTGTGTCTTTGACATGATCTCTGCCAATTGTGAGCCGGCTGAAATTTTACAGAAGAGAACTCTGCATCTCTGAAGGAAAAAAACCCACAAAATTGGTGTATGTTAATTAATAATAACATTTAAATAAATATTATCTTAGACATGTTTTACAGATATAATCCCTAGTGATTGTTTCTAAGTATTCACCAAAAAAACCTTTTTATAGACTAAGATTTAAAAAATTTAATATAGAATAGGCTTGCTAAAACTGTTCATGTAAGGCAGCTGAAAATAATTGATTTTTATCAATTTACTTATAAAACACCACAACACTCATTTAAAAAAAAGTATGTATACATGCTATGTTCTGATAGAAAACAAAAAATAGTAACTTGGTCCCACCATCATGAAATAGCAAACGGGTAAGATTTTCCATTAAGTTTTCATGTTTATCAAAGTACTTTGATTTTTGAAAAAAAGATTTGAAATTCAAAGTTTCTTATTCTAAATTTCTTACTCTAAAGTTAATTGTAATTACCTTCATCTCAAATTGTTTGGGGTAGTAAAGGCAAATTTCTAAGTTTTGACTTCATCCAAAATCAGTTTCAGTCCTCATTATTTCCTCAGCAAAAGTACATGGTAAATGACTAATATGTTGTTTTGATTTCAGAGTTCTCTAACTAACCCTGGTAATTCTTAATGCCACAGAAGCAAAGTAAACATTTTAAAATAAAAACTTCAGGTAAATTAAAGTCATAATACACCTACCTAATCAAACATGAAAATAACGGGAGTATCCGTTTCTTGGTTTGAGTTTTGCTCTTACCAACATTTTTTTCTATCCATAAATTCTTAGATTGGACAGTTTATGACAATAATCTTGAAGTGAAAATATACACACAAAATGGTTTTATAATAAGTTCATTTCAACTTGATTTTACTGGAAAATACTGCTTAAATATCAAAAGTATGCATCTCTATTTTTAAACAAATATCTGGTAAACAGATATTTTGTAGCCCTAGTCTGATTCTGCTTCAAGTATTTTTTTCAGAATTTCATATTATCCACATTTAAGTGTACCTCATGTTTTCCACAAATGTAATTAGCAACATTCTACTCAGGTGCTTTCAAAGAAAAAATAAACAAAACAAAAACAGAAACAAAACCCTAGAGATGTGTTACATTTTAATGTCTGAAATAGTCAATTGAATCATTATAAATTCTGCTCAAAGGAAAAAGCTTCAGCAGTGGGTTAAAAAGAACAGAGAATAGCTTTGATTACCTCAGTTGACCCACTGGATCACTGACAGGTCTGTTTCTCTTGGATACTGATATAAAACAAGAATTGTTTTTACTGTTTGATTTGTAGCTATATGGGTCTGATATTTCATCATGGCTATGATCTGATACTGTTTGATGTGGGGAGCAATCTTGAAGTCCTGACCCTTCTGATACTGTCGCTGAATGCAAAAGCCTGTTGGGGCCAAACTGAGGCTGCAAATAATCTTCAGTTGTTTTAATAACTGCTTTTGCCTGGGATGACATAAACTCTCTGAAAGAAACCATCCAGGGAAGAATACAGCGAATTGATTTGTAATTACTTATTAACAACTACCATATAACTGACTGTATGACATGTGCTAGACAAAATATTACACACTTAGTCATTATTTTGTTTACTCCTTAGAATATCCCTGGAAAGTGGGTACTATTTTCATCCCCATTATACAGATTTAAGAAATTGTGGCTCAGAGAGGCCACTTAACTTGCCCAAGTTCACATAATGAGTAAGCTGACAGGGTAGAAAACTGAACCCAAGCCCATTCTAAAATAAACTCACATTCATAACCATTAAATTGAATTGTTTTGCTCTATCAAACTAAAGGAGAAAGATTGTATAATGCTTAAAACAGCTAAGTACAATTTTTTTTAATTAAAATTTTTTTTCAGTGTTTTATTTATGAGAGAGACATAGAGTGTGAGAGGGGGAGGAGCAGAGAGAGAGGGAGACACAGAATCCCAAGCAGGATCCATGCTCTGAGCACAAAGCCAGATGGGGGAACTCAAACTCATGGGCCACAAGATCATCACCTGAGCTGAAGTCAGTTGCTTCACTGACTGAGTCACCCAGGCTTTAATTCTTAGATTCATTTAAAAACTACTCCGTACTCTGTTCAGTATTAGGAAATCTAAAAGTTAAAGAGATGTGTCTCCTACCTTCAAGAAACTTGCAAACTATCCCCTAATTCAGAGAGAATACATGCTAAACAATCTGCTTAGAACTATGGGTGTGTATTAACTATAAATGCCAAAAGAATTTCTTGAAGGCAAACTCACTACATAGGCTAGAATAAAGTTCATGAAGGCCTCATGGCAGACTAGATTTATGGTGACCAACTCATCCTGGTTTACTCAAGACTGCCCTGCCTTTGGCACTGAAAGTCACACACTCCAGGAACTCCCTGAATCTCAGACAAGTTGGGACAGTTGGTCACCCTACCTGGTAGTTAAGCTGGAGTAGTAGTATTTAGATAAACTATGATATTTGAGGGGCACCTGGGTTGCTCAGTTTGTTAAGCATCAGACTTTGACTCAGGTCATGATCTCCCAGTTCGTGGGTCCGAGGCCTTCATCAGGCTCTGTGCTGACAGCTCGGAGCCTGGAGCCTGCTTCAGATTCTCTCTCTCTCTCTCTCTCTCTCTCTCTCAAAAGCAAATAAATATTTAAAAAAAAACTATGATGTTTCAACAAAGGACCATATGACCTGTGACGCTGTGTAATACCAAGTTATAAAGATGGAGTATATAGGGAACTTGCTGGTATGATAAAATGAAACACGTTTTAACATAATTGAGAATATTGAGCTGTATGATGATTAAGCATAGATGATAGTAAACTTCCACATATTATTTCAGTATTCCATGTATGTATTTGTATTTTTATACAAACCAAATCTGCTTCTTTCTAATTTGTTAGTTCCTCAATAGTTTTTATGCATAATGTATTATAACCCCACCACTCATGCAAATATAAACTAGCATATGCTTAATGTGGAAAGCTTGGCACAGCCAGCCCCTCCTCCAGATTTTTTTATCCACCAATGTCATTATAATCACAATTATTTCTTCTGGCCTGTCCTCTCTATGTTCACAAATGTGTAAAATGGTTGATCATTTCTTCTGAAAGAATGAAAGGCTTTCATGTGGCATGGGGAAAATTGATGTGTGTGTGTGTGTGTGTGTGTGTGTGTGTGTGTGTGAGAGAGAGAGTTGATACAGTAGATCAATAAAGCTAAAACACTGGGATGCAAGCAGTTGTATTTGTTGTTATCACATGTTTCTACCCAAGTCTGTCCTAGATTGACTGTAGCTCTAGGGAGACAAGTAGTCTTCCCTACACTCCAAAACCTAGCCAGGCTCAAAACTTTGGCAGCCTTTTGAATTGATCACTGGACGTTAGCTCTGGCAGAGGTGAGACCTCCCTTCAGACCTGGGCTATTCGGATTTTGATAGCAATGGTGAATGGTGGCATGAGGCAGAGGTCATGTCTCAGTGGCAGTGTTTTTGCAGCAGTAGCAATGGAACTGCAAATGGTCACCAAGCTTTTCAACTTAGGGGAAGAGCAGTAAACAGACAGGAGGAAAGATCTGCAGATCTCATAAATAGTTCCCAGTGCCCATAAATAATCACTTGGAAAGCAAATACTCATGAAAAGAAAGAAAACAAATTCTCTACTTAATGAAGAACAGGTGTCTTTTTTTTTTTGAAGATTTTTTTTTTTTTAAATATTCTCTGCACCCAACTTGGGGCTTGAACTTACAACCCTGAGTTCAAGAGTCATGTGCTCCATCAACTGAGCCAGTCAGTTGCCTCATGTCTTTCTTTTTCAATGAATGCATTTTGTTTACTATCAAATATTTTTACAAATATACTAATGATTTTATATAATAATCCATTGTCACGCCACCAGAAAGTGAAAGGTTTTTATTTTTTCCATATTTCAAAGCTTCAACTGTGTTGATGAGAGGGTAAAGGCAAGCTGAGGGCAAAACTCAAGCTGACACCCCACAAACCCCCTCCCCTTAAGATGGGATATGTTTAACATTCTTTAGGCACT
Source organism: Herpailurus yagouaroundi (assembly GCF_014898765.1). Lineage (NCBI taxonomy): Eukaryota > Metazoa > Chordata > Mammalia > Carnivora > Felidae > Herpailurus > Herpailurus yagouaroundi. The sequence continues at coordinate 20,440,005 of NW_024412418.1, read as the reverse complement.
AGTGACTGCCTAAGAACAAAGGCAGGGAGAAACAAATGGTCAACTGATAAAGATCGCAGTCATGCAGGACATGAAACTCTACCATAGTTTATAACTGCCTTGATTTACAGGAAAAATTTACACAATCTTAGTAACAGCCAGACCTCCAAGAACCTATAGACTTAATTTCCTAGAGCCCTGATGTCACCTCACCTCTGTAGGATAGAAAATCCTATGTAATCAGTCATTCTTCACAATCACAGCACAGCTCTTTCTGTGCATGGCTCCTGTCCCAGTGCTATAATAAAGACATCTTTTTGCACCATAAAATGCCTCAAGAATTCTTTGACTGTTTCGCTCTACGACCCTGCATCATGTGTCATACCATTATTAATTCAGTATTTTGCCTTTTTTATTTAAATATTGTCTTAATAACCATTTTTCGAGTTGTTATATGGTCTTTACAGATTTTATCAGAATGTAAACAAATTTTATCAAGTATACCTTGCCGTCCTCAATCTAATCATGTAAAAGTTATTTGCTTTTCTTTGTCTCTTGACATATCTTCCCCCTGTCTTCTGGTAACAGCACTGGCATCCTTTAGGGAGACTTTCATCCTTCTCCCTGCCAACTCCACATGATTCTGGTAGGGTTAGGACAATAAATTATATGAGATTTACCTGGTAAATGGTTAAAAGAATTAAATTAAGCAATATGATTTTACCATATATTTATTTATTATCTGCTTTTCTCTAGTAATTTATATTAAAAAGGATAAGAAAAGGTAGCTTTTCATGTAAAAAAAAGTCACTACTGGGCCACCATCTGTAGTCTTCAGCTTTGATTTGTTTTATCAATGTTGATGACAGGTTTGCACTAGTCCTTACACACTATTAAACTCTTTTTTCTTATAACATTTGATGTGTTGCCTAGTCTTTGGGCGTGTGAGAGGATAATCACAGAACTGTTTGGCAAAGCTAACTTGTCCTACACAGCGAATTAAACCCACACACATGGCTTGTTAAATTAATGCTAGAAACGAGGGTGTTAGGATCATTCAGCTCAAACACATTTGGGTTTCAGGTGACTGAGCTTGTTAGTGGTATACACAGAAACTGAAAAAAGGAAATAAAACCACTCCAGCAGGGCACAAAGAGAATTAGAAGACCATTCATTGCTCTTTAGAATATACTACTGACTTAAGAACAACTGTAGTAGAAATGATATTGCAATAGCATTGTATGGGAACAGATGTTAGCTACACTTGAGTATAATAAAATGTATAAACTTGTACAATCAGTACGTTGGACACCTGAACTAATGTAATAATGTGTATTAGCTATACTCAAATTAAAATACTAAAAATCAGGAGCACCTGTCTGGCTCATTGACTCTTGACTGCCAGGTCATGAGTTCAAGTCCTATGTTGGGCATCCAGCTTACTTAAAAAAAAAAAATTAAAAGACAACAACAAATACCACAACTCTAGTAGAGTGCCACATTTTTTTATTCAGCAACCTCATCTATCCTTCTGTATCTAACTGCTTCTTCCTCTTACGTCATTATTGCCTAACCTACCTCTGTCCTTCTCCTTACTCCTCATGGCTTCTGCTAACTTCCTCTATGTATCTCCCTATTTCTGTACCACACTACTTTCTGAAGACTCTCTATGACTCACATTCAATGCCCCCAAACTTTAATTGCATCACTATCCAGTTTAGGACGCCCTGCTGGGTAGAACTCTCAAGGTAGGCAATCTCGTAAGCCACTGGCAAGCCTGTCGATGGGAAAGTACCCACCAATGGCCCAAAACTAGGTACAGGAGGGCTTAGAGTAAGATGGACTCTCAGATGCATGGCCTGTCTACTATGCCAAGATAAGCAGAGACACTATATTATTTGATTGGAGAGGTGGGCAAAGGAGGTAGTTCTACACCAGCAGCAATGAACCAGTAGTGCTCTTTAGCTAATACAACTCTAATATCTAGATTGCATTTAAGGAACCATAATTATAGCCTCCTTATTTGTCTTTCTTTCTCTTATTTCTCCTCATCTTTTCCTTTGAAAGATCTTTTTGCCTTCTCTGCAAAAATTTCTTAGAAATCCCATGACATTCAGATTTATTAAAGTGAACTTTCTTCCACCTTTAGATTTATATATATCTTCATATAGCTATTGTCCCCCCACAGACAGTTTTTGCCTTTTAGAATTGTACTATACCTTCCCACAGTTATTTCCTTCACCAAGACTGTCTGTCTTTTAATTGAGAATTTAGCCTGTAACCTTACAATTTGTTTTCTAGTCTTCCTATGCATTCTCTGTTCCATTGCATTCCTTTCTTGTTCACTCTTGGATTAAATAATACATATTTTTTATTATTTTATTTTTTTCTATTAGACTGAATGCCCTGCATTGTTTAACCTTATTTTTAGTGGAAACATTAGATATTATAATATGAATCCTATAATTAAAGATTAATATAAATTACTAATTAATTACCTTCCAGATAATGCAAGAACCTTAGAACATATCATACCCATTTATTGCTCCCTCCATGGGCTTGTGGTCTATATATACTTCCTTATTCCATTTTTCAAGGATATGTGTACCTTAAATCCATGTGGTTAATCCATGGCTTAAATCCATGTGGATTCCTAAACCAATCGTTTTAGGAAAGGATTCTTTATCATAAAAAATAACCTCAATTTGTCCTCAATCACTGTTGAAGCTATCTACCACATTATGGAACCTGGACTAATTTATAATTTTATAAATTTTAACATTTCTATGTCAGTCTTATTATCTTGTCCTGTAAGTTTATGATGTGTCTTTGTTGTAAATCTTTCATTATATCTGTAAACAATTCATACATATAAAGATTTCAAATTGTTTGAAAGATTGGTAAGATTTCTATGCTACCCTTGCATATAGGAATGCATTTCCTTCCTGTGCATTCACATTTGCCCTGGTAGATTTGATAGCTGGAATAACTACACTTTATCAATTATGTAGCCCATATAAAATGCTAGACTTTGATTTCTGTCAAATATTCCAATTCACCACTGTATTATTTACTCTTTTACCACTAGTAAGAAAGCATTTTTTTCCAGCCTAAAGCCTAAATTCTACTACATTAGGTTGGTACAAGAATATGAATTATACAACTTCAGAAATATACCTTCTTTTAAAAAAAATTTTTTTTACATTTGTTTATTTTTGAGAGACAGAGAGAGACAGAGCACAAATGGGGGGAGGGACAGAGAGAGAATGAGACACAGAATTCGAAGCAGGTTCCAGGCTCCCAACTGTCAGCACGGAGTCTGATGCCAGGCTCAAATTCACAAATTGTGAGATCATGACCTCACATAAAGCGAAGTTGGACGCCTAACCGATTGATCCACCCAGGCACCCCCAGAAATATACCTTCTTAAAAAATATCTATCTGAGAGGAGGAAGATGGCGGCGTAGGAGGACGCTGGGCTCACCGCGCGTCCTGCTGATCACTTAGATTCCACCTACACCTGCCTAAATAACCCAGAAAACCACCAGAGGATTAGCAGAACGGAGTCGCCGGAGCCAAGCGCAGACGAGAGGCCCACGGAAGAGGGTAGGAAGGGCGGCTAGGCGGTGCGCGCTCCACGGACTGGCGGGAGGGAGCCGGGGCGGAGGGGCGGCTCGCCGGCCAAGCAGAGCCCCCGAGTCTGGCTTGCAAAAAGCGGAGGGGCCTGACGGACTGTGTTCCGACAGCAAGCGCGACTTGGCGGCTGGGAGGTCATAAGTTAACAGCTCTGCTCAGAAAGCAGGAAGGCTGGAGGACAAAGGGAAAGAAAGCTGCTGAGCCCCCGGATGACATAGCTCAGTTTGGTGGGGAACAAAGGCGCTCGCCAGCGCCATCTTCCCCGCCCATCCCCCAGCCAAAATCCCAAAGAGAACCAGTTCCTGCCAGGGAACTTGCTCCCTCCGCGCAAACACCCAACTCTGCGCTTCTGCGGAGCCAAACCTCCGGCAGCAGATCTGACTCCCTCCTGCTGCCACAGGGACCCTCCTGAAGTGGATCACCTAAGGAGAAGCAAGCTAAGCCTGCCCCTCCTGCCCCTGTGCACCTTGCCTACCCACCCCAGCTAAGACGCCAGATCCCCAGCATCACAAGCCTGGCAGTGTGCAAGTAGCCCAGACAGGCCACCCCACCCCACAGTGAATCCCGCCCCTAGGAGAGGGGAAGAGAAGGCACGCACCAGTCTGACTGTGGCCCCAGCGGTGGGCTGGGGGCAGACATCAGGTCTGACTGCGGCTCCGCCCACCAACTCCAGTTATACACCACAGCACAGGGGAAGTGCCCTGCAGGTCCTCACCATGCCAGGGACTATGCAAAATGACCAAGCGGAAGAACTCCCCTCAGAAGAATCTCCAGGAAATAACAACAGCTAATGAGCTGATCAAAAAGGATTTAAATAATATAACAGAAAGTGAATTTAGAATAATAGTCATAAAATTAATTGCTGGGCTTGAAAACAGTATAGCTGACAGCAGAGAATCTCTTGCTACAGAGATCAAGGGACTAAGGAACAGTCACGAGGAGCTGAAAAACGCTTTAAACGAAATGCATAACAAAATGGAAACCACCACGGCTCGGATTGAAGAGGCAGAGGAGAGAATAGGTGAACTAGAAGATAAAGTTATGGAAAAAGAGGAAGCTGAGAAAAAGAGAGATAAACAAATCCAGGAGTATGAGGGGAAAATTAGAGAACTAAGTGATACACTAAAAAGAAATAATATACGCATCATTGGTATCCCAGAGGAGGAAGAGAGAGGGAAAGGTGCTGAAGGGGTACTTGAAGAAATAATAGCTGAGAACTTCCCTGAAGTGGGGAAGGAAAAAGGCATTGAAATCCAAGAGGCACAGAGAACTCCCTTCAGACGTAACTTGAATCGATCTTCTGCACGACATATCATAGTGAAACTGGCAAAATACAAGGATAAAGAGAAAATTCTGAAAGCAGCAAGGGGTAAACGTGCCCTCACATATAAAGGGAGACCTATAAGACTCGTGACTGATCTCTCTTTTGAAACTTGGCAGGCCAGAAAGGATTGGCACGAGATTTTCAGTGTGCTAGACAGAAAAAATATGCAGCCGAGAATCCTTTATCCAGCAAGCCTGTCATTTAGAATAGAAGGAGAGATAAAGGTCTTCCCAAACAAACAAAAACTGAAGGAATTTGTCACCACTAAACCAGCCCTACAAGAGATCCTAAGGGGGACCCTGTGAGACAAAGTATCAGAGACATCACTACAAGCATAAAACATACAGACATCACAATGACTCTAAACCCATATCTTTCTATAATAACACTGAATGTAAATGGATTAAATGCGCCAACCAAAAGACATAGGGTATCAGAATGGATAAAAAAACAAGACCCATCTATTTGCTGTCTACAAGAGACTCATTTTAGACCTGAGGACACCTTTAGATTGAGAGTGAGGGGATGGAGAACTATTTATCATGCTACTGGAAGCCAAAAGAAAGCTGGAGTAGCCATACTTATATCAGACAAACTAGACTTTAAATTAAAGGCTTTAACAAGAGATGAAGAAGGACATTATATAATAGTGACAGGCTCTATCCATCAGGAAGAGCTAACAATTATAAATGTCTATGCGCCGAATACCGGAGCCCCCAAATATATAAAACAATTACTCATAAACACAAGCAACCTTATTGAGAAGAATGTGGTAATTGCAGGGGACTTTAACACCCCACTTACAGAAATGGATAGATCATCTAGACACACGGTCAATAAAGAAACAAGGGCCCTGAATGAGACATTGGATCAGATGGACTTGACAGATATATTTAGAACTCTGCATCCCAAAGCAACAGAATATACTTTCTTCTCGAGTGCACATGGAACATTCTCCAAGATAGATCATATACTGGGTCACAAAACAGCCCTTCATAAGTTTACAAGAATTGAAATCATACCATGCATACTTTCAGACCACAATGCTATGAAGCTTGAAATCAACCACAGAAAAAAGTCTGGAAAACCTCCAAAAGCATGGAGGTTAAAGAACACCCTACTAACGAATGAGTGGGTCAACCAGGCAATTCGAGAAGAAATTAAAAAATATATGGAAACAAACGAAAATGAAAATACAACAATCCAAACGCTTTGGGACGCAGCGAAGGCAGTCCTGAGAGGAAAATACATTGCAATCCAGGCCTATCTCAAGAAACAAGAAAAATCCCAAATACAAAATCTAACAGCACACCTAAAGGAAATAGAAGCAGAACAGCAAAGGCAGCCTAAACCCAGCAGAAGAAGAGAAATAATAAAGATCAGAGCAGAAATAAACAATATAGACTCTAAAAAAACTGTAGAGCAGATCAACGAAACTAAGAGTTGGTTTTTTGAAAAAATAAACAAAATTGACAAACCTCTAGCCAGGCTTCTCAAAAAGAAACGGGAGATGACCCAAATAGATAAAATCATGAATGAAAATGGAATTATTACAACCAATCCCTCAGAGATACAAACAATTATCAGGGAATACTATGAAAAATTATATGCCAACAAATTGGACAACCTGGAAGAAATGGACAAATTCCTGAACACCCACACTCTTCCAAAACTCAATCAGGAGGAAATAGAAAGCTTGAACAGACCCATAACCAGCGAAGAAATTGAATCGGTTATCAAAAATCTCCCAACAAATAAGAGTCCAGGACCAGATGGCTTCCCAGGGGAGTTCTACCAGACGTTTAAAGCAGAGATAATACCTATCCTTCTCAACCTATTCCAAGAAATAGAAAGGGAAGGAAAACTTCCAGACTCATTCTATGAAGCCAGTATTACTTTGATTCCTAAACCAGACAGAGACCCAGTCAAAAAAGAGAACTACAGGCCAATATCCCTGATGAATATGGATGCAAAAATTCTCAATAAGATACTAGCAAATCGAATTCAACGGCATATAAAAAGAATTATTCACCATGATCAAGTGGGATTCATTCCTGGGATGCAGGGCTGGTTCAACATTCGCAAATCAATCCACGTGATACATCACATTAACAAAAAAAGAGAAAAACCATATGATCCTGTCAATCGATGCAGAAAAGGCCTTTGACAAAATCCAGCACCCTTTCTTAATAAAAACCCTTGAGAAAGTCGGGATAGAAGGAACATACTTAAAGATCATAAAAGCCATTTATGAAAAGCCCACAGCTAACATCATCCTCAACGGGGAAAAACTGAGAGCTTTTTCCCTGAGATCAGGAACACGACAGGGATGCCCACTCTCACTGCTGTTGTTTAACATAGTGCTGGAAGTTCTAGCAACAGCAATCAGACAACAAAAGGAAATCAAAGGCATCAAAATTGGCAAAGATGAAGTCAAACTTTCGCTTTTTGCAGATGACATGATATTATACACGGAAAATCCGACAGACTCCACCAAAAGTCTGCTAGAACTGATACATGAATTCAGCAACGTTGCAGGATACAAAATCAATGTACAGAAATCAGTTGCATTCTTATACACTACCAATGAAGCAACAGAAAGACAAATAAGGAAACTGATCCCATTCACAATTGCACCAAGAAGCATAAAATACCTAGGAATAAATCTAACCAAAGATGTAAGGGATCTGTATGCTGAAAACTATAGAAAGCTTATGAAGGTAATTGAAGAAGATTTAAAGAAATGGAAAGGCATTCCCTGCTCATGGATTGGAAAAATAAATATTGTCAAAATGTCAATACTACCCAAAGCTATCTACACATTCAATGCAATCCCAATCAAAATTGCACCAGCATTCTTCTCAAAACTAGAACAAGCAATCCTAAAATTCATATGGAACCACAAAAGGCCCCGAATAGCCAAAGTAATTTTGAAGAAGAAGACCAAAGCAGGAGGCATCACAATCCCAGACTTTAGCCTCTACTACAAAGCTGTCATCATCAAGACAGCATGGTATTGGCACAAAAACAGACACATAGACCAATGGAATAGAATAGAAACCCCAGAACTAGACCCACAAACGT
>NW_024412418.1:20425768-20426982 GCF_014898765.1 Herpailurus yagouaroundi | reverse complement strand
AAATAAATAAATAAATAAATACAAAAAAAAATATCTATCTATCTATCTATCTATCATCCATCTATCTGTATTAGTTTCCCATTGTTGGGCAACAAATTACCACAAACTTAGTGGCTTAAAACAATATCTATTTATTATTACATGGTTTCCATGGGTCAAAGGTCTGGGTAAAGCTTCCCAGGACCCTCTTCTTTGGATCTCATAAAACTGAAATCAAGGTGTCATCTGGTGTTACAGTTTCATCTGATGCTCATGGTCTTTTTCCAAGGTCATTCAAGTTTTGCCAGAATTTAGTTCTTATAGCTGTAGAATTCATAGTGACTATGAGTTCATAGTGACTATCATCTTCCTTAAGGCCTTCCTTATTCTAAATCATTCCCCTACATCCTGTATAAACTGATGTACTAGTTTGCATATTGATATGTTTGCCTTGTGATTTGTTATGTGATTTCACATGATTTCATACCCATTCTGCCAAGGTAAGATCTTTGCTTTACATCTTTTACACTTCTACTGAAACTTAACCAGTAGTTGATATAAAGGAATAACTACTCTGTGATAATTATGACATCATGCCAAAATGTATCACTAAAATACCACTGACAAAATAAACACAATTTTTGAAATAAAATGTAAGAAAGCCAAAGCCAAGAGTTATGTCAGGCAATGTTGATTATTTATCCAACAGTTATTCCACTGATTTTTCCTTAGATGAAAAGTCTCAGTTATGTTGTGGATTCATCCTCTTTATATGCCCATGGAAAGTATCCCCTAATCAGTTCCCATGGGTGAATCCTCAGTGTCTAACACCAACGATGGTAATTATATTTCCCTTGTCCCTTGCAGGCTAAGTAATCAGCCTATGATTACTACATTACTATGATCCAATTTTGGTCACTGAGACATGATGCAAAGTCATCTGGAGAAAGGTATTTTGCCCTAATAAAAAAGAAATATAGGCTAACCTAGCTGGCTCAGCCAGTAAAGCATGTGACTCTTGATCTTGGGGTTCTGAGTATGAGCCCCCCACATTTTGTGTAGAGATTACTTAAAAAAATAAAATCTTAAAAAAGAAATAATCAAATATCCATTTTCTTTAGTCAGAAATTTTTTAAATATAATTTATTTTTTTATTTTATTTTATTTTATAATTTTATTTTATTTTATATTTCATTTCATTTCATTTCATTTCATTTCATTTCATTTCATTTCAT
>NW_024412418.1:20365240-20425758 GCF_014898765.1 Herpailurus yagouaroundi | reverse complement strand
ATTTCATTTCATTTCATTTCATTTCATTTCATTTCATTTCATTTCATTTCATAGAGCAAGCGAAGAAGAGGGGCAGAGGTACAGAGAGAGAGAATTCCAAGCAGGCTCCCACACCACTGTCAGTGTGGACTCTGACAAGGGGCTTGATCCCATGACCCTGGGATCATGACCTGAGCTTCTATCAAGAGTCAGATGCTCAACCAACTGAACTACCCAGGCACCCCTTTATTCAGACATTATTGAGTGAACATGTAATAAGCCATCTTGTGAGTAGATGGCAGAGGAAAAGATACAAAGAGCAAGGCTCTTTGAAAACACTGCTGAACCACTGAATTTAACCCTCGAATTGCCTGCCTCTGAGGTTCTTGTTATGTAAGATAATGACTGTTCCTCATTTTTAAAGTCACTTTCAGTTGAGTTTTCTGTTACTTTGTGCTAATAGTAGCCTAACTTACACAATCAGCTTTCTAATCATAGTTGCTTTACTTTTTGTTTTATTCAAAATCTTTACTAATTTTATAATGGACTAAAGTATAAACTAATATTGTATTTTCTAAATATTTTACTTTTACTTAAGTAGAAACATCTCATCAAAAACTTCAGCATAGGCATAAAAATGACACAGAGTTTTTATTTCCCTGCTCTTTCAAACACAAAGCATCCTCGGTGAATTTAGATTTCCATGGCAGAAATTTGCAGGTGGCTAATAATTCTATTCATAACTAGGAAGTGTGGCTACTTTGACAGATCATGGCTCAATAACAAACATGCAGGTCTAAGTAATCACATAGTTTAGATGTGAATTCAACAGCAGAATAATGACAGATGCCAAGGATTTGTACTTGCTGTTGCTTCATACCAGTGTTGGCTGTCAAAATGTCTCTTTTTCCTATACAGAAGCCATAGAATTTTTATGGATAGCAATTACTTACAATATTCAATGAAGTACATCAAGTATAACAACCACTCTTTAGCCCCTCATTATTTAGTAGTCTCTTTGTTAAATGTAGTCAACCATTTTCATCTAAATTATTTATTTATACTGTATATTTGACAAGCATATATTTCTTGCTTTATATTTGTATGGCATTTAAACCTTCCTGAAGAGTTATGGTTTTTTTTAATATTGTCATTTGTAAAACTTATCTTTATCCTATTACCATTTTAATAGTAATTAAACTCTCTAATTGGAATAAATACAAACAGGAAAATGTAAACATGAGGGAAAATGACCCCAAGTACATTCAATAATAAATCACCAACTTAAAATACTGGAATGCAACTAATAAAAGAAATAACCTTATATATGTTTGATGAATGTAACCTTGTATAAAATCTCTGGAGTACATAAAGTACAAAAATTTCATTAAACTTCATCCTAACCTTTCTCCAACTTGATGAAATGAATAACCTAAAGATATAAATAACTTTCTACAATAGCTAGATAAAATGTAAGTTAAACATCATAGAAAGTAAATAATACAAGTGATAATAATAAAACTCAACAATTTCCCTCAAATTTTATCTCCAACACCAGAAGAAAATATATTTCTAGTTTGGCCTAGAAATTTAGGTAAGGGTATCCCAGTTGCAAGCAATTTCCAGTTATTTTACAATACATACTATATCAAATTTGTACTTGCAACTTGATGATTGAATAATAACCAATGCATAGTATTCAAATTACATATATACACTATAGGAGCTATTCAATGTCTGTTAAATTGAACTTGTTTAATTTTATAGAAGGAAATTCTAAACAAGAGGAGCAATTTCTAAAATTGGTAAAGGACCCATCTGAATATAGGATCATCTCACCCAAAGGAAGAAAAGTATATTTATGTTTATACAAATGTACAAAGGAATAAGAGCAAGGTACATCTTTAAAACTGGGGAGGTTATAGATATTATACAGAAATTTTTCCAGAGGAAATCTAAATTTTCAAAAGGAAACAATATAGTCTTTTAACATTTTAAAAGGAAATCATACATTAATCTTTAGATCTGTAGAGATTTTGATTTTGAAAAAAAAATTGAAAAAAAATATGAACTGCACAAAGTGTGATTTGTTGGGCAATGGAGGTACTTAAGGTGTTGCCTTGCTTCATTAACTTTTGCTGTCTCCCCTCTCTCCCTTCTGCTACCCATCCTGTGCTGGGAACTGACAGCCCATCTTTGGAATGATGAAACTGCTAAACTTAAACTGTCCCTAGAAAAGGCAATGTGATCAAATGTTTCTATTTATAAAGGCATCTAAGACTCATTCCAATTAAAAATGCTGGCTCAGTCAGTGGAGCATCCAACTCTTAATCACAGAGTCATGAGTTCAAGCCCCACACTGGGCACAGAGATTACCTTTAAAAAAAAAAAAGTAAAGAAAAATCCAAGATAACTAAAATTAGACATTAAAAAGTGAATGAATAGTTTATGTGTTGCCAGTCTCCTTGAAAGCACGATTTGTCTGTGAAAAGTAACCCAGATAACACATAACAAAAAACCGTTGGTAATTCACTTTTAAAACTGATTTAAGTCCTCATTTAACGTACTAAAAAAAATTTCTCCTGCAGGGAATTAAAAGAGTTGGCAACACACTCAGCTGCAAGCAAGATTAAAAGATACTATAACTTTCTATTATAAAAATCATGAAATTACATCCTAGATGATCATCAGCTAAAAATCAATAAAATATTTTATATGTGGGATAGAAAGAAATACTGTTTACAACATTCTCTTAATTTAAAATTTTTTTTTCCACGTTTTTATTTTATTTTTGGGACAGAGAGAAACGGAGCATGAACGGGGGAGGGGCAGAGAGAGAGGGAGACACAGAATCGGAAACAGGCTCCAGGCTCTGAGCCATCAGCCCAGAGCCTGATGCGGGGCTCGAACTCACGGACCGCGAGATCGTGACCTGGCTGAAGTCGGACGCTTAACCGACTGCGCCACCCAGGCGCCCCACCATTCTCTTAATTTTAAAATGCAATTTTAATTTGGAAATCTACTCAGCACTTAGAAATATCTTTCTATAAATATGACGGAACTGTCCATAGATACCAGTTACCAATAAACAATTAATTTTGCCATCCATGTCTCAAAGGCTGGTGCTCTGTGCCAGCGTACCTGGAAATATATCACACCAAAGCTAGGTAAGAAAAGTTTCCTATTGTGCTGCTTTTCATAAGAATGATGCTAGATATTTCCAGTCATCTGACCTTGTACTGGTAAGTCATAAAATGGGAGGATCAGACCTTCTTTGGCACAATTTTATTGAACTCATTTACACTGATGGTGATTAGTTTTCTTGTTGAGGGAAGGATCCTGGTATAGCAGTTCTCACTCTGCTACAAATATAGAAGAAGGACAAAGAAAAAAACACTGAAGGAACACAAGAAAGAGTGAAGAGTGAATAATGTAAATACAATATAGAATAAATTAATAGCATCAGGTAATAACATAAGACTAAAGTGACTGGTCACTGTATGGCTGCAATGAATGGATTTAATACATGTGGGCATATTTTGTAAAATGTACAGTGTGTTTAGTGGAGAGAAACATAATCTCTTGTGATATAAGTAAAAGAACAACAAACTGACTATATTTTAATAATTATTTCTCATAAAATGATCACAAAGATTGTGGAAGAAAGGTGGCAAGGAAAACAAGAATGAGACAAGAAAAGTTTTAACCTCAATCAGGGGGAAAATGTCTTTATTCGTAGAGAAAATTGCCTCTCTCTGATAATCATATTAATGCCAACAGATCTTAGATTACCATTAGCCTTTATGAACTTGACCCCTTTCAGGTTGAAACTCATCATTTTCTTTTGCATGAAAGTAAAAGATCTCTGGGCATTGTCTTTGACTTCCATTCGATTACCAGGAGATTTACTTTATTTTCTATGTACATCATAATCAAAGATGATGGTAAAATGTAATAGTGACAGAAAAGAAATTAGGATTCAGACAAAGAAATATGAGTACCACATTGAAATAAACTACTAAAAAACAGGCAGTAGGAAGGTGTCACATGAAAAAGAAAGACTGACGTTAAAAAAAGGACAAAAAAAGCCAGAGTTAAAAAGAGTCAGAATCAAAGAAAGAAAATGAGAAAAAAGCAGAAAGAAACTGTATAAATGAAATTACAGTTAGCTCTAGCAGAAAAACATAAAGAATCTAAAAAAGCACAAAAGATAGTTGGAATAAAAAGTGAATGTAGTATGATTTTGAAAAGGAAATTGGTAAAAATAAATTCTAAAGCAATAAAAATGTGTAAACACACATTTATTAGCAACGGCATTTGTATAAAGGAATACTTAAAAATCCTATTTAGAAATTGTTTTCCATTGTCTTATTGAGGAAAACACTTTCACGAGTAACTTATGTCTCTACAGTATAACTATATTGAGTAATGATGTTCTAAAAAATTATCTAGCCATATAGCTAGTACACTGTGTAAATAATCTCAGACACTGCTGATATGCACTCAGAGTTCAGAGGAATAAAGCAAAACAAAAATTAGCTAAAAGTCTAAAGTTTATTTCTGAGAGAGACAGAGCATGAGTGGGGGAGGAGCAGAGAGAGAGGGAGACACAAAATCCAAAGCAGGCTCCGGCTCTGGGCTGTCAGCACAGAGCCTGATGTGGGGCTCAAACTCATGAACCGAACTCACGAACCGGGAGACCATGACCTGAGCCAAAGTAGGATGCTTAACCGACGGAGCCACCCAGGCACCCCACTAAAAGTCTAGATTTCACTTTCGTCTAAATTTACTGATACGTAAAAAAATAATGAAACTGTGTTAAGATATAAATGTAACTGGGCATTTTTATAAGACATTAACATTATCCTTAGTTTATAAATATTCTCTTCAACGATTTTATAGTATACATTTTCTTTTTAACATAAAGACTATGACGTCACATTTAGCCAGCCAATAGTTTAACAAAACCTAACAGACACTTTTTTATTCTTTCATTTTCCAATAGACAAAAACACAGGAAAAATACATCTGCCTCCTCTGCTTTGTATTTCTGAGAAGTGTGGTAGAATATACTAGAGAAGAGTTCTTGCTGTGGAGTTAGATCCATATGGGTTCAAACCATACATTCTATACTTACCAGCTCTGTGATCTTGGTCAAGTTAATTAACCTCTCTAGGTAATTGTTTTTTCATAGGTAAAATGGAAATGTTTAAATACTACCTGCCTTATATTCCTCCCAGAGCTGTTTAGAAAACTAAATAGATATAATGCAGGTTAAGAGGTTAGCATGGTGACTGGCATATAGCCAATATTATCTGTCCTGCCATTATTGTTATCATTATACTACTGTCCAAGTCAGACTCCAGGCATAATTTATGTTTATTACATCATCTACCTTTTTTCTTCCCATAAAATAGAAGAAATTGAAGGGCTCTAATTGAGGCAACAACCTTCATAAACCATAATATCTCCAAGTTAATACTGACATCAGCTCCAGGAACATTCGATTAGACAACTTTTTGTAGGCACTTTATCTCCTTCAGAATTCAGTGTAAGCTGCTGAAATAATATTCTTACCTTGGTAAATCTTTTGAAATACATTTGCAAATTGGGTGAACGGTATCTCCACTGAAGGTGCCTTTGGTGCTGCTCTGCTGTGATGCCTTCATGGCTTTAGTCAAGGGGGATAAAGAAGACTGAGAAACGGATGCTCCATGATCATCTGTGTCTCTTTTTGCCATTTTCAGCTAAAAATGAGGAAGAATGTTATTTAATTAAAAAGGTAAAATCCTCTAGGGTCATAAATTGGGGCTAGGCATTAATCACAAGTTCTCTCTCACCATGTTCTAGGCTATGCAGCAATTGCTAAATGTGAGATATCATGATAAAAGAACAGAGATGAAGTCTAAAGGAAAACAAAGTATGAATCTGAGTCTTTGAATAGTATAATCCTAGGTCCCTGGCTGAC
Source organism: Herpailurus yagouaroundi (assembly GCF_014898765.1). Classification (NCBI taxonomy): domain Eukaryota; kingdom Metazoa; phylum Chordata; class Mammalia; order Carnivora; family Felidae; genus Herpailurus; species Herpailurus yagouaroundi. Next base: position 20,419,811 of record NW_024412418.1, on the reverse strand, counting down.
TCAGTGGGTAGAGCATGCCCTTCGTGATCTCAGAGGCATGAATTTGAGCCCCATATTAGGTATAGAGATTACTTTAAAATAAAATCTTAAAAAAAAAAAAGAATGGCATAATCCTATCCAAGAAAGAAAAAAATGGTAATTTATTGCAAAGCATTTTCATTTTTGCTGTTTGCTAGAAAATTGCTCATTATAACAAACTTAACATGAGGAATATGTTATTTAAAAGTGTACCACAATGCTTTTTTTTTTTTTTTTTGCCTGTCCTCCATCCTTTCCATTTTGGATTCTACCTTTGTCCTGATTCTAATGGAGAATTCTAAATTATGTGGCCTTACTTTCCAGTAGGGAAGTGAGTATGCCTGTGACCAGTCAATATAAGTGCCTTTCCCAGAAACAGTGATAGCTAAATCAGAATCCCCGTAAAGAAAAAGTCATGCTCTGTTCTCTGGGATTGCTACCTTTCAGAACAATGTTAAACCTCCATGACTGAGAATGAAGCCAAAACAGATAAAAACAAAAGTGAGAGATGGAGAGAGATTAAAAAGTGAGAGAGATTTCTGATGACATTTGAATCCCTGAAACCTGGTATTAAAAAACAACCCTATCTCTTCATTTTCCTGGGTATGTGAGCTGAGCCAACAGATTTCTCTCTCTCTCTCTTTTTTTTATTTGGCTAAAATAGTTTGAGTCGGGATTCTCTTATTTGCAACCTAGAAATCTTTTTTTTTTTTTTTTAGTTTATTTATTTATTTGGAGAGAGCGAGAGAGAGCAAGAGAGAGAACAAGAGGGTAAAGGGCAGAGAGAAGGAGAGACAGGATCCCAAGCAGGCTCCATGTCATCAATGCAGAGCCTGATGTGGGGCTCAAACTCACAAACTGTGAAATCCTGACCTGAGCCAAGATCAAGAGTAAAACCCTTAACTGACTGCGCCACCCAGCCACCCCCAACAACCTAGAAATCTTGAGTAATGCACACAAATCACCTCAAATTTCTTAAGAATAAAAAAATGTGAATATTCCCATAAAAAATAATGTCAAAGAATGTTGTAGGGCCCTTTCCAGGGTGTAACCACCCACTCATACTGCTTATAAAAATAGCCACACAGTCTCCTCTCTGATGTATCCTACTATCATAATGAGGAGTCCCTAGGTAACATGACATACCACTAGTAACAGGAAGGATATTACTTGTAAGGTAACAAAAAATATTACTTTTACCTTTCACTGCTATTCTATTTTTTCAATGTACGTTTATTTATTTTGAGAGAGAGAGAGAGAGAGAGAGAGAGAGAGAGAGAGAATGAATAAAGGAGGAGCAAAGAGAGAGGGAGACAGAGAATCCCAAGCAGGCTCTGTGCTGTCAGTGCAGAGACTGACACTGAGCTCAATCCCATGAGCATGAGATCATGACCTGAGCTGAAATCAAGAGTCAGTCACTTAACTCAGCCACCCAGGCACCCCTTACTGCTATTCTTAAATAAAAGCGTTTGTTTATCCATAGATTATTTATTGAGCACCTACAATATACCTGGCAGTTTTCTAGGTACTTATATATAATTTTTCAATGAACAATTAGTGGAAAAAAATTGTGCCCTTTGTGTAGCTTACATTCTAGTGGGGACAGATGATGAATAAACATAAGAAGTAAGTAAGTAAATTTATTGTTAGGCAATAAATGCTATGGAAAAAAATTGATCAGGCAAGGTAGATTGGGAGTGGAGGGAATGCAATTTTATTTTTAATGTTTATTTATTTTTGAGAGAGACAGAGCACGTGCAGGGGAGGGGCAGAGAGAAGGAGAAACAGAGAGAGGGAGAGAACTCAAAGCAGGCTCCAGGCTCTGAGGTGAAACAGCACAAAGCCCAAAGCAGGGCTGGAACTCATGAACTGTGAGATCATGACCTGAGCCAAAGTCAGATGCTTAAACTGAGCCACCCAGGTGCCTTGGAAGTGTACTTTTAAAAAGGTTTGTCAGTATAGGCCTCATTGAGGTGATAAAATCCTAGTAAAGACTTGAAAGAGGGTCTTTGTTTTTTGCAGTTGAATCTAATCCTGAAACTCCTGATAAAAATCTGTGAACTAAACTGCTATCCAGGAAAGCAAGTTAGCTAGTTAGCAAGTTGCTAGACTTACTTTTAATTAAGCATATGGAAGAGTAAAAGGAGTGTAATGTAACTTATAGTCACAAATATAATGGAGAAATATATACCTAGAATACATAAGATCATGTCTTTCTCTTCCAAATAACTATAAGTGACCTTGAGTATTATAGCTTTTCTGAGCTTTAGTCATCTCATTTGCGAAACCAGTTATCCACATGGTTATGAGGATTAAATGAATGGTGAGTATGAAAGTATTTGGCACAGTGTTTGGCACATGGTAGACATTCATTAAATGTTAAGTGACTCTCGGGGTGCCTGGGTGGCTCAGTCAGTTAAGCATCCAACTTTGGCTCAGGTCACGATTTCGTGGTTCATGGGTTCATGGGTCAGAGCTTGGAGCCTGCTTCGGAGTCTGTGTGTGTGTCTCTCTCTCTTTCTCTCTATGCCCCTCCTCAGCTTGCAGGCACATACATGCACTCTCAAAAAATAAAACATTAAAAAAATTGTAAGGTGAATCTCAATCTATATCAAAATAAGAATGTTCTCTTTCTCCATGTTAGTAATAATAAAAAGAGCTATTCTTTGCCCAGCACTCCTCTGGTATTCCACCTAAAGACCAAAGGGCTGTTGGCTTTCACACTCTCCCCCTGCCCCTCCTCCTTTAAGCTTCTCACATTAGGAGGGCTAAGGTTCTCTTCTCAGACTTCCATAACAACCAACAACCATTGACTGTTCAATTCCTTCATAAGTTAGGTCTTCCTAATTGGGGAATGCTTAAAAGTTAAAAACTCCAGCTGTGTATAGCAAGGCAAAACTTTATGATTAAAGAGTAAATCACCTTGTAGAATGAAATACTTTGTCGTGGTGTGTTTATTATATATAGTCTAATCATTAAAAACTAAGAAAATTTGCACCAAACATTCAAAAATCTCTCTTGAAATATAGCAGTAACTTATCATTTTAGTGGTAGGTATAGGTTTTCTTTTTTTCCATGTAAAATAGTTTCAGGATACCTTTAGCTGAAATGAGTTGTGCAAGTGTAAAATCATTACAATTATTAAATGCAATAGTTCTTCTGTAATGTTACTATAAAAAGTGTTATCCTCACTAGAAGTAGAATGTATTAACAGGTTAAGTACAATATGCAGAATACAATAGGTTTGCAGATAACATTCATGTACGTTAATTAAATGAAAACTGTTATTTAGAAATTAAAGAAATAAAAATGTGTTAATTTTAATTTGACTGACACCACTATGGTATTTTAGCAGAGTACAGGTAACAGCACAACCTTGTTTTATTAACACATGCATAGTTTATTTACTCACACACTGAAAAACCATGTTTTTTTTACTTTCCATCTCTTAACCATTTTACATGAATATAAGCTTTCCACTCATGCCCATCCCTAGATCTGCTTTTCCACCCTTTTTTATTTTTATTTATTTTTTTATTTTAATATTTTTGAGAGAGAGAGAGCATGCACATGAGTGGGGGAGGGGCAGAGAGACAGGGAGACAGAGGATCTGAAGTAGCTCTCTTGCTGCTGACAGCAGAGAGCCTGATGTGGGGCTCAAACTCACAAACCAGGAGATAATGACCTGAACCAAAGCCAGACATTTAACCCAACTGAGCCACCCAGGCTCCCCTGCACCTTTCTATAAAGAGGCATTCAAGGGGTACCTGGGTGGGGCTCAGTTGGTTAAGCATCTAACTCTAGATTTCAGCTCAGGTCATGATGTCCCAGTTGTTCTGTGAGATAGAAACTGGTGTCAGTCTCTGCACGCTAAAGGCATAGGGCTTGCTTGGGATTTGCTCTCTCCTTTTCTCTCTGCACTTCCCCCACTCACTTGCATGTTCTCTCTCCCTCTCTCTCTCTCTCTCTCAACTAACTAACTAACTAACTAACTAACTAACTAACTAACTAACTAAAAGGCATTCAATACATAGTGGTTATAGGCCTGGATTCTGGAGCAGGGTATCTGGGTTTACATCCCCACTGTCCACCTGCTATTTGTGACACTTTAGACATCTTTGTACATCAGTTTCTTCATCTATAGGAAAGGGTTAAGAATAGTAGCCACTAAATAAGTTGATGTATTTGCACATAGAAGGTACAATGTGTCAGCCAGTGAAGAGAAGAGGCATGACTGTCTTCAAGTTGGGACACTAACTACCAATAACAAAACAGCACAGGGAGACCTTCCAAGGGGCATGCAAGTGTACATAGTTATTAGCAAATCAATGTCTAGAACCTTGCCTTCCATATATAGGCTTTCCTAAAGAAAGCCTATAAAAGACTTCAAGCATGAAAGATAAAATTCTGTAGAAGAAATGGAATAGAAACAAGTTTGAGGAGAAAAGAAAGTACATACAATTTTGAACCACTGAGGAACAGATGGTTAATATTTTTAATGTTTTAATGTTTTTGAATCCCTATAAGTATTTAGATCTGTGGCCAGAAATGTACCAGGAACTACCACATTTTATCATGTCTGAAAACAAAAAAGCTATCAAAGACAAGTGGGGCATGTCAAAAGGACACAGGAACAAACTTGAAGGGAATTCCACTGGCAGAAGAGGGGCACTCTGAACATTAAAAAAAATGTAAAAGATCGGAACATCGAACATATAGAAACCAATGAGCATCTAAAAATATTAAAATAAAAATTTAAAACTTCATTATGTGATTATTCGCCTTTTGTTGATCACTAGGGCACCAAGTTATTGTTCTGAAAAATGACAAATGTACCTTTCCTGCTTTCCTGAATGGGCTATAATTCAGGATAACCAAACAGATGGTGAGAGAAGATTCTTATTCAAAGGAGAATCATAGTTAATACATAGAGATGGAATAAAAGAAGCAGCAAATCACCACAGTACAAACCCTAATGAAATAATGGATCCAGGGAATGTTTGTCATCATTAGATGTAAGAGTGATGGGAAATTTATAATAGATGAATCTGATATCATATATACCATTGATCCATTTTAACATAACACTGAAATAATATATGATTTCTCCATATGTGATTCCACAGGGATTATAAACATGGGAATACCTGTGAAACATTCTTGCCACAAACTATTGAATATAATCAAGACTCTAGATCTAACTTCTAATTTGTAAGAAATATGGGAGGTAGAGATGTCTGTATGTCTATATGACATATATGTCTATATAACATAGAAAATAAAGATGGAGAAATGCTACAAGTGAAAAGAGACTTAAGAATTATATCAACCAGGGGCATCCAGGTGGCTCAGTTGGTTAAGCGTCTGACTTCAGCTCAGGTCATGATCTCATGGCTCATGAGTGCGAGCCCCACGTCGGGCTCTGTGCTGACACAGAGTCTGGAACTTGCCTTGGATTCTGTCTCTGTCTCTGTCTGCCTCTCCCCTGCTCATGCACTCTTTCTCTCTCTTATATAAATAAACATTAAAAAAATGATATTATAATAAAAGAAATTATATCAACCAAATGCAATGCATAAACCTTGTTTACATCCTGATTCAAACAAACCAACTTTAATAAGACATACATTTTTGAGGCAATTGTTGACATTTGAACACAAATTGGGAGTTAATGAAACTAAGGAAATTATTTTACTGGGTATGAATAAATGGTATTAAAATAAATATTATCTGTTAGATAAACCAAACCAAAGTATTTTTAAGTAAACTATGATTTGCTTTAAAATACTCCTAAAAGTAGCAAAGAGTATAAATAAAAATAGAAGAAAATTGATGGTTATTTAACTTGGGTAAAGAATACATGAGGGTTTGTTTTACTATTTTTTACTGTGTGTTTGAAAATGTTCATAACAAAATGTTTTTTAAAATTCATATGGAATTTATATTTTATTAGATATGTTTAAAAGACTTATGTAACTGTTTTACTTCAAATTTTTTAAGTGTTTTTATTTATTTTTGAGAGAAAGAGAAAGAGAATAGGGGAGGGCCAGAGAATGGGAGACACAGAATATGAAGCAGGCTCCAGGCTCTAAGCTGTTAGGACAGAGCCCGATGCGGGGCTGGAACTCATGAACAGCGAAGCGAGATCATGACCTGAGCTGAAGTCAGACACTTAACTGACTGAGCCACCCAGGCACCCCTTAACTGTTTTACTTTAAAATGTCAACATTCATAGTATACCTGAAACTACTTCTTTTCCAACTACTTAAGCTTATAATGAGAGATTTTAAATGTCAACTTAAAAATTGTGCAAGAGACTATATGTTTCTCAAATTCTATTAGGAGGTACATGAGCAAAACTATTTGAAGGCTGCTGTTCTAGTCAGTAAGTACCTCTGACCTCCTCAACTCTGAGTAAGGAGAGAATGTAGGTGGGCCAGAATTAATAGCCTTCTACTCCTCTCTTCACATAAACTGGTATTGGCTCAGTTTTCCTGGGTTTGCCTAGGAAGGGCTCATCCCAGAGGTGAGAAGTTCTCATAGTGCTGTCATTGTGGACCAGGTGCTAAAGATTGCCACAGAATCACCATAAATTTGCACTCCTTTCACAGCTTATTCTAGGTTCATTCCATGAACCTAGATGTGATGATTCAAAGGATTAGCTCAAAATCCCAGATTGTGATGAAGGATTACAGAAGTTCAAAGTGAAGAGTACCGTCAAGTGGAAAATTACTTCATGTAAAGGTAGCCACGGAGTACATTACAGAGCAAGCTAACCCAGAGGGCTCACAGACCAAATTAAAATACTCCGTTCACATACACACACAAATTTAAAACACACAATGCTAATAAAGAGGAAAGCAAGCAATAAAGTTAACATGCTTAGGCTAGGGGGTGAGTGGCAGAATCACACTATCTGAATCCTGAATTATGTGATATTCACATGCTCTGATATTTCTGCCCATTGATGACATCTTCCCCATGATGGTATGCTATGAGGACCAGAGTTGAGATTTGAGCCAGTGGCCCAGACAGAAAGTACAGGGATTAAATGGCACATACTTGCTAATGGGAGAAAACAGAGAAGCAGCCAAAGCTGCTTGGCCAAAGCTGTAGCTTGCCAGTTAACTTAGCCAAAGTAAGGTAAACTTGGCCAAAGCTGTAGCTTGCCAGTTAACTTAGTGAAGATATATAGGTTTTATCTGCATTTCTTGGGCATAGCACTGTGGGCCAAAATAGGACCCTCCTGAATGTTATGTATAGGTAGCCAACTTACAGATGACATCGCTGTTAGCCCTGAAGTGGCAAGATCATGACTTAGTCTTTCTGCCTTTCTACTCCATAAATAAAACTTGTCTTTTCAATCATATATTCCATTTCTTCTATTTATAGTAACTTGGTTACTACGTATATTTAGTACATCTACTGAATTCTGCCTTTTTTTCTCACACAATTTACGCATATTTATATACAGCCTATGAATTTCACCTATATCTCATAATCTATTAGCTTAAATTTACTCTCTGTGCTCAACATTTCTTATGAATGTTATCATCCTATTTACTTTCATATCTTGTATAGCAGAGTTAAATATTCAAACTCACATTATATGGGACCTTCTAGTGGGTTTGAGATACAAGGAACAAAAGAAAACATGCATGTGGAAGAAAGATACAAGAAGACAAGAAGTATGCAATTGCCCTCATCTTAAAAGGCTTCAGATGCAATTATAGCAAAATTGCAGGATACAAAGTTAAAATACAAAAGTCAATTTCAAACTAGTAGAATTTAACTTTTAATCTACTAGTAGATTTAATCTACTAGTAGAACTAGTAGAATTTAAAACATATTACCATTTACCAGAATGGCTAAAATAAAAAAAAAAAAAGACACAAGAAATAACAAGTATTGGTGAAGATATAAACGAAAATGAACATTTGGGCACTGTTGGTGGGAATGTACTGATACAGGCACCATGGAAAACAGTACAGAGGTTACTCAAAAAATTAAAAATAGAACTACCCTACGACCCAGCAATAGCACTACTAGGAATTTACCCAAGGGATACAGGAGTGCTGATGCATAGGGGGCACTTGTACCCCAATGTTTATAGCAGCACTTTCAACAATAGCCAAATTATGGAATGAGCCTAAATGTCCATCAACTGATGAATGGATAAAGAAGATGTGGTATATATATACAGTGGAATACTACTTGGCAATAAGAAAGAATGAAATCATGCCATTTGCAGCAATGTGGATGGAACTGGAAGGTATTATGCTGAGTGAAATATGTCAGTCAGAGAAGGACAGATGTCATATGTTTTCACTTACATGTGGATCTTAAGAAACTGAACCAGGAGTCCATGGGGCAAGGGAAGGGGAAAAAATAGTTACAAACAGAGAGGGAGAGAGGCAAACCCCAAGAGACTCTTAATACAGAGAACAAACTGAGGATGGACAGGGGGATCGGGGGGGGAAAATGGGTGATGGGCATTGAGGAGGGCACTTGTTGGGATGAGCACTGGGTGTTGTATGTAAGCCAATCTGAAAATAAATTATATTTATATAAGATAAAATATATAGATTTATATATATGTAATATATATATATATATATATATATATATATAAATATATATATATATAATGGAATATTACTCAGCCATAAAAATGAGTGAAATCTTGCCATTTGCAATAACATGGATGAACCTAGAGGATATAATGCCAAGTGAAATAAATCAGAGAACTAAGAATATTTATGATTCCACTCATTTATGGAATTTAAGAAACAAAGCAGGATGCCTTGCTGGCTCAGTCAGTAGAGCATTCAACTCTCGATCTCAGGATCTTGAGTTCAAGCTCCATGCTGGGCCTAGAGATTACTTTAAAAAACCACACCACACCAAACCAAACAAATGAACAAAGAAGAAAATATACAAACAAAAAAACAGACTGAAATATAGAGAACAAACTCTGGTGGTTGCCAGAGTGAGGTAGGTGAGGGTATGGTGAAATAAAGGGGGTTAAGAGTACACTTAACTTGATGAGCACTGAGAAATATATGCAATTGCTAAATCATTATAATGTACACCTGAAACTAATCTGTGTATTAATTCTACTTGTATTTAAAAAAACATTACCACTAACATTAGCACTCAAAAATGAAATATTGAAGTATAAATCTAATAAAATATGTATAAGATCTATATGAGAAAAACTAAAAAAGCCCAGAAACAAACCCACATAAATATAGCCAACTTAAGTTTGACAAAGGAGCAAAGTCAATACAATGGCATAAAGTGCCATAGCAACTAGGTTTGCACATGCAAAAAAAAAAAAAAAAAAAGTGAATCTAAACACAGACTTCATATCCTTCATAAAAATTAGCTCAAAATTAATCAAAGAACTAAATGTACAACACAAACCCATAAAACTCCTAGAAATTGAAGTAGGAGAAAACATACATGACTTTGGGTATGTCAGTGACTTTTCAGCTATAACACCAAAGGGATGCTCCATGAAAGAAATCATAGGCTAGACTGCTGTATTAAAATTAAAAACTTCTAGTGTGCCCAGCTGTCTCAGTCAGTAGAGAATGTGACTCCTGATCTTGGGGTTGTGAGTTTGAGCCTCATATTGGGTGTAGAGATTACTTAAAAATATAATCTTAAAATAATTAATAGCTTCTGCTATATGAAAGACAGTATCAAGAGAATGAGAAGACAAACCACAAACTAGGAGAAAATATTTGCAAAAGGTACATCTGATAAAGGACTGTTACCAAAAATATACAAAGAACTCTTAAAACTCAGCAATAAGAAAGCAAACAACCAGATTAAAAAAAGGGCAAAAGATTTGGGCACCTGGGTGGCTCAGTTAATTAAGCTTTGGCTCAGATCATGATCTCATATTTCATGAATTCTAGCCCTGCATCAGGCTCTGCGCTGACAGTGTGGAACTTGCTTTGGATTCTCTCTCTCTCTCTCTCTCTCTCTCTCTCTCTCTCTCTCTCTCTACCCCTCTCCTGTTTGCTCTCTGTCTCTCTCAAAATGAATAAATAAACTTTAAGAAAGCGGCCGGGGGGGGGGGGGGCAAAGACTTTGACACCAGATCAAATAAGATGTACAAATGGAAAATAAGCATATGAAAAGATGCTCCACATCATATGTCATCGGGGGCATACAAACTACACTAACATAGGTAACTCTAACACATCTATTAGAATGACCAAAATCCACAACAGTGACAATGCCAAATGCTGACAATTGGCATTGCTGGTGAGAATGCAAAATAGTACAGTCACTTTGAAAGACGGTTTGGTGGTTTCTTACTTTTATCACATGATACTTTTATCACATGATTCAGCAATCATGCCTCTTGGCATTTATCAAAGGATTTGAAAATGTATGTCTACACAAAAATTTGCACATGAATGTTTATAGCAGCTTTACTCATAATTGCTAAAACTTGAAAGCATCCAAGATGTTCTGAATTCAATGGGTAAATAAACAAACCATGAAATGTTATTCAGTACTAAAAAGAAATAAACTATTACAGCATGAAAAGACATGGAGGGACCTTGAATGCATACTATTAAGTGAAAGAAGTCAATCTGAAAAGGCTATGTACTGTATGATTCTAACTACATGACATTCTGGAAAAGGCAAAACTGTGGAGACATTAAAAATATCAGTGGTTGTTAGGAGTTTGGGGAGGTAGGAATGAACAGAGAGAGCACAGATGATTATTACGGTAGTGAAAATACCATAATGATGGATACATTTCTACAAACCCACAGAATGCACAACACCAAGAGTGAGCAATATGGAAACTATGGACTCCAGGTGATTATGATGTCAATGTAGGTTTATCAGTTGTAACAAATATACTATTCTGGTGGGGCATATTGATAATGGGAGTGATTGTGTGTGTGAAGGTAGGGGTTTTATGGGAAATCTAGTACTTTTCCTTCAATACTGCTATGAATCTTAAAAAGCTTTAATTTTAAAAAAGGCTTCAGGTCATTGTTCTATAGTTTCCAGCACAGATAGCTTGTACATATTTAACGGGATAAAAGTCAGAGTTAACCTCCAAAGACCAGTCTCAAGCAATGCACATTTGGAAATTAGGTATAACTCTTGGCCATATTTCATCTAGTCAGAATGTATATCTGTTCATTGAGGACTACTGTAGCATTCCAGCAATGGAGTACCATATTTCTTGTCACCTGATTTCCCTCACTGATTTAATTGCCATTAACTTCCCCCCAGTGTTGAACAATTGTCTCCACACCACAGTAAAAGCTATTATACCCCGTGGTTCTACCCTCAGGTATATTAAAATATTGTCCAAGATAATGACCTTATTAGGAGACATGTGGAAGGCTATCCTTTCAGATATTTCATTTTGTAAAGGCTCATCTCTCACAGAGTTTGTCTAGAGACCAACCATTCAATTCAGTGAAGGAAAACACTTGATTTCTTCATGAAATTTTACTTTTGTGTTGTATACACATATAAAATGTATATTAATCACCTAGACTGCTATTCAGCAACAGTAATACAGCTTACTGTAGAATAGTCTATTTTTCTAATTTTTGAATTTAATAGTTGTATTCCAGTGGAAACCTATGTTATCAAAATTTGTGTTATAAAAATAATAGTTCAATTGGAAAAACAAAATTGGGAAGGTTAAGGACTTGAGCTCCAGACTCTCAAATAAGTTATTTTTCCTGTTATAATGTTTTGTTCTAATAGCAATAATCATATAACTATATAAACTAAACATACTAGGATAAACCCAGCCATCCAACTTTTTGCCTTATTCTATGCTACCACAACAATGGTTAGCAGAGCAGTTCTTGCACATTCTTATCATTTCATTATCCTGTCACCCATTGTTATGATAAACAAGTTTACTTAAACATAAAGGAAGGCATCTATCTTTGTGGTCTTCCAAATGTGTTTTCCCTAAAACCACTTTGTTAATTCCTGATCCCATCATTACTCCATTCAATCCATCAAATATTTAAGTACCAACTCTTCCCAAACTTTAAAATAGCCAACAAATGGGTGAGGGGGGGGGGGCGGGGGCAGGGCATGGGGTGGCTCAGTAGGTTAAGCTTCTGATTCTTGATTTCTGCTCAGATCATGATCTCATGGTTCATGAGTTTGAGCCCCACGTCAGGCTCTGTGCTGGCAGCATGGAGCCTGCTTGGAATTCTCTCCCTCTCTTCCTGCCCTCCCCACTCACTCACTGTCTCTCAAAATAAATAAATAAACATTTAAAAAAACAGATAACGAATGGATAAACAAGATGCAGTATATACATATACAATGGAATATTATTCAGCAATCAAAAAGAATGAATTTTGCCATTTGCAACAACATGGATGGAACTAGATGGTATTAATGTTAAGTGAAAAAAGTCAAAGAAAGACAAGTATCATATGATTTCACTTATATGTGGAATTTGAGAAACTCAACAGATGAACATAGGGGAAGGGAAGGAAAAATAAGATAAAAACAGAGAGGGAGGCAAACCATAAGAGACTCTTAAATACAGAGAACAAACTGAGGGTTGCTGGAGGGGTTTGGGGTATGGGTATGGGCTAAATGGGTAATGGGCATTAAGGAGGCACATGTTGGAATGAGCACTGGGTGTTCTATGTAAGTGATGAATCACTAAGTGGTACTCCTGAATTCATTATTACACTATGTTAACTAACTTGGATTTAAATAAAATTTAAAAATTAAAAAAATAATCGACAATGAATTCAATGTTGAACAAAACAACATTGTTTCTCCACTAGTTGAATTTTCATGAATGAATATAAACAGAATTTTAATTAACTTGCCCTATTAAAAACAACTTGAATGATGATAATTGGACTTATTATCAAAATGTCCATACTGATATTAGAAAGAAAAGTACAAAAAAAGGCTCTTATTTTTCATTTACTTAAAAATCTTTTTTTATGTTTATTTATTTTTGAGAAAGAGAGACAGAGTGAGAGCGGGAGAGGGGCAGAGAGAGAGGGAGACACAGAATCTGAAGCAGGATCCAGACTCTGAGCTGTCAGCACAGAGCCCGACATGGAGCTTGAACTGACATACCATGAGATCATGACCTGAACAAAAGTCAGACGCTTATCCAACTGAGCCACCTAGGCGCCCCCAAAATAAAGTCTCTTATAATCTCCTACTCTTGGAGTTAGCCACCATTATAATTTTTGCATATTTGCTTACAGACTTTCATTTATGATTTTACAAATAAAGCCTTTTCTTTAAACAAAAGTGTGACCATATTATATATATAGTTTCTATACAGTTGTGTTCACTGAATGAGAATATTCTTTTTTTTTTTTTAATTTTTTTTCAACGTTTTTATTTATTTTTGGGACAGAGAGAGACAGAGCATGAACGGGGGAGGGGCAGAGAGAGAGGGAGTCACAGAATCGGAAACAGGCTCCAGGCTCTGAGCCATCAGCCCAGAGCCCGACGCGGGGCTCGAACTCACGGACCGCGAGATCGTGACCTGGCTGAAGTCGGACGCTCAACCGACTGCGCCACCCAGGCGCCCCGAGAATATTCTTATGTTATTAAATATTTGTTGAGAACATATTTGTATTATTTTTTTTAACATTTTTTAATCTCACAAATCATGAGATCATGACCTGAGCTGAAATCAAGAGTCGGACTCTTAACCTAATGAGCTGCCCAGGAGTCCCTTTATTATTTTTTTAATATGCTAGCTAGTTGCTCCAAATGCTTCCTATTATAAATAAAGCTGTGGTTCTTATATGAACCTTTGACCACACCACAGAAAAGTTTCTTAAGAAGTTTTAGAAGTTATATTCTCAGATCACAGTGTATGAACAATTTTAAGGCTGTGGATATTCATTTCCAAATTGGATTTGTTTTTAGAAATGTACCAATGGGTGTACTGGTATCAGAAATAGTATATGAAAACCCATCTAAAAGCACCCATTCCATTATTTCTTAACCTGACCAATTTTAGACTAATTTTCTAACTGGTAGTGAAAATTTAATTTTTAAAATTATCACTATTTAAATTCTTCATCATATTAAGACTCAATGAGGAATATTAAGGGATAATCAGAGAGATTTTTGTGGGCTATAGATTATTTTAATTCTACTTACAAATCATTCAATTAAAAGAAGAAGTTCCTAAAATATAGCATATATATGTTAAACTTCTAGATATTTTACAGATAACTGAGTTCAAAATATCCAATTAGCCCAATACCCCCTTTCCCATATACTTATGAGAACATATCCAATTATCTTGAAAAAAGCAATTAAAATTACTATTAATAATCTTAATACTAGGACATGTTATAATTCATTTGATAATTACATTTCCCACAAAGATACTGTCAACATAAACTGTGAAACTACAGATCCATCCTGTTTACAAGTATCAGAGACAATATGCTCACTATTCTGTTGTACTTAAATGTTGTATTGCAGCTTTTCTTAACAGGTAATATGTGACATGAAACATGTCTGATTTTATCCTTCATAACTTCCATTCTGATGTTTAACATTAAGAAATTATATTTATGTATCACACATGTCAGAAAATAATTTAAATAAACTAAGAAAACTAAGGCCTCTCATTTCACATGCAAAATATAAATCTTTTATTCATAGATATCAAAGAAACATCTGCAATCAGAAATGCAAACTATTTATATTTTCTGATTTAGGTAGCTAACATTAAATATTTTATCTAAGTGTTCTTGTTTAATATTTTCAGAAATTTGTTATGGATCAAAATATTGTCATAAAAATAAGAAAAATCAAGAGGCCACCTTTTAAGATTGATTCATAAGTTTTAAAAATTCTTATTTCTATTTTCATTCTGATTTTTGCAACAAGGAAAAAAATGTAATTATTTTTAATATAAAAACATACACCAGAAAAGGGACCATTTAAACTAGGTTGAAGTTTACATTATTTATTGCTATTTTTCCTCAAAAATATGCATTAGAATAAATATTTTTCTAAGCTTCAAAATAAATACAGTACCTGCTTCTAGCATATTTATTTTTTTGAAAAGGTGTTCTGAATCTCAGACAACATAAATACTAGGCAGTGTGGTGGTTGCCATAGTAACAAATAAATAGGTGCATAAAAATACATTCTATTTTTCAAATGTATACACTTTTTTCGCAAATATGCATATTTTATAGGTAAAAGATTATTCAACCCTTGATTTTCCTTCCTTTTTAGAGAGAGAGAAACATGTAATGCTTTAGAAATAAAAGGTTCTCATGTAGCAATAAAGCAGGCTCAAAAATGTTTCAAAACACTATATGGGAAATCATAAGGTTTTCATGTCAATTTTCCAAAATGAAGACAGGAAAAAAAAACTCCTTTGATTTTATATTACATTAATGGTTAGTTCTTTAGGTAAGGATAAAATTGCACAAACTTCTTTTCCTCATAAGCATGAAATTCCCTTTTATTTTGCATAAGTTTATTATTCACATGCATTAAATGTAGCACTTGACCATGACCATGAAAAGCTGGAAGCTCTGTTGATCACAGAGAAAAGCTCAAGAAGTTTAATACTAACCCATGATCTACTACTTGAATCAATAATCTGAAAATATTTATGCCAATGTACTAAATTGGAGTTCAAAGAGTTCCTTCCTTTCTCCTCTCCCTTCATTAAAATATAATCTTCCTGTTTACAGGTACCCTAGAAGTCACAAAGTACATTGAAAAAGTGTTCCGAGTTTTATACTTACAGCTTAAGAGGAATTACCATACATTTTATAGGGCTGGAGAGGGGCAGTGTTATAAGCTATGCCATTAAGTTTGAAATCTTACTGAAAGGTAGTGGGGTAAACCAACCAAAACAGAACAGGAATATTGCTCAACTATTACTGGGCAAGAAATCCTTCAAATCCAATCACATTAATTTGGACTTCCAATTTGTTTCAATAACAACTATCATGTAACATTCTCCTAGAGTGAAAATTCAAAAAGTTTAAAAGATCACCATCTAGGCAGAGTCAAATAAGAGGTGACAAAGCAGTACTCTCTAGCTCACCTTGTGCTAACTCCTTGCCGGAGAAGCCATGCACCCTAACAGCTAAGGACTGACTGAACTAGCAAAGAGGAGCATCCTTCTCAAGCATACACATGATCCTATTTACTCTTATTGAAGAGAAATCAACTTTTTTTTCCTAGGGGAGATAGTAAATTTAAACTTTAAGAAGTCAAAAAAAAATGAATTAAGATATTAATCAGATATTTATTGGAATAGAATAGGTTATACAGATGATGTGACTCCTGCAAAAGGTACAGCAACAACAAAACCATCCTCTTGTCATTCTTCTTTCCCCCCCAAGCTTTTAAACTATGTCCCTCTGCTTTTACCATCTTAAAGTGATGGAAAAATATCCCTGGAGACTGGAAATGGGAAACATATCATTCTTTAAAATAAGGGGAGAATGATTTTGGTAATTAGCTTAGTTTTACCTGGGAACATGTAATAACAAATTAAACAATCAATTAGTAACACCTAGAAGGGTATGAAATACTGGGAAACAACCAACAGAGTATCTCAAAAGCCAAATATGCCAAACGAACTTAATATCTTTGTTTCTGATAGAATGACAGGTCATATTATCAAGTAAGAAGTATTACAGTCTATTTCAGTGTTGTAAGCCTTTTTATTTATTCTCCAATCCAGAATAAGCAAAAATGGTTAAGAAAAAAAGAATGTAAAAACTGGCTTCATTGCAAAACCAGTGGCTACTGACACATTTCCTCTCTCTTGAGGATCTATTTCAGAACTGTTTTTATTGATGACTAGTCAGGAATCTTGACCTACTTTATGTTTAGCTCCATCACATTAGGTCTCTGAGATGTCTCAAAATTTAAAAGTTTATTTCCTTAGTTTTCTTCCAACTTGTTGACTCCTCTTTTCCCTAAGGATCTTAAATGGCTTGTTGCTTCAACTAAGTGATGCTGCACTGGGATAAGACATAAATCCATTTTAGGTAGAAATTTTCAGAAAGAAAGAGGGAGTGCTTTGTGAATTAAATTAAAAGGATTGTCTGAGACTAGAGAAACTCATAAGTAATGGAATGGTATTTAGTTTTTTTTTTTATATATATTTTATTTATTTTTGAGAGAGAGAGAGAGAGTGAGCAAGGGAGGGACAGAGAGAGAGGGAGACATAGAATCCAAAGACAGGCTCCAGGCTCAGAGCTGTCAGCACAGCTGACAATGTGGGGCTCAAACCCACGAACTGTGAGATCATGACCTAAGCCGAAGTCGCATACTCAACTGACTGAGACACCCAGGCGCCCCATGGAATAGTATTTAAATAGAAGTGCAGGGGTGCCTGGGTGGCTCAGTCAGTTAAGCATCCAACTTCTGCTCAGACCACATGGGGCTTTGTGCTGACAGCTCAGAGCTTGTGGGCTGCTTCAGATTCTGTGTCTCCCTCTCTCTCTCTGCCCCTCTCCTGCTCGAGCTCTGTCTCTCTCCCTCTCTCTCTCTCTCTTAAACCAAAATTAAATAGAAGTGCTCATAAAAACACTCAAAGCTTAAGTAGTGAAGAATAGCTGTTATTTAGTTAGAAAAGGGAGACCTGTAAAGAAGATCAAGGGTGTGGAGTCAAGAAATGAACACATTTTTCAAGAAGAGACGTCTCTGTGGCATATGACCACCAAGCTAAGCACACAGAGGGTCAGACACATAAATATGGTGGAAAGAGGAGACAGTTGAAAAAGGAAGTAAAAAATTTGGTCTGTATTACAGAATCAGACAAGAGCCAACTGCTATGTTGAACAGAGCTGCCTATTGGACCAGGACAATTGCTGTTCCTCATTATGTAATTAACAGCCCTGTTTTCCCAAATTTTGTTACTATTTAAACATATCTTAGGAAGAAGAAACTTTGGTCCCTGAATTATTTGATCTTAACTATTTTTCTAAGTCTAAATACCATGTAAGCAATCATCAGAGATTCTCTCAAGCTAGAGAGGAGAGTGTCCTTTGGACATAATCTGTGCAGGATAAGCAAGAAGGAAACTGGGGCAAACCCCAACCTTTCTCCCTTCCACTCTCCCAAGAAAAAGCAGTCAAATTCTTCTCTTCTATTCTCATCTTACAACATTCTAGAATGTTTCTACATTATGAGAAAGTTTTGCCAAATAAAACTGACTTTATAACTAAAAATACTAAGAGCAGGGGGAATATTTATATTTACCAAGCCAAGACTACAATCAATAATTTATTTATTTTAATAACTGAAGAAAAAATAAAGAAAATAGTCCTGTAGGTCAGGACACATGAAGGCACTGAACTGGAATAAAAGGATCTCTGGAACTAAGCCAAGAAATTCTGGAGTTCTTTTTTTTTTTTTTTTAAAGTAGGCTTCATGCCCAGGAAGGAGCCCAATGAGAGGCTTGAACTCACAACGCTGAGATCAAGCCCCTGAGCCGAGATCAAGAGTCAGATACTTAATGGACTGAGACACCAGGCGTTCCCATCCTTTTTAATTTTTATTTATTTATTTATTTATTTATAGAAATTCTGGAGTTCTTATCTTAGGTTTGGGCCAGACCTGGGGTAAATTCTTATATATATATAAATTAATTCACTTGGGTCAAATGAACCCAAATGTATTTCTAATCATTTCAAATGCTGTAAGCTTGCCAATTCTCCCTGTATTAAAGATTATTATCTAGTTTCTGGACCAATCTTTGCTCTAAAAGTCCAAGGCTGGGAACCAAGTAACAACAGTACTTAAGTCCTGATGACAGGTTTAGCCTCATCTCGCTGAAGCAAGACACTAGGGAAACAGCATATACCATGGACTGGGACTGAAGGACTTGTTACAGAGGACCTAGAAAAATCTTCTTTTACATCTGGTTATATTTTCTTATCTTACTTCTTTCACAGTAGTATCTGACTTTAAACTAAGACTAACATAAGATCTATATCTAAGTGTATCTTGAATATATTTAGAATATATATATTGATATATCTGAATATTGTATATATGTATATCAACAAAATTCACTATCTCATTTTTTTAAAGACTGTATTTTTAAGTAATCTCCTAGCATGGAGCTCAAACTCACAACCCCAAGATTAAGAGTCACATTCTCCACTGACTGAGCCAGTCAGGCACCCCTACTATCTCATTTTCAAATTAGATGTTATAAATGCTTAATTTAAATAATGCATGTACATTGTACTATGAAATAATTTTTCCTTTTCTTATACAAAAATAAGAAAAGTGATTTGAGTTACCCCAAATATAAATAAAAACAAAAATTAAGTTAATATTCATAGAGATTAACGCTGCAGATCAGGATTTATACTACTAACAAAGACAAAAATCATAGTCTTTCAAATTAATATATCTGACTGTCTTTCCCTAATGCTCCTGCTTCACCTGCAGCACATCAGACAAGGTAATAATTTATGATAATCATATGAAAATATACAATTAATATTCATCACCTCTCATTCCTCATCACTTTAGATGATCAGTAATGCAGAGTGAAAATGCTGTCAGATTTCTAATTGCTTTGTAATGGGCTTGAAACAGGGAAATCATTAAAGGCAAACAATCTGTCATTTGTCTGTTACTTTATCTATCACACAAAAAAACTCATTAAAGAAATTGCTAATGAACTACAAAAGACTATACTCATGGTGCTTCTACAGTAGATTAACAAGTAATACTATGAATTGCTTAAAATATTTTAAAATATGATATTTTGTGGAAATTCATCAGAAAACATTCATCTATTTTCATCAGAAAACATCTACAGTATATTTTTTAAGCCATGTGGCTTCATTATTTTGGCATCTAATCCATCATTACAGAAGAAGTCCCTTTAGCATATAAGATTTGTTTTTCATCATTCTCTAAATAATTAAGCTGAAAGGTTGCAAGAAGAAGCTGAAATGCTAAATGTGTTTATTACCAGTAAACTGACACACATAAAAAAATGTACTATATTAACCTTGATGCTAAGTAAAGAATATATTTTAAAATTTGAATTTTACCCTCATACCTCTACAGATTTTGAACTGTTGAATTTGCAATATGTCATTCATCTTAATACTATCATTCATTATACAAAAATTGTATTCTACTATTTTTTTTTAAATTTTTCTTTTCAACGTTTATTTATTTTATTTTTGGGACAGAGAGAGACAGAGCATGAACGGGGGAGGGGCAGAGAGAGAGGGAGACACAGAATCGGAAACAGGCTCCAGGCTCTGAGCCATCAGCCCAGAGCCCGACGCGGGGCTCGAACTCCCGGACCGCGAGATCGTGACCTGGCTGAAGTCGGACGCTTAACCAACTGCGCCACCCAGGCGCCCCTGTATTCTACTATTAAAATGAACCATAACATTATTCTTTTTTAAAAATCATATGTTTAAGTAATCTCTAAACCCAGTGTGTGGGGCTTGAACTCACAACCCTAAGATCAAAAGTCATGTGCTCTCCAGACTGAGTCAGCCAGGTGCCCCAACCAGAGCATTATTAAACTCTGCATAACATTAATTAATTTGAAATCTTAAACATATTAACCAATACTGAAATGTTTCATAACATTCCATCAAATAATTTGGGAGGGGAAACAAATTATTAAAAGACCACACCAAATTTTGTATGTCTTTATCAATGCTGCCTTTATATATGAGATACTTAGTATCAAAAAATCTCTAATAATGACACTAACCTAGTTTTAAAAACAAAGAGGTATATAAAACAACCTAGTAATGTTTTGTTGGCTATACAGTCCAGTTACATTTTATTTTTGAAAAAAATATGAAAGTAATCATGTTTTTCATTATGCTAATGATGAATGAAATCATGAATATATTTCCTACAACAAAACATAAGAATATTTGTAATAAAGTCAAACTTTTTGAAAATATGTAGATCTATTCATATCTATTGGAATATATACAGATTTAAAAACCTCAATGCAACGGCATGTTCAGCCAGGTGCCATGGTTGAATATAGGAGTTAATTCCAAGCTAACTTCAAAAGGTTCCATAACACTCTGGAAACATCTTCATTATACTCTCTAATTGACTTAAACAGACTTCATATCAACTGTTTAACACATTTTAACCCACAAATTAACACCCTTTGATCACTCAGATTAACCTTTCTTCTGTGAGTCAATTACATGACAAAAATAAAATAAACTTTAAAAAATCAGTTTTAGAAAACTAAACTGGGGAAGGAAGAATGAATTTTAAAAAGGATATAAATGCATACTACCACATGGTTGGAAGAGATCATCACAAGGTTTCAAATTTCAAGGTAATTGGAAAGCACAGATAAGTCAGAGTGGTCCTAAGAACAAAGAGAAAGGCATAAAGAAGTGAGTGAGGGGAATAAGTTGGTATTTATTATGATTATTAAAGAGAAACAGAAGATGGATTACAGACGATATCTTTAATAGGTTCATGGAAAGATTAAAACATCAGATGTGAAGAGGTAGCAAGACATGAACAAAAATTCCAGGTAAGATAAAGACCTCTAAAAGGGCTCGAACAAGGGTGAAAGAACACTGACACAAATGAAGTTAAACAAACAAGAAAAACACAGCAACAGGTGTGGTGTCAGCAAAAGTATTTACCTCTTTGTCTCTCCAGCTTAGTGGATTGCCTTGTTTCACCTCAATGAATGTTCACTGATGATTACTGCTGAAAAGACAAAAGAGAGAATAAATCAAGTGAAGACAACCAGCGATGGGAAAAAATGCAAAAATGAAAAACCATTTCTGAAAGATGAGGTACAATTGTTCAATAGGGCTGATTCTCAATACTGTCTAAAGCATTATGATAACATGCCAAAAAAAGAAAAAAAGTTTCTATAATTCTAACCATTCATCTCTCCCTCCATCTAAACTTAATACTTAAATATTTGAAACTTACTATTTCCATGCATCTTCCTGGATTAGCCTCATTTTGAGTCAAGGATTTCAATCATTCATTTTAATCATTCAATAATCTGCCTTATTCTATTCACATTAACTATAAGTTAGTAACTGTCACAGCACCCGTATTTCCTCTGGCATAATACTTCTTCAGTTATTTCAGTTGCTTCTTTAATTGTCTGTTTACCCAGATAAACTCTAAGCTTTTATAAGGGCTACAGCCAACTGTCTTGTGTCTCTTGTAACAAAGTGTGGGACACATAGTAGATACTCGATAAGTGGTTTGTTGATTGAATGAATAAGTGAATGAAGGCTCTATATGTACTACGTGTATGTGTATATGTGTGTGTTTATCTCATCACTAGCTAGTTCTTGATGGTTTTATATCTTCCCAATAGATTTTAAGTTGTTGTAGGGATAATCATCTAATTTCAGAACATAACCATAATAGTTTGTGGTACTTAAAAATAAATACAGCTTAGTTCACTAATATTAAAATCCTAAAAACTCAGAGATAAATAAGACCAAGAAAATTAAAGAAGAGTTGGTGATGAAACCAGTAGAAAGAGCCAAGTAAATATAATCCTAGGATAAAAATAGCAGAAATACACTGGATATAGTGCAAATATTATTCATCAATAAGAAGCACAATTTACTAACAGGATCTCAAAGTGAGAATTTATTAATGTGTGGTAGACATTAGTTAATGGGCAGATAAGTATTAAAGTGATGAATTGAATAAGAATGTGGTTTTTTACCACCACTACAACCAAGGGTCTTAAAGCCTTGCTATATCTATGTAACTATACTTACATCTACATCTATATCTACATTTAATTCTAGATATAGTACTTGATCAATCATCTTGAAGTTAAATATTTAACATATGCCTACGTCGCTTGTGTTAGATGCTGATGACACAGGAATTAAGAGGTTTTTGCCCTCTTTTGCCCTTTTTGCTTTTAATTTATCTACAAACTATAGTTCAACAAACATTTTGGTTTGGCATCATTTTTCCAACTCAATAGTTTGCAGCTTTCATTTGCTCTGTTTGAAAATTCCTAAAATACAGCTATGAATTCTTAATGTTCTAATATCCAAAACTGAGCAACAAATATTTCACTATTAATAATAATAACAACAAAAGCTAACCTTTCCTGTGTACTTACTACTCTTAGGCACTATTTTCTCACTGAATCCTCACAACAGACATAGAGGGAGATACTATTATTAATCCTATTTTACAGAGAAAGAAACCAAGGCATAGAGATTAATTAACTTAAAATGTTCACATAACCAGTAAGAGACAGAGCCTGGGTTCAAACTTATGCAGTCTGACACCAGACTTCATGCTCTTAACCATTGTGCTAACACAGTTTATATTTCTGCTATGTTAGTTTTACATAAAATGGGTAAATTACTGGGATGCCTGGCTGGCTTAGTCGGTAGAACATGTGACTCTAGATCTCAGGGTCATGAGTTAGAGTCCCATGTTGGGTGTGGAGCCTATTTAAAAAAAATTGGATAAATTACCTTCTTAAGATAGTGAGAAACAAAACTATTATAAATACACATCAACTTCAGACATGTGGCAAGATAGTTGGTGCTTAGTTTCTTTAAGAGGTGTCCCTGCCCTACAGACCTTATGGAATTAGGGAATCAGAACACACATCCAAAATGTATAATAGTACCCTGTGAGATAGGATGAGTGCAAATGAGGAGTACACACAGGACTTGCTATGAAAGTTGAGAGGAGGAACTAATTTCTAAGTATTGGACCATCATAAAAGGCTTGATGGAAGAGATGGGTCTTAAAGGAGGGATAAAATTGATGGGTGGAAACAAAGAGGAAAGATGGTATAAGCAAGGAGAACCACCTGAACGAAATTATGGATGAAGTACCAAGAAAAGATCCCATTGTTCAACATTTCATGTAGGAGGTTAATAGGTGATGAGGTTAGAAAACTACGGATCATATTGGGGTGGTAAGTAAATACCAGGTTAAGGAGTTAGGACTTTATCTTCCATTTTATTTATTTACTTATTTTTTAAAGTAAGCTTTACACCCAACGTGGGGCTTAAACTCAACGGCCCTGAGATCAAGAGTCACATGCTCTATTGATTGAGCCAGTCAGGCACCCCAAGACTTTATTCTCTAGACCTGGCTTGTTCAAAACAGCAGTCACTAGTTATATGTAGCTATTTAGCACCTGAGATGTGGCAAGTCCAAACTGAGAATAAGCAATACAGGTAAGATACACAGCAGCTTTTGAAAACTTAGCATGAAAAAGCAATGTAAAATACCATTAATAATACATTGATTACATTTTGAAATGATCATACTCCAAATATATTAGGTTAAATAAAATATATTATTAAAAATCATTTCACCTCGTTTTATTTTCCTAATGTGGCTACTGGGAAATTTAAAATTATATATGTGGCTTGCATCTGTGGCTTACATCATATTTCTATTGGGCAATAATGTTCTAGAAAAATAAAAATAAAGAAAAATGAGCAGGGATTCATGCAAAAAGTGTTTTACAAGCTTATTCTGTAATAATAAATTCAGACTGTAAGACAACTGATCTGGCTTTCAATAAGCCAATGGCAGGAAAAGAAAAAAATACCTAGATAGCAATGAAGTGGGACTGCTATAGCTAAGATACTTAAGAGACAGAACGTTGAAAACAATGTATAGATTTTGTTTGGATCATGATTCAAGCAAACTAACCATAAAAAGTCATTTCTGAGACAACTAAGGAAATGTAAATAGAGACTAGATATTGGATGCCATCAATGAGTTATTGATCATTTCAGTGGAATGACTTTATGGAGATGAAAGAAAAAGTTGCAAACTAAAGTATGCTTTAGTGATGTGAGCTAGAGTATGTCCAGATGAAATGACAGAAGACTTGGGAATTGCTAGGAGAAAAATGCAAATTTCTTACTATCTAAAACCTACCTACCTACATACATACACACACAAACAGAGCACACACACACACACACACACACACACACACACACACACACAAATATAAAAGAGTAACTTGAGAAAATGGAGGTACCCTGATCAGACTTTTCAGAATTTGGCTTAAAAAAGGGAATAAAAGAGACAACACAATACCCTAGGGGATCATAAATCAAAGTTGCGTGCTCTTGCTGTAAAAATTGGAGGATCTGAGCATAACTATCTATATGAGGAAGCACTAAGCAGTGGAAAGGGGGGTGTTTGGGAGCTAACATTTCAACAGTGTGTCAAGAAAGGTATTCAGAACAACACAGTTCATTCATATAAGGTATTTCCTTAGAGCCACACAGAAGGTATGTTGGAACCAGGACTAAAATCAAATCCTCTAACTTGGCATAATGTTCTGTCTCTAATTTTAAACATGACAAAATCCTATGGAGAACCCAGTCTATACTTTTCACTCTGGATTTTCTCACTTTCTTGTGTCATTCAATTATGCTTTATACCATCATTAAATAATTTGGCCATATTAAAATATTTTATTCAATGTACTTAGGTTTATCTTAATTGCTTCTTCAACTGAGATTTGGTAGAAGAGAGACAAAAAAGAAGAAGAAAAGCAAATTTAAGCAGTAACAACAACAGAACGAACTTAACATCTCCAAGTGAAATTTAAATCATGTTGACAAAACACAAGATGCAGTTTCACTTCTGGGTACAATGCAAGAAGAGAGGTCAGTGTAAGGTGAGCAGTATAGAGATAATAAATGGGAAGAACAGAAGGCAAAGCAGAATGAAGAAGGGAAAAACTAACCAAAAAAACCTAACAGTAGCCTTTTGGAGTGCCCAACAACTGCCTCAAAGTGGAGTGGTTCATTCTGCTTTTTCTGTAACCTTGAAAGATAGCCTGGCTTCCCTGGTAATATGCTGACTTCCTGAGTGTCCTGTTCTGCTGCTATACAATTAGCTATTTGGCCTTGATGCTTGGTTTGTTTCCTCATCTACAAAATGGGATTTTAACACCTGCCTTATTAGCCTCCCTGGGTTGAAGTGAAAGTGAAGCGAGATAGTAAATGTGAATGGATTTTTAAAAGTTACCAGTTGCTAAGATCTACAAGAAATAATTGGGTTGAAAATCTTTTCCAGGGTGGGGGCCTGAGTGGCTGAGTTAGTTGAGCGTTGGACTCTTGATTTTGGCTTAGGGTCCTGGGATCCATTCCCCCACCCCGACCCCTCCACTGGCTGGGACTGACCATGGAGTCTGCTTGAGATTCTCTCTCTCTCTCTCTCTCTCTCTCCTTCTCCCCCATCTCCGTCGCGCGCTCTCTCAAATTAAAAAAAAAAAACAAAAACCTTTTCCAGAAAAAAACTATTCAAACTGAAAAGAAAAACTTCAATCGTCATAGGTTTTCTCTTAATATTAGAATAAGAACATTCTTTTTTTTTCTTTTTTTTTTAGAATAACATTCTAAGGCAAGTGTAGCGACAAGGGAGGAATTAGATCTCATCTTTCACATACCCCTACTCCACCATTCCCCCCCTCCCCCCCCCCCCCCCCCCCCCCCCCCGCACCTGCCGAAGAACCATCACCAACCACAAAAGGATTGGGAGCAGCGCTGGGCAGGGTAAGCGGAGGGAGCTTTGGGGAAGGCGGAGGAAGCCCGGGTGTGAAGTACTCTTGGGGGAGAGAAGAAACGCTACAGTCGCAGACCTGGGACAAAAGGGAGTTAGAAAGAAGCGAAAGACACCTCTTTTCACAACCCGACACTTACTGCTGGTAAACTCCTTGGAAGCAGAGACTGGTTACCATAGCGACCGCGTCCAGGAGGGCGGAGCGCCTCTTGCTTGGTGTCTCGGCCAGAAGAGCTCGACTAGAAACGTAGGCACGTCAGAGCAATGACTTCCGGCGGAAGGAGAAGCCGGTTCCGGGTTTTGGCAGGCTGCAGGCGAGGAGTGGGTACGAAGTACTGTAAAAAGTTTGGTAAGTTTGATACTGAGTAAAGGCAGCGGAGGATATCCGCCTAAGGCTGGGTGGTACAGCCGCAGTGAGTACAGTGGATTCCCAAGTCTCAATTTTGAGGAGCTCCCCACCCCCATCTCTTGAAGTTACCGGCTGTGGGAAGAGGTTGCCTGATTTCTGGGGCTCCCGGCGAGATCTGTTCTGTAGTCTAGAGGGCTGGGGTGTCCTCCTGTGAGCACTTTCAGTTCTTTGTGAGCGCCAGAAACCGAGGGACTCTTGCTGTCTACCTGCCGCCCGTGCTGACCGGCCCTTTCCCGTATTACTCTATTGAGGTAATGTGGAAGAAATGTGAACACTAAGAAATGGAAACGCTAAGAGGGAATGCTCCCAAATTCATTTTAATTCTTTGCTGTTTTGTTTTGCTTTCAACATTTTTTAAATTTGTCAACATTTATTAAATTTCTCTAGTGTGTTTACTGAGGAATTCTTGTGTGCATCCTTTACCATGAGACTAGCACAAATACCTCCTTAGAGGTCATCACCGCTCGGGTTCATTTTCGGATTCTTTTTTCTTAATGCTATTATATATTCATTGATTTAAGATATAAGTGTATATCATGAAACCTGTAACACATGTTCCATCCTTGTCTGTATACTTACACGTGAGATTCTTGGGGCGTTTTGAATGAAAATGAAAATATATGCTTCATGAGGATTGTATTGTAATCATGATTTACTCAACTAAATATTAAAGAACTTAGAAACGTACTTGTGTATTTCTTCGATCCTGCAAACTAATGAATCGTCATCAATATTTTTATTAAGCCTATCCGAGAAGGCCCACTTCTTGTTCAGTGGATGATGGCATTTGAGCAGATACCAAAGAAGGATTGGTACAGCATTCTGGGGGCAGACCCATCTGCAAGTATGTCAGACCTAAAACAAAAGTATCAAAAACTCATATTACTGGTAAGTCTTTGCTTGCAGATTTAAATCATGGGGGTGGGGGGAAACAGTTTTTTCTTAAGTGATGGGAAATTTAGGTTTCCCTAAAATGAATATATAATATCAAAGCAGGAGAAGTAAGGTATTAATTTGATTAGTTGAAAGTGTCAGTAATATTGTAAAAAAAAAAAAAAAATTTTTTTTTTTTTTTTTTTATTTGAAATGGGAAAACATGGTTTGGAGCAAGAAATCTGAGTCATGCAGGTTGATTTGGAATCCTGATTCTACCACTAACTGTGGGAACTTGGGACAAGTTACTTTCCCCCTGTATGTG
Source organism: Herpailurus yagouaroundi (assembly GCF_014898765.1). Lineage (NCBI taxonomy): Eukaryota > Metazoa > Chordata > Mammalia > Carnivora > Felidae > Herpailurus > Herpailurus yagouaroundi. Next base: position 20,391,615 of record NW_024412418.1, on the reverse strand, counting down.
CCTCAGAGAGGATTAAATGAAATAGTCCATGTAAAGTGCTTAGAATAAGCAATGTTAGCATCCAGTAGCCACTAGCTACATGTGTCTATTGAGCATTTGAAATGTGGCTAGTCCAAAATGAAATTTACTATAAATGTATAATACACAGCGGATTTTGAAGACTTAGTACAAAAAGAGAATATAGGCTCAGTCAGTTAAGCGGCCGACTTTGGCTCAGGTCATGATCTCGCTGTCCGTGAGTTCGAGCCCCGCGTCGGGCTCTGTGCTGACAGCTCAGAGCCTGGAGCCTGTTTCAGATTCTGTGTCTCCCTCTCTCTGACCCTCCCCCGTTCATGCTTTGTCTCTCTCTGTCTCAAAAATAAATAAACGTTAAATTAAAAAAAAAAAAGAGAATATAAAATAATCTAAACTTTATGTTGATTACATATTGAGGTGATAAAAATTTGGGTATATTGGCTATTTTGCATATTTTGTACATAATGTATGCATATATTTGCATATAGTATAATAAAATATAAAATCAATTTAATCTGATTTTTGCTTTGATATTGCATATGTGGCTTGCATTTATAGTTTGTATTGTGTTTTTATTGAATAGTGCCCATGTATTGTGTTTTTATTGAATAGTGCCCATTTATACACTGTTTTTCACATAACTCAATTCTTTTGTGAAATGAGTTGTATTTATAAGTATATAGTATCTTTCTTAACTGTTATTTTAATTTTTTTCAACCTATATTGTGAAGTTTCTTAAGCCAATGTCAGTAACTCTATAATGGTCTCCAGTTAACTTAGTTTACAAAAGGGATAGAGCATCATTACTTATGTAGCATTAGTTGTTCCTATAGTTTTTGTCAAATAGATCTGAGATTTTGCCAAAACTGTTTGTGTTTATTGTGAGAGACAGTAGCCATTTTACTGTCAAGAATGTATTACTATCCCTTCTTTAGGTAGTAAGCTGACTAAATGATACTAAGATTTCTTTTGTCTCAGAATTTTCAAGATTTCTTTCATTAAAGTCAAGTAGACTTGATTGAAAAATTTTTCCTCATACTGAATCATCCTTTTGCCTCATTTCAGTGAGAGTCGAGGCTAGAAAAGTAGACTGGGTCTAGATCATGCAGGCCTTTTAGTCCATGTTGACCTTTAATATGGCAATGAGAAGCCGTTTGCTCTTCATATATTAGCACTTGTCAAACACCAAAATGAGTGAGTCATTTTGCATACCCTCTCTTATCCTATTAGAGAGTTCCAGTTGCTCTAGATCTTCACCAACATTTGATGCTATTTGTCTCTTTCATTTCATCGATTGAGGGTTTCTCAATTTTGCTGCCATTGACATTTAGGGCAGGATAATTCTTTGTTATGTGGGGCTGCCCTGTGCAGTATAGGATGATGAGCAGCATTCTAGATGCCAGTAACAACTAAAAATGTCTCCTGGGGGTCAAAATGGCCACCCTCCCCATTCTATTGAGAACCACCACCCAATTCTGTGTTTATAGTGATCTCTCATTGTGGTTTGGTTTTGTATTTCTCTGATGACTAATGATTGTAAGCATTTTTAAATGTTATTATTAGCCATTTGTATAATTATCTTTTCTGAAGTGTCTTTTTTAAAAATCAAGTGTATTCTTGGGGCACCTAGGTGGCTCAGTTGGTTAAGCGTCTGACTTCGGCTCAGGTCATGATCTCATGGTTTGGAGGGTTTTCTCTCAGTTCTCCAGTCCTGTTCTCCAACTTTAGTAGGCCACTTGTACCAGTGCCTCATAGATGAATGACTCTTGACTGTCCTGTCCTATCTCTGTTCTTTCTTGTGAATACTTGGTAAAGGCCTATGGAATAGAATTGGTGGGCAGGTACAGTCTCTGTACATTTGGGGCCCGTCCATAGGTCATGCCAGTCTGGAGTTGGCCCTTAAAAATGATTAAAAGTTTGTTTTCTTTTTTTTTTTTTAAGTTCATTTATTTATTTATTTATTTTTTGAGAGAGACAGCATGAATTGGGGAGGGGGAGAGAGAGAGGGAGAGAGAAATCCCAAGCAGGCTCCATGCTGTCAGCCCGATGTGGAGCTCGAATTCATGAACCATGAGATCATGACCTGAGCTGAAACCAAGAGGTGGACGCTTAACAGACTGAGCCACCCAGGCACCCCTAATTTGTTTTCTTTTTATCTACATCTGTGATGGCTTCCTGCTCCTGCTGCTATGCCAAAGATAAAGCCAGTAATGGGTTTCTTCTCTTCTGGGGAGGACCTTTTCATTTTGAATTTGGATTCATTGGGTTTCTTTGAGTCCTCAGCTCCTTATTTAAGAAAACAAAAGAAAACAAACAACTATGAGTTTGTAGGATATCTGGCCTGTTCTCCTGGATTATTCCTATCTGCATTAAAATGTACCATCATTTTTTCCATCTTTGGAAAAAAAAAAAATCCGGCCTTTCTTCCAACCCATTTCTGCCACTTGTTGCCCCAACTCTTCTATGGTTCTTCTTTAAAAAAAAAAAATGTTGGGGCGCCTGGGTGGCGCAGTCGGTTAAGCGTCCGACTTCAGCCAGGTCACGATCTCGCGGTCCGTGAGTTCGAGCCCCGCGTCGGGCTCTGGGCTGATGGCTCGGAGCCTGGAGCCTGTTTCCGATTCTGTGTCTCCCTCTCTCTCTGCCCCTCCCCCGTTCATGCTCTGTCTCTCTCTGTCCCCAAAATAAATAAACGTTGAAAAAAAAATTTTTTTAAATAAAAAAAAAAATAAATAAATAATTAAAATGTTTATTTATTTATTTTGAGGTGGGGGAGTGGCAGAGGAAGAGGGAGAGAGAATTCCAAGCAGGGTCTGTATTATCAGCACAGAGCCTGATGTGGGTCTCTGTCTCACAAACCATGAGTTCATGACCTGAGCTGAAATCAAGAGTCGGATGTTTAACCAACTGAGCCATCCAGGCACCCCTCTGTATTCTTTGTAGCAAAAAACATTTCAATATGTTATCTCTATTTCCTTTCTCCAATTTTCCTCTTCCCAACTCTTGTAAACCTACTCCAGTGAGGCTTTGCTCCCACCACTACACTGAAACTGCTCTTATCAAGATTGCCAGTGATACCTGTAATGGGAAAAAACACAGTCCTCCTGTGTTTTTCCTTTACTCACACATAATTCTTCTGTCACCAGATGTGTGGATTTTCAACACATCAAGCAATTTTCTGCAACACCAGTTGGATGTCCTATAATTCACTTCAGTTCTGACATTCCCTGGAGATAGCATCAGATCCCACAAAGTTAAGGGCTCACTCCCACAACACTGCCCCCACTTGAGATGCCAGTCACAAGTCCCAGGTTGTCACCTATACTTCTTACCGACCAGCTATAGATTAGGGTTCTCTGACCCCCTCCTTGAGTTTGATAATTTGCTAGAAAGGCTCACAGAACTCAGGGAAATCATCACATTTACCAGTTCATTATATAATAAAGGTTATGGTAAAGGATACAGATGAATAGCCAGATGAAGAGATACAGAATACAGGAGCTTCTGTCACTGTGAAGCTGGGGTATGCTACCCTCCTGGCATGTAGATGTATGTGTTCACCGACTCAGATACTTTCTGAACCCTGTACTGTTGGGAATTTCGTGTAGGCTTCATCATGTTGGCATGATTGATTACTAACTCCATTTCCATCTCCTCTCCCTTCTCTGGAGAATGAGGGATGGGCCTGAAAGTTCCAAGCTTCCAATTATGGCTTAGACTTTCTGGTGATCAGCCTCCATCCAGGAGCCCACCGAGAGTCACCCCATTAGAAAAAAAGACACTTCAGTCGCCCAGGAGATTCCAAGGGTTTTAGGAATTCTGCGCCAGAAACTGGAGGCAGAGACATGTGGATATTTTTTTCTATTACTTCACAATATCCATGTTGCTATAACCAATGGTTAATACTTAGTCTTCATTTTGATTTATTAGTAAGATGACCATTTATCCTACTTTTCCCAGAGTAGAGGTGGTTTGTGCTTTTTGTCCTAGCATAATTAATAACTGTCTTTTTCAGTTTTTTGAGGTGTCAGCGTTTAAATTTAAATTTATTTTGAAGAGGTTTTTTGTAGTTATGTACAACTGTGTAAATTATCACCACGGTTAAGATATGGAACATTTTCATAATGCTAAAAAGTTTCTTTGTGCCTTTTGATCCCCTGATGCCTACAACTTTAACCAGCTGGACCAGTGATTCTGGTGCACAGGTGTATGTGGGCCCACTGTACTATGTTATGGTACCTGCAAATGTGAGGAACTAAAGTCCGGGAGAAGGAGGGTCAAAGTGAGCAAAGGGGGAAAAAAAAAAGACACTTAAAAGGAAGAATGATTGGCCCAACTGTCTCCCAATAAGCTTTGCTGTATTGGCTCCTTGTGGAGAGATGGAGTTTGGAGGAGAGGACTTTCCAGACCAAACTCAATTAAAGAAAAACCAAAATTTTTTCTCCTAACTTGGTTTCTTCCTAAGCCAAATAGAGCTGAAGAATTCGGAACAAAGTTGGTATGGATGTGTAAATTGCTTTGGGATGAAGAGGTATGTCTATTAGGTACTGATGGTAAGCTATGGAAGAAGCCTTGGAAAGGGGGTAAGACACTATTTCTGGGCATTCCAAAGATGAGACCTCTTCTTCCAGGCAGACACCACTTTGCTAAGTAATACATTTAAATTGTCAACCCTGCTTAGATAACAGCAGCATTTGACACAGTTTATCACATATTCTTCTTTGTTATATTTTCATTTGTCTTCTAGGACATGATATTTTCCTAATTTACCTCTTACTAAATTATCTCTGGAAAGTAGTAGGTACTCAAATTTTGTTCAATGAGTGAATTGTATGAATGTAATCATCTTTATATTTTAATTCCTCTATTGATGACTTCAATTTTGTATTTTTATTTCTAACAACTCTGCCTATTTTCTGAATTTTCTTTTTGATGTGTGTGTGACTTCCTGATATTGTTTTAGGAATAAAATATTTTGTTTAGGTTAATAAAGTTTTTTTTTAAGTTTTCTTCTTTTTCTTTGGGTTCTTTTTATTTTATTTTATTTTTTTATTTATACATTTGTTTTTGTTTATTTTTGAGAGAGAGAGAGAGAGAGAGAGACACAGCATGAGCCGGGGAGGGGCAGAGAGAAGATGGAGACAGAATCCCAAGTAGGTTCCAGGCTCTGAGCTGTCAGCACAGAGCCCTAGGCAGGCCTCGAACTCACGGACCGTGAGATCATGACCTGAGCTGAAGTCGGACGCTCAACCGACTGAGCAACCCAGGAGCCCCTCTTTTTTTTTTTTTTTTTTTTTTTTTAAGTAGACTTAATGCCCAGCATGGAGCCCAACATGGGGCTTGAACTCCCTACCCTGAGATCAAGAGTCAGACGCTCAACCGACTGAACCACCCAGGTGCCCCTCTTTGAGTTCCTTTTGGTTTTTCTCTTCCTTTTGTCATAGAGGTTCTTTTTTCCTATATTTGGTGATCATTGGTCATCTTTTCGTCTTTAAGAATGAAATGTTCCACTCCACTGCTTCATTATTAGTATATAGGAATAGAATAGATTTCTATATGTTGGTTTTGTATCCTGTGACTTTACTGAATTTATTTACCAATTCTAGTAGTTTTTGGTGGAGTCTTTAGGGTTTTCTACATATAGTATCATGTCATCTGCAAATAGTGAGAGTTTTACTTCTTCCTTACCAATTTGAATGCCTTTTGTCTCTTTATGTTGTCTAATTGCTGTGGCTAGGACTTCCAGTACTATATTGTATAAAAGTGGTGAGAGCAGACATCTTTTTTTCCTGGCCTTAGGGGGAAAGCTCTCAGTTTTTCACCATTAAGTATGATGCTGGTTGTGGGTTTTTTCATGTAAGGCCTTTATTATGTTGAGGTATGATCCCTCTAGATCTACATTGCAGAGGGCTTTTATGATGAAGAAAATTCAAGACAATGCAAAGATAGGGAAACACATTCCATGTTGACAGGCTGGAAGAATAAATATTGTTAAAATGTCTATACTATCCAAAGCAATCTACACATTTATTGCAATCCCTATCAAAATACCAACAGCATTTTTTTTTTCTCAGAACTAGAACAAACATTCCTAAAATTTGTATGGAACCACAAAAGACCTCAAATAGCCAAAGCAAACTTGAAAAAGAAAAACAAAACTGGAGGTATCACAATTCCAGATTTCAAGTTATATTACAAAGCAGTCATAATTAAAACAGTCTATGGTACTGGCATAAAAATAGACAGAGATCAATGGAAGAGAACAAAAAACCCAGACATAAACCTACAATTTATATGGCCAATTAATCTTCAATAAAGGATGAATGAATATACAATGGGAAAAAGAGTCTCTCCAACAAATGTTGTTGGGAAAACTGGACAGCCACGTGCAAAAGTATGAAACTGGACCACTTTCTTTCACCATACACAAAAATAAACTCAATATAGATTAAAGACCTAAATGTGAGACCTGAAACCATAAAGATCCATGAAGAGAGCACAGGCAGTAATTGCTCTGACATTAGCTATAGCAGCATTTTTCTAGATATGTCTCCTAAGGGAAGGGAAATAAAACCAAAGATAAACTATTGGGACTACATCAAAATAAAAAGCTTCTGCACAGTGAAGGAAATAATCAGCAAAACTAAAAGGCAACCTACCGATGGGAGAAGATATTTGCAAATGATATATCTGATAAAGGGTTAGTATCCAAAATATGTAAAGAATTGATGCAATTCAATATCCAAAAAACAAATAATCCAATTAAAAAGTGAGCAGAATGGGCTCCTGGGTGGCTCAGTAGGTTGAGCGTCCGACTTTGCCTCAGGTCATGATCTCACAGCTCGTGAGTTCGAGCCCCGCGTCAGGCTCTGTGCTGACAGCTCGGAGCCCTGGAGCCTGCTTCAGATTCTGTGCCTCCCTCTCTCTCTCTGCCCCAACCCACTTGCATTCTGTCCCTATCTCTCTCAAAAATAAATAAACATTAAAAAAAAATTTAAAAAGTGGGCAGAAGACATGAACAGACATTTCTCCAAAGAAGACATCCAGATGGCCAATAGACACATGAAAAGATGTTCAGCATCACACATCATCAGGGAAATGCAAATCAAAACTGCAATGAGATATCACCTCACACTTACCAGAATGGCTGAAATCAAAAACCTAAGAAACAACAGTTATCGGCAAGGATGTGGAGTAAAAGGAACCCTCCTGCGCTGTTGATGGGAGTACAAACTGGTGCATCTACTGTGGAAAACAGTAGAGAGGCTCCTCAAAAAATTAAAAATAGAACTACTCTGATACAGTAGTCGCAGTACTGGGCATTTACCCAAAGAATACAGAAACACTAATTCAAAGGAATATATGCACCCTATGTTTATTGCAGCATTATTTGAAATAGCTAAACAATGGAAGCAGCCCAAATGTCTGTTGATTGAAGGATGGATAAAGATGATGTGGTATATATACACAGTGGAATAGTATTCAGCCATAAAAGGAGTGAAATCTTGCCATTTAGAACAACATGGATGGAGCTAGAGAGTATAATGCTAAGCAAAGTAAGTCAGAGAAAGTCAAATACGATATGATCTCACTCATTTGTGGATTTTAAGAAACAAAACAAATGAGCAAAGATAAATGAGAAACAGACTCTTAACTATAGAGAACAAACTGATGGTTACCAGAGGGAAGGTGGGTGGAGAGATGGGAGAAATAGAGGATGGAAATTAAAGAATACACTTATGCTGAAAAATAAATGAACAAAATAAAATACAAATAAAGCGATAAAAAATGTTTAAAAATTAGTGACATGTTCCAAGCTTATTTGGGGGTTCCTATTCATAACTGGGGGGATTTCATAAAGTAGAGTTAATTATTTTGTTGGATGACTCCAATATACACTAGCTGAATCAACTTCCAAGAGGGGAATTTTCAGATCTCCTACTTGGGAAGATGGGAACATGGGCTCATATAGCTCCATGGGCCAACTTTTCTTTCTTTGTTTTGTTTTGTCTTTCTGTTTTTGTTTTCAGTGCAACTTTGCATTCTACCCCTCAACCTGATATTTCCAAATCCAGAACCTTCTTTGATCTATCTCCATACATTAAACCTCTGGTTTTCTGCTGTGGTAGGAGAGAGGAGATACCTGGCTTTTTGATGAGGAGGAGAGCTGGAGGTCTGATTACATCTGAAGTCTCAACCAATCTTCCTTTTGTCAGTCCTGCTCCTCAACCCCACTCTCAAAAGTACTTAATGCCTTTAGTTCTTCAGGTCGTCTGCATGAATGAGCTCACCTCTCAATTGTTTCTTGCTCCAGGCTTAGGTTTCAGTTTTCTCAGGTAGATGGAATTGGTTACCATGTGTGGATCAATTTTCTATCTTCTTAGATTTTGGTGTCTCATCTGCTTTTTCTCTTCTTTCCTATTATGTTTGTTCTTATGCATTTATGCTTTTGCCTTTTAAAAAAATTACTGTTTTTTTTGCTGGAATTTTAATGGGGTTTTGGGAGGGAGTAAGGATAGGATAAATGTATGTATAAATTTATCATTAGTGGAAACCCTGAACTATTTTCATTTCCCTTTAGGAGCCAAATCACCCTTCCTCAGCTATGTGCCTTTGCATTTGCTGCTCTCTCTCCCTGATCCGCTGTGCCTCCTCCCCTACCCCAGCCTATTAACTCTTAACTCATTATTTCAAAATTATTTTAGTTTTAATCCCTGCCTCCCCTAATCCCACTGTGTCTGCCTTCCATGTGCACACCTTCCCAAGTAGAAGTGCATTTAGTATTATTTCTCTAGGTCAGGAGAGCTGTAGCCGGCAGGTAAGGAGAAGGAGGATAGCTGGAGCGTGATAAAATGTTCATTCCTGTGTATCCTTTTAGAAGACAGAAGAGACTTGAGCATGTTTAAATTTTATGGGAAGTAGCCAAGAGAAGGCTTGGGGTTGAAGTTATGGGAGAGAGACAATAATTGACAGAAAGCAGAAGGGGATGTCTGAACCATAAGAAGAAGGATTAGCTTTAGGTAAGAGAAGGAGGAACCTGTCTCCATTGTTACAGGACAGAGGATGAGAAGGTGGATCCAAGAGCAGATTCCTTTGTCCGTTTGGCTGCTGGAAGTCAATGAGTTCTTATTTGGTGACTTCTTTTTTCTTTGTGAAGAAGACAGTTGTCCATTGAGAGAAGGTGAGAAAGGAAGTGGAGCAGCAAATTATAGGAGAGAGGATTTTTTTAACTGGCATTACTCTGGAAAAGCTCCCCATAGGTAGCTAGGTACCCTGTTAGCAGTGGAAGTCTCAGTCAACAACTAACTGTATAAAAGGCATCCGAAGCTATAAAAGAACACCTAAACAGTCAGCCTACCACCTTGGCCTCCTTTAGCCTGGGTTATGGTGACTTTGGTCCCTGTATTACAGCTTAGCACAATAACTTGTAATTATGGCCATGGGTTCAATATTTAGTGTATTCTGTTCAAGAAGACAAGGAAGTATGTAGTAATAAGTATATAATTGGTAGCATGTGTATTGTCCTTTATAGATTATACTTCACAGTTTACCAATACTTACTTTCATGTCTTATCTGGTTTTACCCTCTCAGCTGTCCTGTATGGTAGGTAATATTATCGCTGCGTTTGCAGTTGAGAAAAATCAAGACTTAGTTACAGTTAAGTGGTTTGTCTGAAACACACAATTAATATAGGGTAAAGTCTAGGCATGATAACGTCTTTTCTGCCTCTAGACTCTCTCATTATATCACATCTCTCATAATTGCCATCCGAAAGGATTTATAGTTGTTTAAAGGCACAATTTTCAGTGTTCTAGATACCCATGGAACACCTCACTCATGTACAATGAAAGATTATACAGGTCAGACATAATTACTACTCTTTTAATTTTGAAGGGATCTAGATTATATAGAGAGTGAAACTTATTCTTTTTGTATAAGATGAGAGTTTCTAATAGAGTTGAGAAAACAGACTTCAAAGTTTATATTCTTTACAATTTGAATTACCTTTTTTCTTCAGTCTGTGTTTTTCAACAATGTCACAAAACAATTGAGAGAATAAAATTACATTTGACAAATACCATACTGAATCTAATTTTGTAAAAAGGCACATTTATTACGTGTACTTTTCCAAGTTCAGAAGACTTGAAATTTAACACTCCTACATAATTAGTTGTTGGGATAAAATATTGCTAAATCGTAGGCTGGTAAGTTTACAGTGCATGTTGATTTAGTAAATACTGCTTCCTTATTTTAATTTTTGTAGATGTGCTTATTCAAGGTCCTGATTATGAAAAAAAATTCTTACTAAGTTATTAGAATGCTTTAATAAATATAAATAGTTACATATAAATGTAAAGTGAGGAATTAGCCTGAGAAGCACTTGTTTCACATACCATTAAGTCTGTTGCCTAATAATTTACTATAATTTAAGTCTGTTGCCTAAAATGTAATTGAATCAGTTCTTCCCAACAGCATTTTATTAATAGGGACTTTACTAATTAATAAAACTATATTGCCTTGTTTTCTCCTTATGAACAATTTTAATTTTAAAAATGTTTTAGTTTTCTACTAATATAAGTTGAATTAATAATCCATTGCTTTGAAGTGGTGTAGAGCCAAGAATGATTAGTTATATTCCCATATTTTTTGCAGTTATGCATGTGAAAATTGCTGTTTACTAAAGATAAAGCTTCCCCCCAAAAGCTTTGTCAAATTGAAAATTGGGGTCTTTTCACATTGATGTTGATAATATTACAGGATACCTTTCAATTGGAAAAGAATTATTGTGTTGGAAAATTATATGCTGCTGTTACAATACGTTCCATAATCTTAAAGAAAATCCATGTAATTTGAGGCGAAAATATGCAGGGGAGGCTCTTATTTCTTAATATTGGAAGGGTGTAAAATGCCACTTAATACTTATGTGGGCATTCCGAGGTTCTCTTTTGATTACAAGTGGTTATATATTTAGGCTAGTTATGTAATACATTTTAGCATCTTGAAAAAGAAGGTAGGAAGTACCTGTGGTGTAGTCGGAGGAAAATTACCACAATCAAAAAGAAGAGAGCTAAGGACAATTCTTGAAATAGGTCTTTGAATACATTGCAAAGCAAAGTGATCCTGATTATAGGAAAGGTACTTTGGCATTAAGAGAAATTTTGTGAAAAATCTGGGGGTGTTTATAAGTAAAAAACAGAAAGATATGACTTGTAATGAACATTGTAATTTTTGCTACTGTGGTTAACTGTTTAGCTGTCATCTGGGTGTCACGTAAGATGCAAGATGTTTAACTTAGGTATCTCATGGAGACGGTATTATGAACTGTTCTTTTCCGTGATAAAAGTAGTAGGAATAAGACACTTTAAGTAAACATTTAAGGAATGATTTTAGCTAACCATAGCACTATGTATCAGGCATTCTTCACTTGATCTTAGCCAAAAGGCCGAGAAGCGATGTATCAGGCATTCTTATCACCGTACATGCGTTTCCTCATTTTACTCTGTGACGCGACATACCATTATTATCCCTCACATTTAGACAAGAAACCGAGTCTCAGAAATTAAGTAACACATTGGTTAGTGGCAAGATATCATGACACACTCTATATATACTTTAAAAACTGGTTAAATGAAAAAGGAAGGACTTACCTTTTCAGTGTATTTTTAAGAACCTTTCTACTGCTTATATGCTACAATAATAGATTATATCTTTAGAGAAAAGGTAGCATTTACATTAAAGGTGCAGTATAGCAATGTGTTAAAAATGTGGGCACTGGGGGCACCTGGGTGGCTCAGCTCAGTCAGTTGAGCGTCTGACTTTGGCTCAGGTCATGATCTCATGGCTCGTGAGTTCGAGCCCCATGCCAGACTCTGTGCTGACAGCTCAGAGCCTGGAGCCTGCTTTGGATTCTGTGTCTCCCTTCTTCTCTCTCCTACCCTCCCCATCTCATGTTCTGTCTCTCAAAAATAAATAAAATATTTTACAAAAAATGTGGGCTCTGGAGGTAACTTTCTGGGCTTGGATTTTTTTTTTTAATGTTTATTTACTTCTGAGAGAGAGAGAGAGAGAGAGAGAGAGAGAGAGCAAGCGAGTGAGTGGGGAGGTGCAGAGAGAGGAGACAGAACCCTAAGCAGGCTCCAGGCTCAGAGTTGTCAGCACAGAGTCCTACATGGGGCTCAAACTCACAGGCTGTGAGATCATGACCTGAGCTGAAGTTGGATGCTCAACCAACTGAGCCACCCAGGCGCCCAGGGCTTGAATTCTGAGTGTGCCATATATTAGTTCTGTGACTCAGAGCCAGCTCCATAACCTTGGGTCCTGTTTCCTTATTTTCAAAATAGATGTGAATCATTATTTACTTATCACAAGTATTTATTGAATACCCACTATATGCCAGCCCTATTCTAGGCATTTAGTAACTATCTGTCCCGTAGGGTAGTTATAACGATTTAAATGAGTTATATACATAAGCATCTAAAGCAGTGTTTGGCCTTCAGTTAATGCTCAGTTATTATTTTTTAGTTGTGTATAATAATTCATCAGAAGGTTGATGCTTTACTGGTTTTTTTTTTTTCAGTAGTGAAAATAACACTTTAATCTTTTTTATTGGCTTAAGGGTTGTCATGATTTTTTTGTGCTGGAAAATGTAGATATAGATGGTTGGGGACATAGGTAAAATGTCAGATGTCAGGTTATCTGTTAAAGTAAGGATGAAGAATGTATATCTAGAGATAGCTACATATTTGCAGAACTGATTAGTCAGGTGAAAGCAACTTTCTCTCAGAATAGACTTCTGCATTGTTATTTTCACCCTCTTATAACTATCAGCATTCTCTCAAATAGTATTTCCAGACCGTGAAAACATTGTACCACATTGACCTTTTTTTTTTTTTTGTCAGCTTCAGTTTTTATTAAATCATTGTTCACTGATGGTGTTTCGAAGAGAGTTCTTCCTCATTTTGGGAATTGTCCCTCTGTTTTTTGACCTTAATCTACACTAAAGCCTAAGATTTAGCTGTTCTTGCTAGAAGATAACACACGTGACCAAGATTTTCTTTGAATTCAGTGCTATAGAGACAGGTAGCATCAAAAATACAAATCTTTAAATAGCTGCCTGGATCTGAGGTTAGTGACTACAGAGGGGTGCAAGGAAACCTTAAGGTGATGGAACTGTATCTCAGTTTTGGTGGTTGTTACTTGACAATGTATAATTATTAAAATTTACCTAGCTACACTTGAAATGGTAAATCTTATTGTATGTAAATAATTCCTCAGTGAAAAAGGAAACGAATCTTTCAAAGTGTTAGGTAGAAAATCCCTTATAATGGATTAAATATCCATCCTTCTAATGACATGGCTTATTTTGTTTTTTTGTTTTTTTTTGTTTGTTTGTTTGTTTTTTTGACATGGCTTATTTTGAAATGCTAAAACTGCTTTTTAGAAAAGGTACAATAATCATTTAATCATATTCGCTCCAAAAATCCTATTCGGTTATAATATAGTTGTAAATATCGGTTTTGATCAGGTATTTGATTAGGTATTTATGATTCACATAAGACCCATTTTAACGTGCCTTTCAGTTTCGACATGGCTGCATAATACAGTGACTGTTGCATACTGTCTTACTTATAATTTTTAAAATATTTAAAAATAATATAACAAGGTATTCTATAGTCTTAGTATTGGACTGTTAGAAAGTCAATGTTAAAATGAGCTTCAAGTGGTGAAGTACTCAACTGGAGCAGTTTATTGGTGCATAATGAAAAAGGCCAAAACACGTGGGTTATTTAATCATGTGTTGTTTCAGCCATGATCTTCTCAGATACATTAAGCAGATTTTAGAGTCTACTCTTCTAGTGACCTGTTGCATCTAGAACTCCTTCAAACTCTGGTGACTAGAAATCCCTAACTGTTCCATGAATGCCATCTTCCTGGGTGTGACAGGAGAGACAGGACAGAAAAAGCTCTCTAAAGGGGGACAGGGTGGAGTATAAATTAGTTATATATATATATATACACACACACACATATATATATTATGCATATACATATAATGTATATAATATATATAATTGTGCAGTCAATTCTTATTTCCTATAGTTATGTTCTATAAAGTTGCCACAAACACAGAATCAGCAAACTCTGAACCATTGCTTCTAGGGGAAATATAGGGTTAGGTTCCTACGAGCCTCTGGTCACATTTTTCATCAAGTGATCAGTACATAATCTTCTTTTGTGTGTGTTTCTGTTTAAAGACACTTTGATAAATATTGTTGATTTATTAACATTAAACTCAGGGCTGAAAGTACTGTAACTCCTGCCCAAAGGAAGAAGCTTATCTAAAACATGAATTTTCTCTGTAAGACACATCACAGGCTTTGGAGCACTAGACGGCACATTAACTGTCTAATGGGGGCCATTTTAACATTTTAACTGTCTTGGGGGCCATTTTAAACAGTAAAATTAACAAAAACCAGAAAAATGCAAAAAAGGTGGCATAAGAAGATTGTAAAAAGGGACACTTATTTACATATAGTATGAGAGCTGAAACATGGAGTCATTGTTGGATTTCAGCTGGGAACATGCATGTTGAGAGATTCAAGTTACTCTGGCATGTCCGTGAGTTACTGCACAAGCTTGGCAAGTGTTGACTTGGGGGTTATACAATAATTTTAGCAAGTAGGTAAATTTACAGATATGGATTCCGCAATTAGTGAGGATTGGCTGCATTTATATATATTTATATTTCAGGGCTTGCCAAGTATGGTCCTCCTCTTCCACCACCCTCACTTAAAAAATTTTTTTAATTGTATTCAAAATATGTTCACTCACATTTACAAAAAAGTGTGAGATATGTGGACAGATGATTTATTCAGTAACTAGGTAGTGTCTTGTATGTGCCAGGTGCTGCAAATACAGTTAATGGTAACGTGATGGACAAAGGTCTTCACTTTCATGAGTAGCTTATACTGTGGCAAACATTCTTTCCATTTTTCAGGTGAGGAAATTTTGTACAGTTGAGTAACTTTTCTAAGATCACATAAACAAAGCTAAAATAAGAACTTGCTTTTTCATGTTTTATGATGAGTGCTGCTCCAGTTTTCTCTTCCTTACCATTTTGAATTCTCCCTTTCTATTAGCTTTCCCCACTAATCCAGTAAAATGTCTTTAGAAGATATTCTCCCTTGGCCTTGATTTACTCTGGTTATCATTCCATTCTTCTTCCTTGCCAAATATTCCTTGACTACCATCCATTTCCTTCTCAACCCACTCTCATTCACCACTGGCATTTCTTCCTACTTAAAAAGCTGGTGTTCTCTACTTGCCACATTCAGTGGATACTATGTCATTTGCTACTATCATGGCCTTCCATCTGCCTTGAAACTCCTTCCTCCCTGGGTGTCTATGGAGCCTGTTTCCTGATTATCTTGTTGCTCACTGCTGTGTTTTCTTTTCTTCTGTCTGATGTAAATGTTACTGTCCTATAGAGTTTTATCTTTGACGTTCTTCACTTATTACCAAATCAGGGACTCCTTTTTTTCCCCTGAAGTTTAGTTGATTAGTTAAGTAATCTCTGCACCCATTTGGACACTCAAACTCACAACCTGGAGATCAAGGGCCACATGCTCTTCTGACTGAGCCAGCCAGGTGCCCCCTAAATTAGGGACTCTTAATCTGAGGACTGGGGCTTTTGGAGGTCTGTTTATCCCTCAATTGTATGTAAAGTGTATCTCCCTTACCTTAGCTTTTTATCACATTCTTGGAGGAGTTCCTAACTCAAAATTCGAGAAGGACGGCTCTTTGTATATCCCTGTAGCTTTATCTGCTTCATAAGTTACTTGTAAATTCCCCTGCTTCCCACCCTTCCCCTCAAGTCCTGCCTTCTTTTCTCAGTAATGCAGTTTCTTTGCTGTCAGTGCTCCTACCTATCCTCCCAACCCATTCCATCCTGTCATTAGGTTCAGTGTTTTTGTCTTTGAAACAGAAATATAATTATGTCTATCATGCAAGTAATGTGGAATTTTTTTTAAGATTATTTTTTGAGAGAGAGAGCATGTATGCACACAGGAGAGGGGCAGAGGGAGAGAGAGAGAGAGAAAGAGAAAGAGAAAGAGAATCCTAAGCAGGCTCCACGCTCAGCACAGAGCACAAAGTGGGGCTTGATCTCATGACCATGAGATCATGACTTCAGCCGAAATCAAGAGTTGAACACTTAACTGACAGAGCCACCCAGGTTCTCCCATGTGGAGTTTTAAGTAGGGGAAAGTCCATGTTTCTCAGTGTACTAAAAAGTTCCTTTATGATCTGAACCCAATTTTGCTTTTCCACTTCATCTCTTACTACTTTTTCCTATCAAACCATTTTTTACTCTTTCCTGGTATGACTTAAGTGTTCTGCTATTTATAACTCTAATATCTATCTTAGTACTTTCCTGTCTAGTATTTGCTGTTTCTCTCTGCCTTTCCTTCCCAATCTTACATAATTCTTCCACAGGTAAACTCCTATTCATCCTACAAAACCCAGTTTAATGTCACTTTTATTAAGAAACCTTCCCTAATTTATTCTAAGTTCACACCTTTTTCATGCTGTCATCTTTTCTGAGCACCCTATCCTTTCGATTGTATTATAATGAATTGTTTACATGTCTACTGTCCCCCACTGGACTTTGAGTGTCTCAAGGGCAAAGATCCCATTTTATTCATCATTGGATCCTCATTGTCTAGCACAATATCTGGCTTGTAGTAAGGTGGTTAATAAGCATTTTGGGAATGGATAAACACATTTTTGGGTCTTGCACATGGATTATAGTTTCTCTGTATGAATCAAAAAACCTTAAAAAATGTTAAAACATATTTTAAAAACCATGTTTCAGCTGTTAACTGTTGCATGAAACAATGAATGAGCTGTTGACTGCTTCTTTAGGCAATATTTTACTAAGCATTAGGTGGCAGTAGTGTGTTGTACTTGACTTTACCTTTGTAATTTTTTTTTCTTTTTTAGTGTTCATAATCTTAATGTAGTGTCAAAGTGGAAAGGACACAATTGTAGTACTTTTATACCTAACTTTTTGTAACATGATCTTGTTTTCAGCTCATAGGGGGATCCTACAAAAATGAACAAAATACAGCCATGTCAGTCAATGTGTATCTCTCTCTTGCTTACCTAAACTGTGTTCAGATTCATTACCGAATTACTACTGCACCATCTTAACACTTCCTCACCAACTGTTTAATGGCTGCTTCATAATAACAGTGATTTGCAATAAGGAAAACCAAAAATTATCTCAGAGGATATGTGTTTTCTCAGCATCTTAAGAAGCTTAGTTAGGCCTCTATCTCAAAAATAGTATGTTAAGTTCATTGAGTTTAACTACAATTATTTAAATGCTTGCTTTTTCTTCCTTTTTAACTCATTAGTTTCTGTCAGTACTAAAGTCATTTGTCTTGTTTATTGTGTTTCATTTTAGGTGAATTTCCCTCATCATTAGGTAGTTAGAATTGAGAATTGCCACCACCTTTCCAGGCTTTTGCATCTTATCACACCATTAAATTTAGTACACTTACATATGAAAATGTCAATGCTTTTAGTGTACGTTTCATTCCCTTTGTAGTTTCCTATAACTTATAAAGTTAAGTCAATAAAATTTATATTTTATTTAAGGAAAATCTGTACATTTTAGGTCCATGGGAGCATTTCTGCAAATAAAAGAAACATAACTTGTACCGGAGGCCATTTCAGTGTTGATTCAAATGTGAGCTATGTAAAATAAATGTGTGACATTCTCTTTCTTATGTCTTCTTTACTTTCTTTTCTATCTCAGGGGTAGAATGCTTAAAGGAATTCGAAGCCAATGTACTAGTATCATTAATGTGGCAGAATGATCAGTTAATAAAAGAAGAGCATGAAAGCGTTGACAGAACACACTGCCTAATTAGTACCTGATGGCCTTGATGGCCGCAGAGCAGAACTCAGAGTTGCTACAAGAGAGGAGCTCTGTAGGCTCTGTAGCTGTACATCACCACACTTATTTAGCAGGGATGACTTTAGTTTGGCAGTTTCTTAAGTTCTTAATTTTACAAAAAGCATGTCTTTCCTGAACCCAGAGGGCAAGTGAAGTCAACCATTGTCGCTAATTATCATTGGGAGATATTGGAGGCAGAGTGTTTATCTTGTAGTTCTCTGTGTAGCTAGCTCATGTTGAGTATGTCATCGACAACTTGTCTGATAGGATTTTGAGGGTGGTGGTGGCTAGCTTTGTATTTAAATTGAACATAATGTAACCCATTGCACAAAATTTGAATGTTTTATGTGTCTTATGTGCAAAGAAGCAGGGGTTGTATCACACTTGTATATAGTCGAAAAGAAAAATAGACACGTGACTAGCAAAAGGAATTGGTGCAAGATTATATTTTAGAGGTAGTGAACATCCTAGTTCAAAGTGTAGTGGAGAGAAAAGTCTTGGCTCATGAATTACCATGATTGTATTATTCAACCACATACTTTACCTATTTCATTTTGCAAATCCCATTCCTACAACCTGCTCTTAATTCTTTAACTTGAAAACCATCAATACTTACTCTAAGTACTGCATGACCTTGCTTTCCTCCAGTTTTTTTTAGTCTCTTGCCTCACTTTTTGACTTAGCCTTTCTTTTCCTCTTCTTATTCTTCTTGCTCCTCTTCTGTTCTCCTTCCCCTTCTCTTCTAGTCTCCCCTTCCTCTGCCTTCTTCTATCTTCCTACTGCCCTCCTCCTCCTTGTTCCTTTTCGTATCTTTTAATTCTTTTCTTAGAGCTTGACAGTGATCTCAGAATGAGTCTCTTAGTGGGTTTCAAAGGCAGTCAATATTATAGTGACATTTAGAAGAGGTTTTAAAGATACCTGTGTTCAGAAGACCAAAAGTTCTCTTTAAAAATATGAATGGTGTTAAAATGGCTCTTTTAGAGAATAGAGGCAATCATTAGCAATTCTGGAGGACCAAAGAGATATCGGCTGCTTTATACTGTTCTCAATGTGACCACCATGTAGTCACACTGCAGCCTTACTCTTAGGCTCTCTTTGGGGACCATGGGACTGTATTACACATAGGATTCTAAATGAATTCATAGGGCTAGTCCAGGGAGGTCCTTAGTAAGATCAGTTTTTATGTTATGGGGCCAAATTTAGAGCTCTAGGAGAGTGTGCTGTTTTTGTCCATATATTAGCTATTCACCAACATTCACAGGGGAATTAAGGTAATTTTTATAGATACTTAAAAACCACAATGTGCTTTTTAATTAATTAATATAAGTATATATGTGTATGTGTCTATGTGTGCATATGTATCATTCCTGTCCAGAATAGGCAAATGCACATAAACACAAAGTAGATTAGTGATTGCCAGGGGCTTGGAGGGAAAGGGGAACAGTGAAGGACTCCTGATGGATGCAGGGTTTATTTGGAGTGCTGAAAATGTTCTGAAATTACATAGTGGTGATGGTTGTACAACTCTGTGAATATTCAAGACAACTGAATTGCACACTTTTAAAAGGGTGAATCTTAATGGTATGTGAATTTATTTTTCAATAAAGCTGTTAAATGGTAAAAAAAAAAAAGAGAGACTTGTAAGGTTTGATGGATTGGGAGAAAATAAAAAGTACAAGTTTATATCTGAATAATTTTGGAAAGGAGAATGGCAGTATTAACTTTCTTTCTTAATAATTTCACTTAAAAGAATTGTAATGATATGGGCCCTACTCTGTGGGATCATTATGATCTAGTCACACAATGCCTTGTTGTCTGACCCTAAAACAGTGCTTTAACTTAGTATTCTCATAAATAACATTACTTGATATTTTGCCTTTCAACTTCTTCTAATATAAAATGGAGTTTTGTTTTAGAGGTCTGCTCATTATAAGCTATCAACAAATGTTGGTAACTCAGTGTAAAACAGGTGTAGAGGGGCACCTGGCTGGCTCACTTGGAAGGACATGCAACTCTTGATCCCGGGGTTCTTTGCTTGAGCCCCACTTGGATGTAGAATTACTAAAAAATTAGTAAACTTAAAAGAAGAAACAGGTGGGGCGCCTGGGTGGCTCAGTCGGTTAAGCGACCGACTTCAGCTCAGGTCACGATCTCGCGGTCCGTGAGTTTGAGCCCCATGTTGGGCTCTGGGCTGATGGCTCAGAGCCTGGAGCCTGCTTCCAATTCTGTGTCTCCCTCTCTTTCTGCCCCTCCCCCATTCATGCTCTCTCTCTGTGTCAAAAATAAAATAAAACGTTAAAAAAAATTAAAAAAAAAAAGAAGAAACAGGTGTAGAAGGATGTACTCTTGGGGAGGGGAGATAGAGATAGCAATGAACTAGGGAAAATTTGTTTGGGAATTCCTTGTCCTTTTTTTTTTTTTTTTTTTTAATATCAACTTAGAAATTTCTGGTTTTCCAAAGTAGTAATAGTTTTGTTTTGTTTTGTTTTGAAGTTTTATTTATTTAAGGGTGTGCCTGAGTGTCTCAGTTGGTTAAATGTCCAACTGAAGCTCAGGGCATAATCTCATGGTTCCTGGGTTCAAGCCCCACATCAGGCTCTGTGCTGACAGCTCAGAGCCTGGAGCCTGCTTCGGCTTCTCTGTCTCCCTCTCTCTCTGCCCCACCCCTACTCACCCTCTGTCTCTCTCTTTTTCTCAAAAGCAAATAAACATTAAAAAATAAATAAAAATAAAACAACAGTTTAAGTTTTATTTATTTAAGTAATCTCTACACCCCACATGGTGCTCGAACTCACAACCCTGAAATCCAGAATTGCATGGTCTTCGACTGAGCTGGCCAGACACCGCAGACTAGGTTTTAATACGAATAATTGTGCTGTCTTTTCTGATTGGTGATTCAAGGACATTCTCCCCTCCCCCATTATACATTTGGAAGGATAATAACTATTGCCAATTATAGCAAGCAGGACCAAGGAGAAGTATAGCAGGAAGACCTTCCTGCACCTGAAGAATATAAGACAAGATGATTCTGTACCCTTCTTCTATAACCTTGCTTCTCCATCTCTTTCCTTTCAAGATAAATCCTTGTATAGAGAGAGGGCTGTTGTGGAAGTTTGTTTTGTTGTAAAATGACCCAGGGAAACTGCTCTCCCTCAGCCCTAGTTTTTACCAGTTAGTTTAGAGAGACCCGGTTGCCTGCCTCGTATCCTTCTATAAACCTTAGGGGCCAGTGGTGGGGAGTGCTCTGGCCTTTGGCCTCTCTCCTTCTACACTTGATTCTTGTTTTCTGGCAGGTGGTAGCAGTGTTACCACCACAGCAGAATGGGGCTGGCAGGCAGAAATTCAGGCCTCTCGTCTCTCTCAGATATGGAAGGAAAGGGAGTTCTCAGAAATGAGTCCTGGCCTCTGCAGCAGCTGATCAGGACTCAACTCAGCTGGGGAGTATGATAGCACAGATCTCTTGGGATCTGGGACATACAGTAGAGGAGTTTTGTGGGGAGATTGGAAGGGAGAAGTGCATGAGAATCTGCTATGTGAGAGAAGTAGATGGGGGTGCCTGACTGGCTCACTTGGTGGAACATGCGACTCTTGATCATGGGGTTGTGAGTTCGAGCCCCACATTGGAGATAGAAATTAGTTTATAAATAAAAGTTTAAAAAAGAGAGAGAGAAAGGCAGTGGTTGGGGGAGGTTTAGGAAGTGTTGGGGCGGGTCTCCTGTGATTGTCATAGTGTTTAAAGAAGAGCAAAGAGGTACAATTATTTGGAATTAACTTTTAGTGACTGAACTGCTATTTTGTTTTTTTTTGTTTTTTTCCTTTGTCTTGTTTTGGAAGGAGGGAAAATTGGAGATATGATAAAACACTTTGGGTGAAAATGTGCTTGGTGGGTTTTTTAAAGTCCATTTATTTATTTCAGAAGAGAGGGAGAGAGCATGAGCAGTAGAGGGGCAGACAAAGAGGGAGACAGAGAATCCCAGGGAGGCTTCCTGCTGACAAATCCAACCATGAGATCGTGACCTGAACCAAAACCAAGAGTTGGACACTTAACCTACTGAGCCATCTGGATGCCCCATGAGACAGCCTTAGCTTTTATAAAATTATGAAAGATTAAGAATTTACTAATTTTCATGAACTTTTTTAATAGAGCCTATATTTAATACTTTGGTAAATCAAAAGAAGTTCTTCATTAGTAAAAACATTGGAAAATGGTATTTTTGCCGTCAGGCATTATTGTGATCAGGTTTTTTTTTAATGTTTATTTATTTTTGTATTTTTGAGAGAGAGAGAGAGAGAGAGAGAGAGAACGAGCATGTGCAGGGGAGGGGCAGAGAGAAAGGGAGACACAGAATCTGAAGCAGGCTCCAAGCATTGAGCTGTCAGCACAGAGCCTGATGTGGGGCTTGAACCCATGAACCTCAAGATCATGACCTGAGCTGAAATCTGACACCTAACTGACTGAACCACCCAGGCACCCCTGTGATCAGATTTACTAATGCCTTCTTACATAGTTGCCTTCCCTTAACTTGACCTTTTCAGTTTTCTTTCACAGCCATTGTCTAAAAAAATAAGTTTTTACTATCTTTAGAGGTGATGAGTGCCTTAAAAGGTAGTCAGGACTGGACTCACGAAGGCATGAAGACTGTAAATAAAAATGACACACAATAAGCTTTTATTCAGTGTTTGTATATGTGCTCTGTTTTGAAGTTCCTCAGTGGTTTTCTGCATCGTAGTTTGTTTGGAATGTGTCCACTGTGATGTCATTGAAATTCAACAATGGACCTATTGGGGTTCGGCAAGACCGTACTTGAGTGTGATTCTGTCCCCACAATTTTTGCCAGAATCACTGGCAAAAAAAGCACAAATCACTATGCCATCCAAATCTCTTTTTTGCAGAGACACTGATAAGATCTCCTGGTGTTATGACACTTAACTCTCTTTTTGGTAATACAGAATTGGTAGGGGAAACATGAATAGTTTTCTTTTGGGAAAACTGGAAAAGGATAGAGAAAAAGATATTAAGGACTTTATTTTGAAGATTCGACCTTTTCCATATTCACACATACCACAGTTACACATCCATTCTTTTTTCAAGTATGCTCTTGAATTCATTCCTCTTAGTAAGTATCTGTGTGCTCTATATCTCATTCTTCAGTTTGGAAAATACTTGAAGATGACCATTGGGCTGAAGCATATCCCCAAATCATACCTGTTTGTTGCATCACCTGAACAGAAGGACATAGTAAATACTTGTTTACTAGGAAAGAATGTGAGAGCAAAGATACAAAAGTGGAAAACCTCAGTTTAAACCTAAAATCTCCTTTCCCCTCCCATCCAGTGCTGACTAAAATCGGAAGTTTCAGATTTTGTACTCTTGGAGAAAGTATTACGTGTACAACTTAAATAAGCAAGCATTTATGGAGGATGTTTGTGCAGAGGGGCAATGTGCTAATCTTCAGAGATACAGATATAGTTAAGATACAGGCTTTACATCAAATGTTTTGGAAGAGGGCCAAGTCCAGTCCACAAGTCACTATAAATTCCTTTAAAGTTAGCAATACTGTAGGAGTCCAAAGGACACACACACACACACACACACACACACACACACACACACACGATTCCCTCTGGATAGGGATGTTAAACACAGCTTCATGGAAGAGATGCATATGGACTGGTACAGGATGCTTCAGTGGAGACAATAGCGTAAATAAAGCGTGAGAACAGAAAGTATGCTTGTTTAAGGGATGATATCTGAAGGACTAGTCTAGAATGACTAGTTTGTCCTAACTGCTGTGTCTATAATACTTACAATAGATAGCGCTGTAATGCTAGGTTGGGGTTCTTTTATTGGAAGATTTTACCTTTAAGAATAAAGAATATGATTCTAATTCATTATATAGTAGGTTGCCTATTAAAATTTTAGAGCTGGGGAATGACATGGTCAGGGTTTTAAGTCATGGCATGTGAACTTGGAATCAGCTGCATGGACTGGAGAGCTATTAGAAGAAGGTGAATGCTAGAGAATAGGTAAGAACTACTTTTTGTTTGAACTAGGTTTGGCACTGGGAATAGAAGGGGCATTGTGTAGGCAGAATCTACAGAATTTGGTGGTTAATGTGATGAGGGAAAGGAAGGTTATCCTGATAACTGTAGCCTGGATTATTAGGAAATGTATTTTATCATTCTCTCATTCATTCATTCATTCATTCATTCATCATTCATTCATTCATTCAGCTTTTATTGAGCATAGTGGTGATTGTAACAGAACAAGGAATTCAACAGGAGGTAGAAAATTTTAGAGTCCGGATGATAAATTGGATTTTGATCATAGTGCTGATAAGATAGCTTTTAGAAGGTATTTCGAAATTTGGTTCTGGAATTTAAGAAAATTTGAAGCTAGAAATAGCTAACATTCTATTAATGGTAATAAATTCATCTATTACATAGACAAAAACCAAAGTACCCTGTTGTCAGGGTCCACATAGATCAAATAATATCAGTATGATAATTTGAGAATTTTTGTTTAATTAAATTTTCTCAGAGTCCTTTTCATAGTTAATTATTACTTCCTGTTTATAGTCAATATTTTATACATCAGAACAGCATAATCACAAATGTGTAGTAAAGGATTAATGTATGATTCCCTTTTTATTCAAGTTTAGATTTAAGTAGCAAGCTATTAGTAAAATAAAGCAACATGTCCTTTTAAGAAGGAATATAAGAAAGTCAGTAAAGGAGATGGACCTCTGTTTAAGTGATCTGAAATACCACCTTATTGTAGAGTGGGCAGTTTACTATAAAACTGTCTTATGAACTTACTTTATTTTTTTAATTTTATTTTTTGAAATATAATTTATTATCAAATTGGTTTCCATACAACACCCAGTGCTCATTCCAACAAGTGCCTTCCTCCCTGCCCATCACCCACTTTCCCCTCTCCCTCAACCCCCATCTACCCCTAGTTTGTTCTCAGTTCTTAAGGGTCTCTTATGGTTGCCTTCCTCCCTCTGTAACTTTTTCTGTTAAAGAAACACCTTTTCATTTCAACTTTACATGTTGCTTAGCCAGTAGAAAAGGTCATTTGGAGTTAATGAATATATAAGTTTTCACTAAAACCTTTTAGAAGTTGCTAGAATTATCACAATGTACTGTACTATGCCCTTCTCATAACTTACATATACTTCAACTTTTGTCCCTTTTAGTACAAAACACTTGTTTCTGTGTTAAACCTGTCAGTGGACATTATTGCAGTGTTCAGTATCTGAAGCCTCAAATAAATTGTATCCTCCTCTAAAAAAAAAAATCAACAGGTTAAAATACCACTGGCAGATTGTTCAGATTTCATCAGCTTTTTCATCATTGACGCTGGCATTTGTGCAAACAGTGAAATAAAGAGGCTGACATTTACGATTAGTGAACAAAAGGTATCAAATATCAAAAAATGTATGACTTAGAACACTTGATGTAATTTTCATCATGGTGTTATAGGTTAACAATTGAGGAATGTCATTGGTTGAGCATTTTTTTCTTTCTTTTTTTTATGGATACATACCTGGAAGGATGCATCTGTCAAGGAGAAATGTTTATGAAGCACTAATTTTCTGAGTTGCACTTAATTCCATGTTTTAAGCAGTGGAGGCTAACAGTGTGCTTTTCAACATGCAAAATAATTGCCTACAGGGTTTGTTGAAACACAGATTCTGAACCCCTCACCCCCCACCCTAAGTTTGGGCTGGGGCCATCTTCTAATGAGCTCTGAGATAATGCTGATGCTACAAATCTGAGGACCACATTTTGAGTTGCATTATGTTCTTATGTTGCATTGTGACAGTCATTCTAGAATTAGTAATTTAGAAAGCACTTGAAATTATTATATGGAGAAAATGTAAAATCAAAATAAAATGTTCCACCTGCCTAAATAACCCAGAAAACCGCCAGAGGATTAGCAGAACGGAGTCGCCGGAGCCAAGCGCAGACAAGAGGCCCACGGAAGAGGGTAGGAAGGGCGGCGAGGCGGTGCGCGCTCCACGGACTGGCGGGAGGGAGCCAGGGCGGAGGGGCGGCTCGCCGGCCAAGCAGAGCCCCCGATTCTGGCTTGCAAAAAGCGGAGGGGCCTGACGGACTGTGTTCCGACAGCAAGTGCGACTTAGTGTCTGGGAGGTCATAAGTTAACAGCTCTGCTCAGAAAGCGGGAAGGCTGGAGGACAAAGGGAAGGACAGCTGCTGAGCCCCCTGACAACAGAGCTCAGTTTGGTGGGGAACAAAGGCGCTCGCCAGCACCATCTCCCCCGCCCATCCCCCAGCCAAAATCCCAAAGAGAACCAGTTCCTGCCAGGGAACTTGCTCGCTCCATGCAAACACCCAACTCTGCGCTTCTGCGGAGCCAAACCTCCGGCAGCG
>NW_024412418.1:20257294-20360240 GCF_014898765.1 Herpailurus yagouaroundi | reverse complement strand
AGAACTGAGAGCAAACTGAGGGTTGATGGGGGGTGGGAGGGAGGAGAAGGTGGGTGATGGGTATTGAGGAGGGCACCTTTTGGGATGAGCACTGGGTGTTGTATGGAAACCAATTTGACAATAAATTTCATATATAAATAAAACAACAACAACAAACAACAACAACAAAAAATAAAATGTTCCATATTGGATAACCCATTGCCATAGCATCTCAGCTAGTTAGGATTAAGAGTCCATAATTAAAGCATTAGTTATCAGCTAGATAATTAGTTAGGATATAGATAACACATATTAATCTTGATAATATATTACATGATTTTCTGGATATCATATAGTCACCCAAGTGAGGTTATATTTTCATATCAAGACAGATTCACAATTGTTTGTTTGTGTTCACTTTTCTCATCTTCAGTTAGTGACGTGGAGATTTTTTTTTTTGAACGTTTATTTATTTTTGAGACAGAGAGAGACAGAATATGAATGGGGGAGGGACAGAGAGAGAGGGAGACACAGAATGGGAAGTAGGCTCCAGGCTCTGAGCCATCAGCCCAGAGCCCGACGCGGGGCTCGAACTCATGGACTGCGAGATCATGACCTGAGCTGAAGTCGGACGCTCAACGGACTGGGCCACCCAGGCGCCCCATTGACGTGGAGATTTAAAGAACATAGCTCTGGGACACATAGGTGGCTCAGTTGGTTAAGTGTCCAACTTCAGCTCAGGTCGTGATCTCATGGTTCATGATTTCGAGCCCCGTTTAGGGCTTTGTGCTGACAGCTCAGAGCCTAGAGCCTGCTTCAGACTCTGTCTCCCCTCTCTCTCTCTCTGCCCTTACCCCGCTCGAGAACATAGGTCTGTGTAACTGATAAATTTCCCCCAAAATGTGAGGCGGTTAAATAGATCATAAAGTTGTGAATTGTTAAGTCATGTGAGAATAGTAAAATAGCAGTTTGCTAATAAAACTTTGGAGACAGTTACCTGTGTACTGTTATAATAAAGAATCACAGAGTGGCACCTGGGTGGCTCAGTCAGTTAAGCATCCAACTTCGACTCAGGTGATGATCTCACAGTTTGTGAGTTCGAGCCCCATGTCGGGCTCTGTGCTCAGAGCCTAGAGCCTGCTTCTGATTCTGTGTCTCCCTTTCTCTTCCCCTCCCCAGCTTGTACTCCCTCTGTCTCTCAAAATAAATAAATATTAAAAAAATAAAAAAAATAATAATCACAGAGAGACTTTCATTCTCAGCATTTTTAATATTGTGACATATTTATGATATTTTAATTGTGAATGTTACTTTAGTCCTCTGCTCAGCAATACTTAACTTTTTAAAATGTTTTAAAGTTTTTAGAGGTTGGCATATAGTACATAAAAGTAGTAAAACTATATATTTTCATAAAGTAGTCTGTAATTTAAACTTTTCAACAATTTGTATTAGTCTTTGCATTAATTTTCTCTGTTTTTATTTTACTTTTCTTTGTATTAATATTGAAAGAAATTTCTCATTTTTTTTCTTTATGGCTTGGAAAGATTTTCTGAATTTCTTTAATAATTTTAGACATGTCTAGAGAGGTTTTTCTTTTTTTCTTTAAAGAAGTTTAAAAAAAATTTTCTAATGTTTATTTTTGAGAGAGAGAGAGAGCAAGCATGAATGGGAGAGGGGCAGAGAGAGAGGGAGACACAGAATCTGAAGCAGGCTCCAGGCTGTCAGTGCAAAGCCTGATGTGGGGTTCAAACCCACGATCCATGAGATCGTAACCTGAGCCAGACTGAGCCATCCAGGCGCCCCTAAAGATGTGTTTCTATTCAGAGAATGTCAACATACAGTGAAAAATGCACAGCTCTTAAGTGTTCAGTCGGTGATATTTGATACCATATAGCTACCATCCCAAGCAAGATACAGAATGTGTCTGTTCCTCCAGAAAATTGCCTGTGCCCCTTTGCAGTTAATTTCTAGCCCCAACTTCCCACCTGGAAACCAACTTTTAATTTCTATCACTATAGATTTAGTTTTGCCTAAATTTGAATTTCATGTCAATGTAATCATATAGTATGCACCCTGTTGTTCTTGCCCAACGTAATGTTTTAGATTTTCATCTATGTTATTGAGTATATCATAGTTTTTTTTTTCTTTTTGAATAATACTCCCTTATGTATTGAAATAGTACCAATTATTGATTCTCCTGTTGATAGACTTCATGGTTCCAGTTTTTGGCTAATATGCATAAGGCTGTGAGTATATTCTTTTATAAGTCTTTTTGTGGGCATATGTTATTATGTTTCATTTCTCTTAAGTAAATATCCAGAAGTGGAACTGCTTGACCACAGAATAGGTATATGTGTGTCTTTATGAGAAATTGTCAAATAGTTCCCTGCCAGCAACATGTGAAAGTGCTAATTATTCCATAACCTCACCAACACTTAGTGTTATCAGTCTTCTTTATTTTAGCCATTCTATTAGGTGTTTAGTAGTATCTCATAATTTTAATGTATATTTTCCTGATAACTAATGAAAAAATTTGAGCACAAGTTCATGTGCACTTTAGTCTGTTTATCTATCTTCTTTGAAAAGTGTCTAAGCTTTTTCTCCCTGATTTTTAAATAGTATGTCTTTTTATCATTTGTAGGATTTTTTTGTTGTTGTATATTCTAGAAGCAAGTCTTCTGTTAGATATATATTTAGTGAGCATTTTTTTAAACCAGTCTGTGGCATGTCTGTTTTATTTATTTACTTTTAAAAGTTATTATTTATTTATTTATTTTTGAGAGAGAGAGGGCGTGAGTGAGTGAGGGGCAGAGAAAGAGGGAAAGAGAGAGAATCCCATGAGGGGCAGAGAGAGAGGGAGAAAATCCCATGTAGGCTCTGCACTGTCAGCATGGAGCCTAAAGCAGGGCTTGAGCTCACCCGAAGCGGGGCTCGAGCTCACAAACCATGAGGTCATGACCTGAGCTGAATAGTCATCCAGGTGCCCCTGTTTGTTGTTGTTGTTGTTGTTTTATATATAGAGAGAGAGCAAGTCAAGGAGAGGGGGCAGAGAGAGAGAGAGAGAGAGAGAGAGAGAATGTTAAGCAGGCTCCATGGTCAGCATGGAGCCCAGGATCGGACTCAATTCCACGACCCTGATCATGACCTGAGCTGAAATTAAGAGCTGGATGCTCAGCCAACTGAGCTACCAAGGCACCCTTTCTTTTTTATTTTCTTTTTTCTATTTCCTTTTTTATTTCTTTTCTTTTTTTTTTTACTTTTGAGAGAGAGAGTATGCACAGGGGAGGGGCAGAGGGAGACAGAGGATCCGAAGCGGGCTCTGTGCTGACAGCAGAGCGCCTGACGTAGGGCTCAAACTCATTAACTGTGAGATCATGACCTGAGCCAAAGTCGAATGCTTAACCAACTGAGCCACCCAGGTGCACTCCCCCCACCATCTTTTTTTTTTACACATTTTTCTAACTTAAATTGTAGTTCAGCTTTGTCTACTTTCTTAATGGTGTCTTTGCTGAGCAGGAAGTTTTAAAATTTGATGAACTTCAATTTATCCATTTTGCATCATTATTGTTTTTTCTTTTTGTTTTCTGTCAAAGTACTCTTTCCCTACCCCAAGGGGTAAAAATATTCTTATGTATTTCCTTCTAGAGGCTTTATGGTTCTGTGTTTTACATTTATGTCTGTGATATCATTCATCTTGCTTTAATTCTTCTGTATGGAATGAGATAGAGATTGAAGTTAATTTTTTCCACATGGCATCCAGTTGTTTGAGTTTAATTTATTGACTGCCTTGGCACCTTTGCTGAAAATCAATTGAATACACACACACACACACACACACACACACACACACACACACACATATATATATTGAATATATCATACATATCAATTGAATATATATATTGAATATATATATATATATATTTAGCACCTTAAATGACATACTTATCTTCTTGCTAATAAGTACCATTTTTAAATTGTACTCTGTATCATGGAATAAAATTTACTGCATTCTCATACCACAAAGATTAGACCTAAAAGCCTCTGATGGTGACTTGCTAATTTATAATAGCAGTGAGGAAAAATACTGAGTTAGTAAGAAATTGAATTATGCTTTGACTATCATATCATAGACCTGATATAAGACTCAATAAAATTTAGTGGTAGCTTTTAGTTTTGGGTAGCCAGGAACTAATTCTTGATTTTGTAGGGCTTTCTTGGTAAGGCTTCTTGCACAAATCTTCACACAGTGGTAGAGGAATAGGTCAGCTAGAGAACTTTTAATTGTAACAAACGTTGTTTTGGGTTTTGGATATTACTTAAATAGCCTAACTGTAGGGATTGCCTAAACCTCAGTATGGGAATGACTTTTATGAACATTATTTGGTAAATCATGGCCATAAAAAGATAAAACAGTAAAGCTTTAGTTTTCCTTTCTTTAGTCATTAATGAACTTAAACATTTAAATGTTGATAACTGTTAGATTTGGTATAGGAAGAGAAATAGTTTGCCAGTGGGAAAATGGAAGCCTCATTCTCTGTTTGCCCTATAATCTTTCTCTCAGCGTGCATGATGTTTTTCTGTGTAACCAGATATCACAATAGCTTTTGCTCTGCTAGTGAGGATCATCAGCAGTATGAAAAAGTTCAGCATGAAAACAAATTCACTGTCAAAACCACTAGTCTACATTATGATTAAAATACTTAGTGAATTCTGGATTGAGGATTGAAGTCACTTTACTTCATTTTACTTGCCACAATTCATTGAGTGACTTTGGCCTTAGCAACTTGGGTAATACATGACATTGTACCTATAAATTTTTTGTGTTTCACTGTCTCTAGTCAGTGAAAGAATTTTAGTGACTGTGCCATTATTAATTGACAAGTATGTCAAACTAACCGTATTAATGTCATGAAATGTAAATCTGGTGACTTGCCTGTTTTATTATAAACATTTTGAAGAAAAAGAATAAGTATCAAAGGGGAAAAACTAGTCTACTAGTTCAAAGGTAATTACTAAGGTAACTTTTAAAATTAAAATATGTTTTGTAATGTATTTGATAAAGCATTCAGAGTAATTGCTGGTGGAAAATTCTGGTTGAAAACTATCAAGTGGTTCTTTGTTTACTTGAGAATGAAAAAAATTACATATTTGAGTATCTGCTACTGTTATCCCCACATTATTTAAGTGACCTGTCTCTACATCTAGATAACCTTTCCTCACTTATTTGTTGAAAGGCTACTGAACTGCAAATGACATATTGATTCTTTCAGAACTGATAGATAAAGAGAAGGGAGAACCACGAAGAATGTAGGGAAAAAGAGGAGATAATGTAAGTATCCAGTAAGCCAAATTTATATTCGCATTTGAGAATTGATGAATTGGCATAAAACTTTCTTTTTTGACCAAATACTTTAAAGAAATTACTGCATATTGAAACCTTTTTAAACATTTCTTAGATTTAGAAAACACACGTGAGAAAGATTTACTAATGAATTCATTTACATTCAAATGTTTTGGTGAGTTCTTTAAAGTTGTTTCTTACCAATCTGCCCTAGAATAACCGTTTTTCAATAAAAGTTTATGTTTGGAGATTTATAACTTTAAAATCTTTAGGGCTGAGCTGGAAGATGCAAGATATTTATTTTCAACTATGATTGTATAATCATAAGATTTCATAAGAAAAAGCTAGTAGTTCATTTGCAGTGATCTCCATGGCCAAGCACATTGTATAAGGAAAGCTTCAGACTCTGCATAGTTTGTGCCGTCAGGTCCTGCTTATCTGCACGTACCTATTTCTGTTTGTGTTAGTCATCCTCTCTAGGTAAACTGTCCATGAGACCAGTGATTCCATCAGCAAATTATCCAGAAAATGCTGTCTTTGCATGTTGTGACAGATCATGTCACTGGTGAATTTATAGCTACTCCAGTGGTCTAATTAACCTGGCAGTTGTCTCCTGTGCCCAACACTGTTGTCTCGTTGCCTTGGCATCTTAGTTTTCATCTTCCCATTACCTTGTTTCTTAACTGAAACTTAGATTTACAAGTTTGTTTTGTTTTGTTTTTGTTTTTTTCTTTTTACCTACTCATGTCACCCTCTTTACTCATCACCCCCCTCTTATTTTTGATTGGCAGTATCATCCAGATAAACAAAGTGCAGATGTGCCAACAGGAACAGTGGAGGAATGTATACAGAAGTTCATCGAAATTGATCAGGCATGGAAAATTCTAGGGAATGAAGAGACAAAAAAAGAGTATGACCTGCAGCGGCAGGGTAGGTATTTGTGCTGAGGGGCCACAGCACACTGACGCCCTGAGGCATAATCCACGGCCATTCCTGGGGAGCCATCTGCAGCATTTGGCGGAGTTATTGCCTTCTTTACTCCTACCCCACCATCACGATTTTCAATTAAGTCCTACTCTTAGTAGTGGTGAATCACGATTTTCAATTATGTCCTACTCTTAGTAGTGATGACTGTGTATCCATTGAGAAATTAACAAGACTACTACGGGATGTGGCTTCTTATGAAGCCACGAAAGCTACTTCCCTAACTAATGAAAAGTGCTTCATTATACATTTCTAATTAATAGGTTTTCTATGTTTAATAACTTCTTTTTATTATATTTAATTCTGTACTGATTACAGTTTTAACTGTAGTACTTTTAACAATGTATACTGTATAAATGACAGCCTAAAGAAAGGTACTATATGGGATAACATCATAAAGCACTCTGCTGTCTTTGAGTTTGTTTTAGGCTAGTTTCATGATTGTCTCCTGGATAAACTATTCTTTATAAGATTGCTATAAATGGCATTTTAGGAATGCACACTTCCTAAGCAGTTGTAAGTCATTTCTTTTATGCATTTTAGAAAATAGCTTCCTAAAACAGTGACAAGCTCTTGTGAGAAAGAAAGGGAGAAATGTAGGTCAGGTTTGTCACACATAGACTGCGGTTACACGAAGTGATAGGCTGTCTTTCTGCACTGGCCTTGGGATAGGAGCCCCTCAGTCTTCTATTTGAACCTTCAATATGCACCGTGCATGCTAATGGGAGGAGTCAATAATCAGTTACAGCCTGTGGGGAAAACACTCAATTGCACTCTGCAATAGCGCACCAGGTTCAGCATTGACTCATATGTGTTGATAAAAGCTGAGTCTCTGTAGTTGCTTATTGAATGCCCCCCACCCCCCACCATACCCTACACTGGCACATCATCAATCCTAACAAAATGATTTTAAGGCTTCTACTACTAAAGTTATGAAGATTTGATTTGAGAAACTAGGCTTACTTCTCTAAAGCACAGCATTATAGGATGAAGCCAATGATATATATGGAATATCCATATTTATTTTCAGAGGGAGTTGTACTGATAAAATTAAGTATTACTCCCAGGCAGTGTTTGATACCTTTGTGTGTAAAGACTTCACGAGCTATTAGTTTATATCTTGGCGTGTTTAATAGTGACTTTCATCATACTCTTCAGCTCTAAGGCCCTTCTGCTTCAGTTCTAAGGCCCTTTTGAGCTTACTTTTTAAAAATATTAAGAAACTGATGAGTATAATTTGCAGTGAATTTGGACTTATTTTTAATATGGCTTGAATATTGGGTCTTCTATTTGGTGCATATACAAGCATCTTTCAAATGCTGTATTTCTTTTGTAAATGTGTTTTACCTCTGGCAGAAGAATGTAGAGGTGGTTCCATTTGAGGGTGAATTCTATTTATAGGTTTTTTGTTTTGTTTTGTTTTTTTAATTTTTTTTTTCTTTTTTCAACGTTTATTTTATTTTTGGGACAGAGAGAGACAGAGCATGAACGGGGGAGGGGCAGAGAGAGAGGGAGACACAGAATCGGAAACAGGCTCCAGGCTCCGAGCCATCAGCCCAGAGCCGACGCGGGGCTCGAACTCACGGACGGCGAGATCGTGACCTGGCTGAAGTCGGACGCTTAACCGACTGCGCCACCCAGGTGCCCCTATTTATAGGTTTTTAACCTTGGTTCACGTGAAAGAATTTCTGTGAAAAGTACCAAAACATACACATGATTGTGTTGTGTGTGAGCAGTTACGTCTGTGCTTTTGCACATCTTTACCAGTCTTTCCTTTGTAAGTGTATTTGCTTCAAATAGGGATAATCCACGCAACTGTATTTTGAGAGGTGTAGAGTATGAGCTGTCTCCGTTGCTCTGCATTTTCCCACTCCGCGGCCTTTTACTGTTAAGAACCTGTCAGTAAAACTGAGTGGGAGCCCGCTGGCTAAAGAGAAAAAAGGCAGGGAGAGATCAGGGATAAAAAATGAATCTCTCTTGGTGAGGAATAGGGTGTCAGTAGACCCAAATAGAGAGAAATAGGAAACAGGGTTAAAAGTGAGCAATGGAATTACATGAAGGAAAGTTTTAAAAAATGTAAGAACAAATAATCAACATCTTCACGCCTTTCTCATTGCCTTTGAGAAGTCCTTGGAAATGTGGATTTCTTTTGAGCTTTGAATCCTTGGTTTTAAGGTTTTTTTAAGGGAAGGTAACGGCAGCCTATTGCATCACAGGGGACTATCAAAGGTCACTGATAGCCACAACATTTAGACAAAACAAATACAGGGAGAGTTGGGCCTGATTCATGATATGGATAAATAGGCCCACCTTCTGCTTGGAATTTATATAATATCCAGTTTGCTTTGCAGGTTTTTTCAAGCACATCCTAGGAGTACAGTAGAGGTACAACTTTTTATGACATTTTAATATGTCAAATCTAAGTGCTAAGTATTTCCTTCATTACCAGTGGCTCCAAATAGTATAATGCTTTATTTCAGTTTTAAATTGACATTGGATTGCTGTTTAGATAAGTAGAAATCTCTTATCCAAATATAACTTGCTGTTTTTAAGCCTTTCATATGAGAGCTATTTTTAAGAATTTTGTAATAAAACAAGTTTCATATTGTCATTTCTCTTGAATGCTGGCATTAATTTTTGCTTCTTGACCCATCTTCAGTAATTGGCTCCTCAAAAGAAGGAAATGAACTTGAACTTCTAACAGTGAGGATTTAGATTCGATAGAAGGAAAACCTTTGAGAGTGATAATTTGTTAAAGACCAGGATAGGTTACCAAGAGAGAGAGAATTTGTTATAACCAGGTCAAAGCACTCTTTTTTTCTGGGTCACCCCCTGGGGACATGGAAATAGCTTTGCTACACAGAACTCTTTTTTGTATGTGTTGATAGTTCATTATAGAACTTTCTTTTCATAGGGTGTGCTTTAAATATATTTGTTTCCTACCTTCCATGAACTTGGAGTATAAAATAAATTTGAGGTCTGTAATACTTGGGAAGGAGGTAGGAGATATTTTATTGGCTGATGTGGAATGCTTTCTCATATTTCACAGCTCAAAGTTGGTGCTCTGGTGTAAGGAGAGCCTCATCAATATTGCCCATAACCATTTATTTCTGTAAAAGATCATTTACAGGGGCCCTTGGTGTCTGTATTTCTTTGCTTCACAAAAGATATTATCAGATGAGTTCTAATAAAAAAAAAGTCTAGCTATGTAAAGTACATACATTTTTTTCTTCCTCATTTCCACTATCTATTCTTATTTGATAGTTCTAGGGCAATGTTGGCCAGGCTGAAGAAAA
The DNA here is from genome assembly GCF_014898765.1 of Herpailurus yagouaroundi. Classification (NCBI taxonomy): domain Eukaryota; kingdom Metazoa; phylum Chordata; class Mammalia; order Carnivora; family Felidae; genus Herpailurus; species Herpailurus yagouaroundi. The sequence continues at coordinate 20,350,637 of NW_024412418.1, read as the reverse complement.
GCAAATCTAAAAAAGGATGAATAATATTCAGTTCCCAGATATTTAACATTTTGAAAGCAGTGTTAACTAGTGAATTTAATCAATTAGTTCCAGTTGGCAATTTACCTTATTGTTTCTAAGAATGCTTCCAAAGACTTGCTTCCCATGTTTCCTTGAAAGGCATGTAGTTATTCAAGATTAGGCTTCAGACAACCATATGAGCACTTTGGAAAATCTTTTCAGGATCTGTAAAATGTTTATATGGATAATATCTTCGAATAGATTTTGGTGCCTTTATAAATCTTATGGGGAGTTTTCTGATATATTAAACACATTAAAAAACACATCAGAAGTATATCATGGGAAAATAATAGGAATTGTGATTCAGTTGCTTTGTAATGTGACAGTCACACAGATCTCTAATGTCTCAGTGGCTGTACAGAGTGACATGGCTAATGAGGTAGGTTGACTTCTTTGTGACCTGAAGTGGAACAAACCTTCAAAATGGTTTCAGTCAAATTAATAAAAATAAACCTCCAAATGAAGTCAGTCAAATTAAATGTTTAAAAAAAAAAAAAGTTCATTGTGTTTGGGATCCTTCCTTGGTGGTATATTATTTTATATTAAGATGTATCTTGGTGTTCTGTTAGTAAATTATTTTGGTAAGGTGGAGTCTTCATGTTATACAATTGGCCAAGTACCTGGATACCCAAAATAGCCTGGCTCAGAAGGAGATTAGGCCAGACATTGTAAAGTCAGTGTGTCTTTACTCAAAGCTAATCAGCTACTCTCCCCTAGCTAGATACAAAAGGTCACTTCTGGTGTTGTATTTTACAATTTACCTTGTCCCTTGTATTAGAATAAATATTTGAGAATGGAAGATTAGGAAATAAATTCTGAGCCGAATATGGAAAATATCTAAACACCACCAACATTTATGTATCAACTTGTAATTTCTTAGTAAGAGCCCCAAATAAGGACCTTCCTGAAAGCAAGTTAATGCTAAAGACTGATTAACTCCATAAGAGTGGAAATAACGCTTTTAAATGTAGATAATATGAATCTGAGTTACGAATAATGACTTAAGGCCAGGAGATATTTGTGTAGATTATGTGCTAAAACTGACCCTTACAAAATACTTGTATTAGTCAAGCTAGAATTTCCATCTGTGGTCATTATCAGTATTTCCATTTGATTTTAGGAATTTGAAAATTGGCTGTAAAAATGTGCTTCAGGTAAAATTTGAACATAAGCATCAGGGGGCATGTTTTGTTTTGTTTTGTTTTGTTTTGTTTTGTTTTGTTTTGTTTTGTTTGGGTGACTGTTTCTGGGAAAAGTATGTGAAATGATGCAGAAAATCCATCTGGACAGTTAGGGACTGGCACTTTCTTCAGATGGAGAAAAGAGTATAGACAAAACTTTTTGTGAGGGTCCTGCTCCATCTTATTTGTCATAGAAGGTGACTACTCATGTTATCTGTTACTTTTACTTGAATGCAAATAACTTTTTTGCAATAAAAATTTATTTTAAGATCCTTTCTCAATGGTTTTAAATAAAAATTTGACTAGTTTCAAAGAATGAATGTTATGGGAACCTATGGGCAAGACTACACTTATAATTCTGGTATAGTTGGACATAATTGGGAGTTCTGATTTAATAATAGAGAAAATGTAAGATTTTAGGAAATTTGTGCCTCCCATTTTAACTTCACTCTCAATTTCTACTTCAGTACGTGATCCAATTGAAATCAATGAGTCTTTTTTTGTTTTTTGTTTTTTTAACTGTTTACTAATTTTCGAGAGGGGGGCGGTGCACAGAGAGAGAGAGGGAGACACAGAAGCCAAAGCAGGCTCCAGGCTCCAAGCTGTTAGCAAAGAGCCCGATGCAGGGCTCGAACTCATAAACTGTGAGATCATGACCTGAGCTGAAGTCGGACGCTCAACCGAGCCCCTCAGGCGCCCCAAAATCAATGAATCTTAACCCAAAATAGGGTTACCTTTCTCAGTGCTTATTTTTTTCTTTCAGACTTGAAACTTTCATTTCATATTACACTCTGATTACTTCTACTTTGCTCAATATACAACCAATGAATTAGAAATGAGTTTTGACATTCCTGTAATGTTTTTTTTCTGTGTGATCTTTTTATTCTCACAGCTACCATGGTAGTCCATACCCAGCGTAGAACACATACCCATATTATTTCCATAGCTGCTAATTGGCCTTCTACAGAGGTTCACATTTTGATTGGTCTAGCTTTCTTTATTCTCACTCCTCTGTTTAAGAACTTTTATAACCACCCTCTCCCCAACCCAACATTTTCCCATTCAGCTAGAATTTAAATGGAACAGAAGCTTTGAAGTTTGTTCCTAATTACTTTTTCAGCCTTGTCACCAATCACAAACCTAATGTGAATCTTCTTCCCTGGTTCATTTAGGGGCTCTCAAACACATATGCTTATGCTGTTTGTCATGACTCAGAACACCCTCCCATTCTGATTCTTCCCAGTTTTTTTTGTTCAAGTTTGAACTCAAGATCATCAGTCCACCTCCCACCTCCCAAAGAAAGCTTTCCCTGACATTCTAATCTGCCATCATTTCTAATCTCTGAATCTAATGTACAAATTAATTATTTTGCACTTTTTCTCTGTGACTCCTATCTTTCAGTTTTGTTTGATACTTCGGAAGGACAATAATTGTGTGGACCATGGCTTTGATAATAATGGGCTGATTTTAATGGGACTGACAATAGCAAAGTACATCAAACTTCTTAACACTGTTACAAATCCACACAAGGTCAAGAGTTGCTACCTTCCTACACTGTAGTACTTGAGGCTTTCCCCCACTCATAATGGATTACTCTTTAGTCATTTTCTTATGGTCTGTTATGAACAGGTCACCACAAGCATTATGAGATAACAATTAAAAGAGCTACTGTTTATTGAGCACTAGATCTATGGTAATTGTCTTTCGATCATTGTTTAACAGCCTCTTAAGGAAGATACTAATACCTGCTTTCCAGAGAAAGAGTCTGAGGTTCAGAGGGGTTAAGTAATTTGACTAAGGTCACATGGCTAATAATTGATAGAGGGGAAATTCAAAAGTCATTCTCTGACTTTTAATCATTGTGCTGGGCTGTCAAGTTTTGAATAGGTGTGTACAACCTACTATTTTAAGTTCCAGATAATCAGGAGTGAGTTCCTATTTGAGGGTCAGAATGAGAGGCCAGGCTTACTTGTAATGCTGTTCTACCTGCTGTGTACTGAAATGTGAAATTCAGTTTCCGGTCTTCATTTGGTATCTGTCATGAGCACTGGGTTGACACTCAGTTTATAAAAGCCCCACAGTTCTCCAAGTCCATAATTAAACTCCAAGTTTTTAATTTTTCTTTGATATGGAAAGCCTTGCAAGTGACTCTTTAATTTCATCTGGGAAACGATTATAGAGCTTTCTGATTTAATGAACAGGTTTCAAATTAAATGTTGCCTGATTCTGAATCTCTTTTATCAAGGTAGAGACTGTTCTAAGAACAGAGACTGTTAAGGACAAGGAAACTGATTTCCTTCCAGTTAGTCCTATATGAAAATTTTAATTATGTATAGTGAAGTGATTTTTAAGAATGAGGTGATTGTTTAAAATTAAATTACTTGGTTTTAAAACAGCAAGATGCTAAGAGAAAAACACTGCTCTTAGCTTTTAACACACAGATGACTTAAAGCTTTAAGTGTGAAATTAAGTATTTTAAGACATAAAAATAAATACAGTAGACTAATTGCTAAATGAGAGCATTCTGGGGACTTGATCGCTTGGGTAAGTTACGACATTGCTACACATGAATAGTAGGGACTGAACTGCGGATGGACTAGATCTTTTGGCCAATATTGGGTTGAATGAGACTTGTGAATCTCAGCCATAATGAATAAAGTTAAATTCCTCTCCACCACAGCTTTTTGTTGCTGTTATTTATTTTTACGTATTTATTTGAATTGTAGCTTTAGTTAGAAAAGGTTTCCTGGGATTAGGAAATGTAATTATTAGGCAGCAAAGAGTTGTTTTAGAAATTTTACTATCATTAGGAGGAAGCTTTAAAAGACTGGAATGCCATTGTCTTGTAAGAAGTAAGAAATATTTATTGATTCCCAAATGGAGCTGAAAAAAACCTTTCCTCTTTTAGAAAGTTGTGAATGACCCAGCGAGAGCTCTAGTAAGCTTTACTGAACCAAGCTGCTAATAGTTATTTAATGTTATTCTTCAGTGTGAAAGAATCTCCCTAGATTTTCCTTTTAATCTCTTTGAATTGCAGGCTCATAAACCTCTCTGATGAGTCCTGCCAGTGTTTTCTCAGATCCCACTGTTGAGACAATGGAACCACAGAATTCTTTCACCTCTTGTTGTCAGACAAATCCAATAGAACACAAGGTCATAAGGGCCTATACTTCTAAAGGTTGAAAGATTCTTTTCCAAGTAACCACATAAATTATTTGATTTTATCATTATATTCCTCAGGAATCTCTCTTTATAATTCATTGCTTTCTGTATGTACATAAATTTGGATCTTTTTCTTGTCTCCATATTTGGCTAAGCTGTGGGTACTGCACAGGGTGTGAGCAGGCCTACATACCTTAGGAAAAGCTAAGCCCATTTCCTTCAAAGAATTAGGAATCATGTAGTGTAACTGGACTTAAGATAGAGTACCCAAAATGCCAGGCATTGCGTTTTCCTTCCAAATGGCTGGGTTTGCTTGTTTTTATTACCATTCTGTGGCTAAGATTCCAGATTTAAATCTTGGATCTATTCCTTTAATTAAATCACTTTCTAAGTCAGTTTATGTTTTGTCAACATTTTTAGTAGTGTCATGTTAACAGGAAAATTTTAAGATAGGATTTACACTTTCAGATACCTATTGAAATATTGTAATGAGAAAAAATATTTATAATATGTAATAGTTAAAAGGAACTTATCTATTTTGCAGATGCCATGCCTGATTAGTAGACAATTATCAAAGCTAATTACAAGGTTCCTGTGAGTTACTTTACAGGCTAGGGAGGAATTAAGTTTTCTAATTATAACTACAATGGTGGACAAGCAGAGATCATTGTTTAGAAAGAAAAAAAAAACAACATTGATTTGTTTGTGCTCCTTCCTTGTAATCGTAGTTAGTAGGGGGGAGGTTGCTGTTGCCTCACTCCCTGGACACCTGCCTCTCAACAAAGGATCGTGGTCACCTCCCCACCCCCTACATTTAGATTCACCTTTTACTTGTATGTACCCCCTCAGCTCATTATACAATTCTCCAGGGATCCAATCTCCCTGAGTTAATCACCCCCAGCCTTTTTAAGAAGTTGTTAGATTACCATCTTTTCAAGGAACACACACTTTCTTATGAGGCTTTTAACTTCTTTCCCCTAACTTTTGTTTCCTTATTTCTATTAAAAAGTATAGCTATTAGAGGCTTAACACACTACCTTTAAAACTTTTTGTTGAACTATACATACAGAGAAGTGCACCAGTCCTAAGTGTCCAGCTTGATGGATTTTCACAGTAAACGCATCCAACTAACCAGCACCCAGAAGGCCCTGCAACTCCTTCTAGTCCCTACTCTCCCCCCACACCTAACACCACAGTGTCACCCAGCAACAGAGTAGTTTTGCCTGTTATAGTTCAGAAAATGGGGAATCGCCTGGTGTGTTCTCTTTTGTGTCAGATACGACTTTTAAAATCAGAATTCCCACAAAAACTTGGACAGTGTCCACATAATATTGAATAATCAGATAAAACATATAAATGTTTAGATCAGCCACAGAACATGAAAATATTTTTTAGTATACTTTTAACTCTGACTTGGGAAAGTACTCTTTGCATTCTATTTCCCTCTTGTGAGATATCATCTAAGTTGACCTTTCAACTTAAAATAGGTAGCTAAAGTTACTGTACATTAAGAAGAAAAAAATAATAAAAAGGTAAAAGCCACTGTTTTTGAGTAGGTGGAACAATAGAGTTCCATATGAAATAATAACTAGGTAAGAATAACAATAGCTTCCTAATAGAGAAGCAGAAAAATATGAAGCTGACTTCCTCGGCAGTTATCTTTTCCAGTTATTTCTCACTTATTATTTTAAAATAGAAAATAGCATAATGGATATATAGGAATGAGTTGTCTTTTTCTATAATTGCTGTATTGCAGGTGTCCAAGATAGGTTGGATTAAAAAGGCTTATTCATCTTATCAACTCTGCCTTGTCTGATTTGCTTTGATTTCAGAATTACTTAAGATCTAATAAGATACCCTGGAATATAGGCAGCTTGATTGTAAATTATTTACATATGTTTTTCCCCTAATTATAATCTGTTAAGTGCCGATTACCCCCACTCCTCAAATCTAAAACAATGTTTCATTTCCCCATTCAAGCAAACTACCTTAGTCATTCTTTGTAAGGAAGTGAAACATGTGATTAAGATTTTTTTTTCTCTATCCATGGGACTTCCAGGGAGAAGTTTTTAAAAATTAAAATACTGAATAGCCTACAGCCAAGTGTACCTTATGTAGAATGTAGAAATTGTTTTGTTCAGAAATCACTTCGCATACTGATACAGTGTGCATATGCTATTCAGTGGGCCCCCGACATGGAGGGGCTACACCTGGCCACTGGACAATGTCTGTATCTTTGGATTTTAGGGCCACTTTAATAGACTGTTGGTACCCAGTAAAGATGAAGTGATGTAATATTTGACATACTTAACAGAAAACAATAGTGAGTTCAAAATATTGTAAAATTTTTTCATCTATTTTAAAATTGTGTAACTCACCAATAAATTTGAACAGGCAGTTATTAAATATAATTAAATTGTAGGCATTCTCACATGGAACAAAGGAAAGCAGTCTCAGCAAGTGAACAAGAGACTAGTGAGACAGCTAAAGAAAATTTCATTGGGGTGAGGGGTGGATTTTAGAAGTTTCTTTTAAGCACTGACTTCTAGAAGAACAATACAAGCATACGTGAAGTATAACATGCCTTTAAAAACAAAGACAAATGCTTATCTATAGTGGCTTCCTTTGTCCCAGAGTACACTTGTTTTAAGCAAGGGCGCGCGCATGCTTTTACCACCTAGACCATACTTTTACTAAATTTGGTTGGAATTTCAGGCTTCTTTGGACCTTCCACCTGTAGGGAAAACTTAAGCCTAGGAAGTAGCAATAGAACATCAACACAATACAGTTGTATTATATGGTTATTGAAATCTTTTATTAAAGTATTGCCTTTAAGTTTCCTACGACTCTGTTGAAAGCAATTAAAATCAGATGACAAACAGCCCCCTACATTTGGTTAGAGCTTTATTCTTTTTTTTTTTTTTCTTTTAAGTAAGCTCCATGTCCAGTGCAGAGCCCAACGTGGGGCTTGAACTCACGACCCTGAGATCAAGACCTGAGCTGAGATCAAGAGTTGGATGCTTAACCAACTGAGCCACCCAGGCGCCCCTAGAGCTTTATTCTTTAAAGCACTTTTAGCCTGATTTCATTTGATTAGAACAACACCCTGGTGTTGGTCTACTCTGACTGCCATAAGCAAATTCCATAGACTGGGTGGCTTAAATAACAGAAATTTATGTGTCATAGTTCTGGAGGCTGCAAGTCCAAGATCAGGGTGCCAGTCAATATGGTTTCTGGTGAGGGCTCTCTTACTGGCTTGTAAATGGCCTCTTTGTTGCTGTGTCTTTATATCCTACTTTCCTTGGTGCCTGTGCATGGAGATAAACCTCTCTTCCTCATCTTAATAAGGCTACCAATTCTATCGGATTAGGACCCCACTCTTGTGATCTTATTTAACCTTAATTACCTCCTAAAAGGCTTATCTCCAAATACTTCAACATATGAATTTGGGGGGCACACAATTTGGTCCATAACAACCCTTCTGAAGTAGCTAAGAGATAACTCACTATATCTAAGGTATATTTCTAAGGTTAGAAAGCTAGTAAGATTTTACAACTAAGGTTCAAATAGTTACTTTTGCCCAACTCCACGCTGCCTTCCTTAGTTACAGGTATAGTTTATCTGACAAAAAAATTCCCTTTCACAAAATAGAGGTCACTAGTTAATCACAAGGAATTATCAAAATCAATTCTATGGTTTTTGCTTGTTCAATGTTTGTGGAAAATAGGATAGATTTTGTCTGTTAAGGCTTATAAGAAGTGGACTATTAGGTAGCCTTAAAACTGCTGTCAAAAGTGGTAAAATGAGTTTTTAAATGGTAAGTAAAGTAGAACTGTAGTCCCCAGGCTGGAGTTGTCTTTTCAGCATTCTTCATGGTTATGATTAAAATATCAAATTAAGCATCTCTTTATATTTTACAGAAGGTGATCTAAGAAATACGGGACCAGTAGATGCTCAAGTATATCTCGAAGAAATGTGTTGGAATGAAGGTTGAGATTTTTTTCTCTTGACTACAGTAGAGAAAAATATTAGAGATTTTCTTTAAGAAGAAAACTCTCATGGGATATTTGGTAATCTTAAAAAAATAGAATAGCTTGGCCATATATATATATATATATATATATAGTGTTTTTAAGAATATTTTTGTTTCATTCTAAAGGTCCATTATTGACCCATTTCCAGTTCTGTTTTTTTATTTTATTTTTATTTTTGAGAGAGAGAGACAGCGTGAGCTGGGGAGGGGTAGAGACGATCAGAAGTGGGCTCCATGCTGACAGCAGAGAGCCCAGTGTGGAGCTCAAACTCATAAACCACAAGATCATGACCTGAGCCAAAGTCGAACACTTAACTGACTGAGCCACCGAGGTGCCCCTCCAGTCATTTTTCTATTCTAATTAGATGTTAGGTACATAAAGTTTCATGAGATTTTCTTTTTTACATGATTTGGGTTTTGGTTTACTCCCCACTAGTGTAATAGGGAAAATAATTTTTTCCATCCTCCTGTGTTGATATTTGAGATGAATTCCTATTAGAATTTTTATTTTTGTTTCTTTATATGGAATCACAAACTGTCAGGGTAGGATTCCTAATACTACACTCTCCTGCTTGGAACTTGGTTTTTTACCCACCATGAAGCCGTTCTTTTTCCCTTTTCTATTATTAGATTTTTTAAACAAATCTAATTTCTCTACTCTTCTGATAGTTTTGTGAATCACTCTGGTTAGACACTGTGAAGTTCCTTCTACGTTCATGTTTCTCTGGACAAGTGAAGAAAATCTTACTAATTCCTAGAATTTTTATATACTTTATTCCTAACACTTGTTTAGCCTGGGGTAAAAATTCCCTAGGGGTTTATAAAAATTTACTAATGAGTATGGTTAGGTAGAAGATAAATAGCTCATCCTTCCTGAAAACAAGTTTACTGGAATATTTTATTTAATGGCAAATTTTTGACTTCATGCTCTTAGATGGGCCACAAGCTGTTGACTTAGGAGGAGAATCATGTTTCTACCTATAGGCCACTGTGCTCCTGAAGTGCCAAATGAAATCATAGTGTATAAATTCTCATTTGCAGTGAATGATTGGGAAATTTGAGGTTTTGTGTACCTGGGGCTCCAGGGGTTAATAATGGTTTCATCAGAGTAAACGAGAGAACTTCTATGAACACACTAGTGACATAGGATCTCGTGAAAGACTTCTTTTAGTTCATGGAGGGGACAGACTAAAGCATGTCATTTATCAAGGAGATCTGCCCAACTAAATTTATTTTTTGAAAATATAGTATTGGTACCTCATCAGTCAGTATTCGGTGTATATGTGTTTAATCTCTTATTAGACAAATTCTTCTTGCTGCAGTTGATTTAATTAATATATTTTGTTTCCTAATGATTCCTGAGAATATGAAATAGCCAAACTGGTTTTTGTAATTTTTCCTTCAGTAGCCTTTTAAAAATATGAATAATATTAGATTTTATTTTAAATGAATATGGATTGGTTGGTCAAGCATCTGTTCAGTCAACAAATACAATGAGTTTTCTGATAAATGTAAAAAAACAAGATATTAAAGGGAAATGTACAATATGAAATCATCAAGTTATAAATGTGTCACTGTCCTTGGGATTCCCTTAAATAAACTGGACAGTGCAGAAGATATAGAAGAATCCTAACCACAGCCAACGAATCAGTTATAAGAAGCTACAGTGAATCTTTTTTTTTTTTTTTTTTTATTTTTTTTTTTTTTTTAACGTTTTTTTTTTTTTGGGGCAGAGAGACAGAAGAGGAACGGGGGAGGGGCAGAGAGAGAGGGAGACACAGAATTGGAAACCGGCTCCAAGCTCTGAGCCATCAGCCCAGAGCCCGACGCGGGGCTCGAACTCACAGACCGCGAGATCGTGACCTGACTGAAGTCGGACGCTTAACCGACTGCGCCACCCAGGCGCCCCGAAGCTACAGTGAATCTTAAAAGTATAAGACATACTTTGACACTTATTTCAATTAATGTTTGTTTTTTTTATATATATAAAGATGGAAATAATCCTTATTGTTGAGAGATAATCCTTAAGAGAACATACTGAGCAGCCAACAGCTGCATGAAGCTGTTATTTTTGCAAGAATATTAAAAACCAGTAATGTAAGTTCTGCAATTGAATTTGCAATTTCGAATTGTTCTTTGCAATTGAAAACAGCATTCTTGACAGATGCAGTTCAATAACAAGTGTGATCAACTGGGCAAATAAGAAATCGAAGATTCCTTCATAGCCATTTTCAGAATAGCCTTGGAAAGTGAAGATCCCAAGCAGGAGAAAAGTGAAGCCCTACATGGTAGACATAGCCACATTACCATCTTCTTGACCCAAGGACAGTATGAAACAGTGCATTTTACTGTGCTTAAAAGGCATCCCTAAAGAACTGTTGAGGGAGTGAAGTTAACCTTTTCCCCTTAGAGTTAGTCTGTTTCACAACTTGGTCATTTTGCCTTCAATGTATTTAAAATGGTTTCTGTGAAGATAACACTTTGTTAAGTGATAGAATAATACAAGAAGAAACGTAACAAGATGTGAATTTTTAGTGAGCATTAACATTTGGAATCCTCTATGACAAAACTCCACAGTAGCCCATGGTGGCCTCTGCATCATTTACTGAGCGCCTGTCACCTCAGATTGTTTCTCAGTGTTCACTGAGGTGGTAAAAAAACAAGAGGGAGATTTAGCTTAAGAAAACCCTTGGTTAGAATATGTACAGTTTTAGACAATTTAATAATGAAACAATTCACTTTGAAAGCATGCTCTACTACAGTATATATGTTGGCTCAGACAGAAAGGATGTTAGCATTTTAAAATACAAGATCAAATAATTTTGTCTGTGGAGAAAAAAGGCATTGTGATGAGAAATAAGGATTGTGTGAATGAATTCATGTTTTCCTTACTGGTAAAAGAAACACGTAAAATTGGCTTTTTTGTTTACTTGTTTTTTAAGTAGGCTCCATGCCCAGAATGGGGCTGGAACTCACGACCTTGAGATCAGGAGTCACATGCTGTACCGACTGAGCCAGCCAAGCACCCCAAAAGTTGTCTTGTTAATTTTTCCAAGGCCAAACTTGATTAGAGAACAAACAGAAGTCGGCCGAATTTTTTTTTTTTTTTTTTAGTGGCATATAAGATCTGAGTGTTAAAAATGTTTGAGAACTGAATGAAGATATTTGATATATTTGTAATAAAAAATTTTGGCAGTAGCAGGATAAGGTGATCAATCATTATTTTTCTTTGACAGTCACTTCTCAGTGACACTGAAATGGAATGACCAGTGGATCAGAGATTCTTTCAGTTAAAGGACATAAGCATTTCAACTTGTCAAGAGGACAGATTTAGTGAAATTTCTACCATTGGTAGACTAAACCTTGTGCTGTATGCTCTCTGTTGGGCATCTCACTTCACAGAATTAGTGTGATACTAGAACAGAGAGTATTTAAAATGTTAAACTTGATTAACAGTTAAGTTAGCAGAGTTTTCTCTAAAAGGATATACTCCAGGCAAAAAAGCATGTGGCTTAACAGTAAAACATGTAGAGCTATTTTTCTCTTTCCTTCACAGTAATAATTTGGACAAATAAATTGAGAGGAATGTAAAATTTATATTTTAAAACAGAAAACAGAAGACTTCAAATAAATGTCATGGGTCACCCCTGAGCATCTGCTGTCCCCTCAAGATCTTTGGGGTGCCTGGCTGGCTCACTCAGTTGAGTGTCCGACTCTTGATTTTGGCTCAGGTCATGATCCCGCAGTTCATGAGATCAAGCCCTGAGTTGAGCTCTGTGCTGACAGCGCAGAACCTGCTTGGGATTCTCTCTCCCCCTCTCTCTCAAAGTAAATAAAAATAAAACAAAACAAAAAGATTCTTTGGTAGGTAATTTTTAGAAACATTGCCCCTATATAAGAAATCTTTTCAAGTTCTCATTTAGATACATTTTATACTTACTGAAAATCTTTTTTGGTTTGCAATTTCTGTGACATAAGCTGCATTTTTAAAAAGGTGTTGAAATAGTTACTTGTAAACCTTTGATGCATCATGTTGTTTTCTTTACAGATGATCACACTTTTTCTCTGAGTTGCCGATGTGGTGGAAAATACAGTGTTTCCAAGGATGAAGCAGAAGAAGTTACCCTGGTTTCTTGTGATACATGTTCACTAATAATAGAACTCCTTCATTATGGCTGAAATTGTTCACTAAATGGGATCCTTTAACTCTGTATTCATACATGTTGAAGAGCGCCCATTCAAGTAAATGTATAAAGCTGATAAAAAGAAGCAGGATTCTTTTTTTGTCAGCTCTTTTATTTGCAGAGAAAATAGAAGACTCAAGCGAGGGCCACCCTAGGTTAATAGAAAATGAACTCAGTTATTTATATGTATTTATAATTTATATTTGTAGATCACAAAAAAGACTTGAATTATAAATTATATTTTGTGAATTCCCATCTGAGAACTTTGTTATTTGGTCCATTTTCTCCTTTGTACAAAATAAGAATTTTCCTTTTCTTCAAATAAGCATGTCTCCTCTTGTTAAGCGTCACAGTATCATCATGTTCCTTTATAGTTACTAAGTTTCTGAAGTAACATGACATTTATTTGTGCTAAAGTTATCAGCCTGTTGTACAAGTATCTCAAATTCTCAGGTCATTAGAATTAAATTAGAATCTTTGTGAATAGCATGTGAACCTAGTTGTCTCATAACTAGGACTGGATATGGATATTCATGAAGTTACCTTCAGGAAGGTAAAGTGGCAACTGTGGAAAAGACAGCTTTGGAGTCAAAAGACTTGACTTTGGTCCTGGCACTATCTTCCCTGAGTCTTCGTGTGGCTACATTAAAGGGAGTAAGGCTTGAACACTGCCATCTTCAACTTTAAATGTAACTTAGGAAGTGGCAGTTTTTTTTAAAATATTAATTTGAAACAGATGCATTACTTTCCTTTTTATTTCAAAGTCTAAGAGTATTAATGTCTCTATTTATGAATAGAAAACCACTACATTGCTGGTATGAACAAATGGACTTTTATAATGTTATTGATTACAATACACTCTAAAGATTTTATTTTTCTTTGCATTTGATAATCTATGTACAGTGTAAGTCAGAACTCATTTTTAAAAAATCTGAGAAATCCTTTATGGGATCACTGAAACTTCATTACCTAACTTCAAATGAGTGAACCAAGCATGTGACTTAGCAGTTTTTTATTAGGTTGAACTCCTGGTATTTATTATTAGTTTGTACTTACAAGACTAGTTACTACTCTGACTTGTAAATGTAGCTAAAGTATAAGGCATATTCAAGAGATTACTTTCATCATAGCTATAAAACCAAAAGTTCAAAAGTGAGGTTGTCACCCAGGTTTTTTCCCTAAAAATATTTTTATATTTATCATAAAATTTAGAGGACTTACTTTGGATTACATTTTTATCCATATATTTTGAACTAATATAGCTTGCAGTGTGTGTTGCTTATTCTTTACATTTAACAATTAAAAATGACTAAAACTAAATAGCAAATAGTTTATTAGTAAGTACATGGTTTCAGTGGCAATGATAAATTCACTTGAATAGGAGAGAATAATGAAATCAAAAGAATAAATGCTTGCTAATCGTCAGAAAATCTGTGGCCATTAGGGCTGTCACGCAGAAATCCAAAATCACTCAGAGGCCAAATCTGTAAAATCAAAATGTGATTGAAGACAATTAATGAAATGATGTTATATCATCATCATACTCCCTGTTTTTATCCATCTGTTTTCTCTGTGCCATATATGAAATACATTCTCCTTATTCTTTAGTCAAGAACAAATTATATCAAATTAAGACTTTAGAAAGTAAACTTGTATGTGTACATGTATTTAAACTCTAAAGTTTGGAACACTGATGTGTTATATCAGTTACCTGTGTATAGTGCGTGAATATAGATGTATGAATATGTGTGTCTGTGTTTTGTTTTACTACCCTTAAATAAAGTGAACCCTGAACCTAAGTATTTGAATAGAACATCTGCGTAAGTGCAAAGAATCCTGCAAATTATCCAACAACCCCAAGTATTCATGTGTTCTTCTTCTCACTGCCAGTGAAAATAATAATCTTTCCTGAGTCATACATTTATAACCATGGTAAGACCATTACTCAGTGTACTTAACTGGGATATCCCTGCTTAACAGGTAGTTTGTTTGACTCGACACTGTTCTTCTGCAAATGTATATTAATTTATGCCCAAGGTAAACATATAGTTGTAAAAGTTATATGAGAAAGAATTACATTTTGGAGATTTAAATGAAAGGCTTCTTATAACTAAAGTAGTTTGAATTTTTATTATTCAAACAAAAAATTACTCTTAATTACCTATCTCAGTGGGGGAAAGGGTAATGTTTATAGCTCTGAAGGCCAGCAGGTTCCTAAATGTAGTCACTGCTACAGTTAAGTCCATTGATAGCTGAATATTTGAAAGTTCATTTTGAAAGAAATTTGAAATTTTTTTTTTCCAGCTCAGATAAGAAAGCCTAAATTTTAAGCAGAAAATAATACCTTGAAAAAGATACGTCCTCTTATTAGTCCATATGGAATAGGTCCATAATACCTGGAATCTGTAGAATTCTGTAGATTATCACCTTCTAACCACACATGACCTGTTGGCACCTAGAATTAGAGAAGAAAGCAGCCCCTTTTCAGAAAGAAAAATAAATTTGGGTACTGTAAGAAGCGCGTCTTTTTGGTAGTATGGAGAAATGTTTTAAAGTTCTCATAAAATACAAACCCTGTGATTTGTATTTTTGCTTTTATCTCTTGCACAATATCTTCTACTGAATATTAGTAAGTAATGTGAAGGTTTCAACATTTTAAAAGATCTTTTTTGCCACATGGTTCCCAAACATTAATTTGTTACACAAACCCCAAACTGAGGTTATAAGAGATCAAAACAGTGTGACAGGGTCATTAATTTAATAGACTTCAAAAGAGGTCATTAGGATGCTGACTGAAAATGTGCCCTCCTGTCTCTATAACAGCATAAGCAGGGCAGCCACTCAGCAACATCCTGGGGCCAATACCAAGGCCAGACCTATTAGAATGCTCATGATGAACTAAATGGTAATTGATTGTGACATCAATTACAAATAATCTCATCATTTTATTGGAGTGCGCTTGTCAGAATTCTAATTAAGATCCCTGTTCTGCTTTTGTACAGGCAATATCTTCAATGCATTATACTTCAATAATGACCATCAAGAACTAGAAGGACCTATTATAAAATCATCAGTTGTAAATTAATGATGGTGACCTTCTACTAAATGAAAGACCCTATCTCCTATATGTCCTGGGTATTAACTGGTAAATAACATTAAGTTTAAATTTTTACTCTGTCAACCACAAGAATATTTAGAACACCTTACTTAAAAAAAAAAAATGCCCTCTGTGATATGAAATATACCATATTTAAAAATTACTCGGCAGCAATTATCTTTAAAGTTGCATTTTACAAATTATTTTACAGTTTGTTACTCAGAAAAGTTGAATTATTGACCAGACCAAAATGACCTACTGAGAAGAAATTTCTTTTCACTTTTCTTTTGACTGGCTATTTATTACTTAGGGACCTTATATGAAGAAAAATACTCCTATTGGATTTAATAAGAAATGACTGCAATATTAAAAAATGTTACAAATTACTGCTTTTTAAAGATTTTTTTTAGGGCAGTTACAGGTTCACAGCACAACTGAGAGGAAGGTACAGAGATTTACGACCTATCCCCTGCCCCCACACATACATAACCTCCCCCACTGACATCCCTGATCACAGTAGTAGATTTGTTACACTTGCTGAACCCACATCAACATCATAATCACTCAATGTCCAGACTTAACTTAGGGTTTACTCTTGGTGTTGTACATTCTACGGGTTTGGCCAATGTAGAACACATATTCATCATTATAATCTCACAGAGTGTGTTCACTTTCCTAAAAATCCTGTGTGATCTACCTATTTTTCATTTCTTTCCCCCAAACACCCATGTTACCTTTTGGAAAAATGAATGTGTACAAGTATATAAAATCTGAATTTCACTTTACATCAGGAATCATATAATTTTGGAATGTCTTATGCAGAAATATTTGCCCAAAACAAATCAAGTTAATTATTTTCATGTAGACAGATTTCAATGTTAAATCTACTTGTAGAGAAAGAACAAGTTTCTTGAAAGAATATCAGATACTATAAGATCACTCATTTTTATTAGTGGAACTAGTTATAGGTTCTAGAGTCAAAAGCAAGACTAGTTCCTACCTATAAAATAAGTGGATTTATGGCAGTGAAGCTTAATACTGCTCGAGTAGAGAAATGAATCCATCTCAGGTCATAAATGAAAAAGGAACAAAATAGTATATTTGGAAAAGCCATGTGTCATTAACATAGTCTCAAAGTACCACTCTGGGAGAAGCTATAATGTAGACATCATTTATGCTTAAATTTCCATAGTTTTTAATATGTGTTTGTTTCTGAGTTCTAAAAAACATAATAAACCAGGATCTAATATATATTCCATTTATCCATGAAGTTTTCCCCAACCTTGCCTGCCCATATCAAATACTCTTGATTGTTTAGAGCACTGATTAAAAAGCCTGCCTTGCTTGGGGCCCTGGATTACAACATGTTACTAACCTGCTTGGGTTTTTTGTTAAGTCTACTATCTTATGATCAAACAAGCAAATAGACAGTATTTATGCCATGATCTTTATTTTTTGCAACAACTAAGCCAAAACTGGAATTCCGATATTTGGTGGTAATAGTGAGTAGAAATTCTTGTAAAGCACAATCACTTTTGTATGACCTAAGCTTCTTTCAAGTTAGCTAAATACAGTGATGAAGTGTTATCTCTGGTATAACTTAACAAATACAGAAAGGAATATGCTAAGAGAACCCAGAACATATTACCAGAAGCCTATGGAAGACTGTGACCCAGGCTATCTTTACCTAGTCCTTGATTGCAAGGAGTGGAACAAAAGGGAGGGGAGAGTAAAGCAAGCCAGTATGTAATACATGGCTTTCTGGTTTATTAAAAAAAAAAAAAAAACAAAAAACAAAACTCATTAGCTCCTTAAAACAACCTGTGAAGTACTGTTATTGATAGTTAATAGAAGTAGGTTCAAATATGGGACATGCTAATCCCATTTATCTGAAGCCTATACATTCTAATCCCCATGCGTCCACTTACAGTAAAGGAATATCCTCTACATCTCACAGACGTCAATGCTTGATATAAAGTACACAAATCAAGGAAACAACCTCATCACTTATGAGCTCTTTAATACGAGCTTCTCTATAAACAGGAAAACCTCTAAGTGTGGATCTCTTAAAATCAAAGCAGTCACCTTTGCTGACCTGTCAATTACTTAGTCTCCAGTAAAAAAATTCATGATGTTGAAATTACTCCACTTATTTTTGGTACAGAGTGCGATGTACACTTTAAAAATCAGTTTTATAGAGGTATACTTATATACAGTAAAGGGCACTCATTTCAAGTTTGACACTAGTTTTGGAAGGTGTGCACACCTACATAACTTAATCACAATCAAGATGTAAAAGTTCCCATCCCAGTACCAGGCAACTGATGAGATCCATGACTAGAAACTAGTTTTACCTGGTCCTAAATTTCATATAAACAAGATTGTACGTACATACTATTTTGTATCTGGCTTTTGTTCAGCAATTTTTTATGATTAATCTATCTTGTATGTATCAGTCATTCATTCCTTTTTACCTCTAAGTAGAATTCTATTGTAAGTCACAATGTTTGCTCATAAATCTACTGATGGACATTTTTCTTTGAAGTTTGGGCCTGTTACAAATAAAGCACTATAAACATTGTGTAAATCCATTTCTTTTCAGTAAATACCAAGGGGTAGAATTTATGGGCCATAAGTGTATGCTTAACCTTAAACTTTTCCAAAGTAATTAAATCATTTTACACTCCTACAGCAATGTATGAATATTCTGGTTGCTCCACACCTTGGTATATTCCTTTAAAATTTTTTTTGCCATACTAGGGGCACCTTGGGGTGCTCAGTTGATTAAGCATCCAACTGTTTATTTCAGCTCAGGTCATTATCTCACGTTTCGTGGGCTCAAGCCCCACATCAGGTTCTGTGCTGTCAGCATGGAGTTGGGTTGGGATTCTCTCCCTCTGCCCCTCCCCAACTGATGCATGTGTGTGTCTGTGTGTGTGTGTGTGTGTGTGTGTGTGTGTGTGTGCACTCCCTCACTCTCAAAAATAAACTTATAAAAAAATCTTTTTCCATTCTAGTAGGTTATTGGTATCACATTGTGGTTTTCATTTGCATTTCTCTGATGGGCATTTTTTCTTGTGCTTATTAGCATAACTTTTGTGAAATATCTATTAAAATATTTTACTCAGTTTTTAAAATGGGTGTTCTTACTCATTTTAAGAATCCCTTTTTTACCTTGAGTATAAGTCCTTTGACAGGTATTGCAAACATTTTCTCATAGACTAGGATCTTTTCTCCTTTGCAGTCTAATCTATTACAAACACTATACAATGTTTTCCAAGCTCTAGAAATTTCATTTGGTTCTTTTTTATATTTACAGTTTCTTTCCTCATTATGTTCATCCTCGAGATCCTTGAAAATATTTAGAATTAGTGTTTTAAAGCACATGATTATTAATTCCATTACTTCTGCCTTTTCTGGATTTAATTGATTTTTCTTCTGGTTACTGGTTACACTTTCATACTTCTTCACATGTCCAGTAATTTGTGATTAAGCTGGACATTCATTTGTTGAGTGGATTTTGTTGTGTTTCTTTAGAGTGTGCTGAATGTTGAGGGAGGTCTGCTTGTTTTAGGGGAGGCAGTTAAGTTAGCTGTGGATCAGCTTATTCCTTTCAAGCCTCAGTTTTTAAACTTTTTTTAATGTTTATTTATTTTTGAGACAGAGA
Organism: Herpailurus yagouaroundi; assembly: GCF_014898765.1. NCBI lineage: Eukaryota > Metazoa > Chordata > Mammalia > Carnivora > Felidae > Herpailurus > Herpailurus yagouaroundi. The sequence continues at coordinate 20,331,253 of NW_024412418.1, read as the reverse complement.
GAGACAGAGCATAAATGGGGGTGGGTCAGAGAGAGGGAGACACAGAATCTGAAATAGGCTCCAGGCTCTGAGCTGTCAGCACAGAGCCTGACGTGGGGCTCGAACTCACGGACCGCGAGATCACGACCTGAGCCGAAGTCAGACGCTTAACTGACTGAGCCACTCAGGCGCCCCTCAAGCCTCGTTTTTAAGTTTGTTAGGTTGGGTCTATCTCACAGTGTACTCTAAGGGCTACGTTAGGCCTACTACTAAGGCAGGATATTCTGGGATCTCTATTGAATATGCTGAGTATTCAGTGACATCTATCTGTTCTGGCTGGTCAGAACTCCAGTTGCTCTCAGCCCTGTGTGAGCTCTGGGAATTGCTTGGCTCCCCACTCCTTCTTTGCTCAGTTTCTAGGTTTCCCCATAAATGGTTACAATTTAGTATTCAGCAAAAGCCAAGAGAACATCTATGGAGATTTATGTTGATCATTCGGTAGCTCTGCTTTCCCAGACAGTTTTATCCATAAGTCCCAACTACTTAAACTTCCCTCTATTCCAGTCTCTGTCTCTTCAGCTCAGCAAAACCACTACCTTTGGCTCAAATTTTACTTCAGTACCTCCTGAAAGGTACCTCCTGCCTTACAGGAGAATGTAGGGACAAGTAAAGGGTTTGCTTAATTTGTTTCTCCTCTCTTAGGAATCTGTCCTGTACTTCCTGCTTCTGCATTCTCTGAGAACAGGTGTTCCACATATTTTGTCCGATTTTCTAGTTATTTATGACAGGAGAGCAAATTCAGGATCACTTCATCGTTGCCAGAAACAAACGTTCAAATTATCTAATTTTAAAAGTCTGTATAATTTTTCTTAGCATACTTCATAGTAATATGAAGAGAATACTTTTGGTAAGAACTAAAAGTTCTCATGTAAGTAAAGTGGCATCTCTCTCCACCTTGCATCCCTTTCAGTTGCATCCCCTGTATGTTTCTGTTTTACCCTTTCCCTTCAAAATCTCTAGAAAAGATTTGCCAAACTCAGCATGTACAAATAAGGAGGCTCAACATGGTATTGCTTGTATCTCAAAATTGGCAAAAGTAGAAATGTTCCTCAGTAGGTAGAGGTTAAGTAAAATATGACTTATTTATATAATAGACAGCTGGTTAAAAAAAAAAAACAAATAGATTTACATGAAGACAGTGAAAAAAGTTGCAGGGCAATATGTATAAATGTTTAAAGAACCCCACAAAACTTACATATTTCAAAATTTACATGTTTATGAGCAGTATATATTGCTTAATTAAAAAATGTATATAAATCTTCCTCAACTTACCATGAAGTTATGTCCAAAAAAACCCATCATAAGTTGAAAATACAGTTGACCCTTGAACAATAGGGACTGGGGTGCTGACCCCCCTCCCACTAGTCGAAAATTCATGTATTCCCTTTGACCTCCCCCAAAACTTAACTACTAATAGTTTTGTTGTTGACGGGAAGCCTTGATGACATAAACAGTCGATTAACACGTATTTTATATATGTATTAAACATTGTGTTCTTACAATAAAATAAGGTAAAGAAAAGAAAATGTTCAGAAAACATAAGGATGAGAAATACATTTACAGTACCATAGTATAAAAAAATCTACGTGTACATGGACCCATGCAGTTCAAACCCATGTTGTCTGTTCAAGGATCACCTGTATTCTAAGTCGGAAAGGCATTGAATACACCTAACCTACCGGATGCCATAGCTTAGCCTACCCTAGTTTAAACACACAACACATATTAGCCTACACTTGAGCAAAAATCACCTAACACAAGCCTATTTTATAACCAAGGGTGACATATCTCAAGTAATTTATTGAATGCTGCACTGAAAGTGAAAAACAGAATGGCTGTATGGTACAGGATGGTTGGTTGCAAATGGTCACTTTACCCTCTTGATTTGTGAGGCTGACTGGAAGCTGTGGGTCACCTGCTGCTTCCCAGCACCATGACAGTATCCTACTGCACATCAGCCCAGGAAAATATCGAAATTCAAAATGTGAAGTTCAGTTTCTACTGAATATGTATCGCTTTTGCAGCACAATAAAGTAAAAATAAAACAAGTCAAACCATAATAAATCAGGGGCCGTCTGTGTGTATATACATATATACATATATACACACATATATGTATCTTAATATGCCTCGTCCCTTCAGTGATACTTGTACTTTTTGAAAAGAGAACACTGTCCATCACAATGCAGGTTAGGATGAGCTTTGTTCAATTATTTATTATTTTTTTTGCCTTTGATAGTGTAGAGAGGGACTGAACTTCCAATCTATATAGAAGGTTCTGTTTCTTTCTATAGTACAAATAAATGATTGCGATTCGCACTACTGTTACTAGATCTCTGGATAACTAAAATGTTAGCCTAGCTAAGAACTCATTTATTTAAATAAACATAAAGTACAACACATTTTTGGTATGGGTCCAAAACTTAAAACTTGACCTTTCTGGTATAGACTGAGACAAGAAACAGAACAAAAATTTTCTAACCCCAAACACAGTTATTATCTGTGGGATAACCTACTGTTTATCACTAAATTGGATATTCAAACCAGTTAAGAGAAAAAAATCCTATAGCAATATTATAATAAAATATTAATAGATAAAATGGTAGTTTAAAATGTATTTTAAAAAGAGCTATTATAACTTTGCAACTAAAGTAGTAAGGACACCAATAAACTCATTTATAGTAAATGTTTGCAAATTACCAAAAATGGAAATCCCTAATTCCATCCGTGCCTTTGTTCGTTACTTCTCATAACCAAAACTGTAAATGGTTAGATTACTTTTCCTGTTCATACCTTTGTAAATCTGCCATACCAACTTGAATGAATTTGTGAAGCTGAGTAAGAAGATATGAACATGTTTACAATGAATACCACATAGAAATTTTTACTTGGGCTCTAATCTGAATTTTCCCAGGCCTAACTTTTAAAGCATTGAAAGAACCCTTAAAACATTCTTGTTTTTCCTTTCTACGTCAGAGGTTTACTTCCTGATGTATGATAAAACCTAATCTCAGGGCTGGACAAAAGAATCAAGCCTCTAGTTCTTAGCTATACTTACTGAGGTCTAGTTAAGTGCCTCCTTTATAGTACAAGCAACAAATGTAATTGCCTCATGGCCCGCGGGTGTCCATTTAACAAAAGAGGCTTTGTGAACCAACCCACAGGTGTTACTTTTCTGGATTCAAGTGAAATCTGATGCAAGAGTCCACAATATCAAATAACACATTTACTAAATAGCAATCAAACTCATTTATTTAAGCAAAAAATATCTAATTAAGAAAAAGTTCCAACTGAAGAATATTTGTATGTCTGGCCTTTCAAAAGTTTCAAGAAACAGAAAACCCTAATAATAGATTCATTGTTAATTAACCCTTTTTGGCGGGATATTTTATAATCTACAGGCAACAAAGGTAGGGTATGCACTGGCCTGCTACTACTCAAACCTCAGTAAGCTTTCTAAAACGACTATAAATGAAAAGGAAAACAGTAGTTATTAAAGAAACAAACAAAAATCATAAAGGCAAGGAAAGGGACAAAGTTTTAGGAATCCTTTTTTGACATCATTTTTTCCTTTTCCTGAATTATAAAGGAAAAGGAGAGGTACACAGATTTTATGAAAGCAGTCAGATAAAGCCTTATTTCTTTTTGGCAAAAGTAAATGGGGTAATACATCAGTTAACACTTTAATCTTAAGAGTATGTAATTTTCCACATATATTTTCAAAATTTTGTTTTGGGTCTCCTGAAATGGTAAATGTGAAATATAAAAATGTATAATTTCCCTACCCTGGAAAAAAGCCCATATGATGAATGTACATTTCATTTCACATGTCATTTCACTCTCACAATTAATGCCAAAAAATTGTTTTTTATGTTACTATCTTCCAGTTAAGCAGGATCACGTCAAATTACTATATACCATTATGTGGCTAATGCATATTCTGCTTAATCATGACTTATATAAACAAAACATAGCCATGGTAAGATGCTGTGCATACAAGCTACTAGGGAGAATATTGGGAAATGAAATAATTATATAGTTCTAAAAGAACTTCATAAAACCCAGTATTAGTATGATTCATGCAAAAGCAAAATTAGAAACATCATCAATAATTATTGGAGTTTATGCTCCCTATAACACCAACAAAAGCTATAAACAAAGATATGTATGTCAGAAAGTGAAGCACTGAATCCTCTAGGAGGCCATCAAGTAGAAGAGCTTTTGATAACACAAGGCAGAGAAAACATGATTAATTTTAATTTCAAAAAATGGGAGTCTCAACTGCCAGTTATGAGTATCTCTGAAAGCCAAACTCAGAAACAGTTTCACAAACATTCTATTTTCATGGACATTCTCCTTGGCACAACTTCTTGCCCACGTTTGTCTACCTGGAGTCCTGATGGTGGGACTCCCAAATGCTAGATGCCTGACAAAGGGATTAACATTTGTAAGGACCAAGGCAGGAAACAGTTAACACACTGATTATTTCAGTGGGTACTATTTCCGGGCAGTTCTGCTTCTTTTTCTCCCCATTTAAATGCTCACTTATTACTCTTCTATCTGCATCATTCATGGGGACTGTTATTGTTCTTCCCTACTTAAAAATGTGCCACGTTGGGTTCATTAGCCAATTATCACCAAAGAGGAATTTCACAGAAGTTCCAATAGGCTATAGCTCCAGGTTGGAGTAATGATGGGGGATGCTTATTGAGCATCTGCTTGCTGAATAGGTTTAGAGCTTAATCTAAGACTTGACTTGCTCATTCTCATAGCTATTGCAAGCTAAGCTCTGCAAGTACTTAATACCTCCATCCAGCCTGAAGAGGAATTTCTGATGGGCTGTCTCAGCACAGTGGTTAAAAGATACAGTCTACAGGGGCGCCTGGGTGGCGCAGTCGGTTAAGCGTCCGACTTCAGCCAGGTCACGATCTCGCGGTCCGTGAGTTCGAGCCCCGCGTCAGGCTCTGGGCTGATGGCTCAGAGCCTGGAGCCTGTTTCCGATTCTGTGTCTCCCTCTCTCTCTGCCCCTCCCCCGTTCATGCTCTGTCTCTCTCTGTCGCAAAAATAAATAAACGTTGAAAAAAAAAATTTAAAAAAAAAAAAAAAAAAAAAAAAGATACAGTCTACAGAACAAGAGTCCTGAGTTCAAAATGTAGCTCTGCCACTTACTAGGTTAAGTACCTTAGGCAGGTTATTTAAAACTCTTCTATATAACTGAGACTAATAAATACCTTACAGAAATATTTCGGAGAACCAAATGAAACAATACATAAGGCTCCTGGCACCCAGTTAGCACTCACTAATTATTAGCTACTGTGTTTATCAGCTGCCCCACCTGCTGGTATGAATGGTGTCTGATGGGCTTTCTTTGTTCCTAGTTTCCTAAACAGTTTACCCAGTTCTCTGCAAAGTGAAATTCAGTTTTTAAGATCAAATCTCCCAAATGTAGTTAAGACTACCATTTTTATTTTTTCAACAGGCATCTTAAGCAATGTTTATTAAATACCAAATGCTTAGGCTCTTCCTTGTGAAGCTTTCACTTCTTTGCAACTGTATACCAACCAGTCAGAAGGTACACAGTGGGGGAAGGTGTTGGGACTAAAGCCAACAAGCATGCCTTTTCCATCCAAGTACTAACCCGGCCTGACCCTGCTTAGCTTCTGAGATCAGACAACAAATATGCCTTGCCATCCTAGCCATCTAGTATTAATGTCCCAATCCTATAGTATTGTTTTTCTAGGACAATAGATTATTTTGCTCTTCTTTTTTGTTCTATTTGTAAAATAATATTACCTGTTTTGCTTTTGGATTAGTACTTAAAAGAAGCATCTCAATTCTCATTTCAAGACTATCTCTGTAGCTTCATTTTAATACACCCTACTGTACACTCTGGTTCTCATATTCCAAAAGATGAGCCTAACTTAATGAAACACAGGGTATTTCAGAGAGTAGTAGAATGGAGTGGTAAGTATGTAAATAATGAATTTTCTCATTCTCTGAGAAAAGTCTAAACAGTTGGCAAATCAGATATATACATACTGTGCAAAGCATGTACTATTATGTTTCCACCAAAATTTTTATTCCTGGGACTTCAAATAATTCTTCTCAAAGTCAAAACTCATCCCTATATGGAATTACTCCTATAGATGAATGAATAGAGCTTTTTTTTTCCATTTTCTATGGCTCCCATACCTAAGTATTTCATATGGAGACTGGCTAAGAAATCTGATTCAACAGCTGAAATGGTATAAGAAATAGAAAATCTGGGGTAGAAAAGAGTCCATACTCCAAAGAAGAAATAATTACAATGAAATATGTAGATCTTGTTGTATTTGATGTTACCAATGCCTTAAAAAACACACACAAAAGGCATTATGTTACATGTTTTTCTTGACAGATAGATAATTCTTCCACTTGTGTTTTATTCATCAAAACCACAACTCTAATGCACCATACCTTGGAAGGTATTTAAAATGAAACCTAGCTTTGTGAATACAAAATTCCAAGTTAGACTAGTGGACGACAGATGACATTTTTTGTAACGATGTAGTAAGGTACAAAGAGGAGAATAGCTGGAGATCTTTAAAAAGTAAGATTTATCTCTGAGGGCTGAGAGCACCAAAACATTGTTTTAACTAAGAGATCATGAGAATACACTGTGGACATTCAGGAGGGAATTGTATAATACCCAAATGTCATTCTAGGAAAGCACTTGGGTTTTTTTTCCCCACTTATAATAATTTAGCTGTCACTGTATTCATTTAAAATAAAGTCTCTCTTAGGCTTATTAGACAGGCTATATCTTCTCTCCATTTCCCAAATTAACACATCCCCCCAGAATCTCCTAATGTACCATCTACCCTCATTGCTAAAACCAGAAATCTGGCTCCATTTTAAGCCCTTCAGTTCCATTTCTTCCAGCATCCCATCCAGTCTAGATATTTCCTTACTCTTTCTCCAAACTTTGTACTGCTTTCCATTCTTAATGTTATTATCTGAATTATGTCTTACAGCCTATTAACCAGTCTCTCAGCCTCCAGTCTTTCCTACTCCAAACTTTCCTCTATTAATCTATACTAATATCGGAGTGACTTTCTATTTTTTCCAAGAATTTAATAATATTGGGTTTTTTTACACAAGAAGTAAACTTTAAAGTTTTTATTTTAAGGGTGATTTTAAAAAAAACTATCTGATCATGTTATTTCCCTGTTTGAGACACAAGGAACTGAGTGCTGTTTACCTTTTCATTTCTTTTCACTACCCACCCCTCCCCACTATATGTCCCAGACAGGAGAACTTACTTTTTGGCAGATGCCCAAAGCACAATGATATACTCTCCCTTCTAGATCTTATGAATATGCTGCTTGCTTTGGTCAACTCCTACTGATTCTTTAGGATTTCAACTCAAGCTTTATTCCCCTGCCTGTATGGAAAAATCCTATCGATCCCAGTCTAAATAAATATCGTCTTGTGCCTTATCATAGCACCCTGTATATAATTCTATTTCATCACATTGTAATTCCTTGTCTGCTCTTCCAATCTGGCTATAAGCTTCTAGAGCTATACTGTCCATTTTGGTATCCTCTAGTAACACATGTGGCCTTTTGATTTTACAAATTATATAAAATTCAAATTCAGTTCCTCAGACACACTAGCTATGTGTCCTGTGCTCAGCAGTCACATGTGCCTAGTGACTACCATGCTGGACAGTGCAGCATGGTAGCCACTAGGCAGATCTAGAATATTCCCACTTTGCAGAAAGGTCTATAGCACAGCACTGAAGGCAGAGACTTAATCTACTTTAACATAGTCCTGGCCCTCAAGTAAGTGCTCAATAGCACTTAGTTATGGAATTAATAAATACATAAATAAATAAAAGTAAAAGGAAATTTGTGAAGTTAATGTCTGGGAAATTTCACCTGCCACTATGGCTTGCTGAGGACCACTTACGTCTTCTCCACCAACCCACCTCCCCAACTCCCAAGTCCAGTGCTTCTAGCTGCTCTGGAGCACAGCCTCATTAAAGAAGATGCCTAAATGCTGGGATTGGTTTGGGGGTTAGGTACTACATTTGCATTTAGGGTTAGAAATCCATATTGGTCCATGACCCTACACCTACTTTGACTTTCTTTTCATAGGTAAGTCAGGTCAAATTCATGTTTCTTCAGATGACAAAAAGACTCTCTAATCCTTCCTGATTTAGAGATTCATACACACAGTGTACAGGAAGTAGATCAGAATCTTAAGTTGCAGCTTACAATTTTAAATTGCTCACCCTACAGTTTTAACTGTTAAGAAGACAAATCTCTCTGTTGGCATGTCAGGTGTGTTTAGTGGGGATGCAGGCACTAGCTGTGTCAAACTAAATGATTCCTATGCTATCTTCCAATAGTTATGAAAATTCTAATGCAAGAGGAAAGCATTCATATATGTAGGTTAGCAGTACAATGGGTTATAATGCCAACAGTTTAACTTACAATTTTCAACTGTCTTATAACATGCATACCTACTTTTACATGTTATTCCTCTTTTCCAATTCTAATTTTAGGCAGATGATACTTTAGTAGAGTGAGAATGCTTTTATGGACTAACATTAAGTGAGTCACTGAAACCCACAGAATTTTAATTACTTAAAGTGGGAACATAAGAACTTCATTTAGACGCTTATTTCAAAAGACATTTCAACATATTCCACCTCGTCAACAGCAGCTTTCCAGCAGAGCACTGTATCAGATTAGGAGGCCACATGACACTCGGAATATACTCTCTACCATTAGAGATACAGTCTGCTTCAGGTGCTGACGCTGAACAGCAGCATTACAATTTCAGTCTTCTTAATTTCTTTCTCCCAATTCCTTTTAGGCACCCTTAAAGTAGAAAGGTCTCATATAACTTTCAGATAAACATACATGAATATTTCCATTTTACTGAATTGCATAACTGCCTCCCTTGATTCACATCAATGGCACTGATTTTCCAACTCTGAGTGGTTAAAATATATTTAGGTGAGCAAAACACAGTTTCAAGAAGACTTGTTACTCTTTCAGCACAAATACTGATCTTCACATGTATATGAATATATATTCAAACATACATAAGATAAAATACATTTCTACAAAATAAAATTCTATAAACTACATCTTACTGTTAAAATAAGATTAAATTATTCTGAAAATGTCCAGAGAACCCATCAGAAAATGCTTAAGTTGTGGAGGCCTCAAAGATGGTTATTTAATGTTAATATCAGAAGAAAAACACCTCAGAATTGTAAACAATAAGTCAAATTTATCTTCAGAATTGTGTTAGCTATAGGATGAAAAAGTCACGTCATCTCCGCAGTGAACTTCACTTTAGCAAAAGAGTAAACATATTTCCTCCACATCAGCTGCAATCAAGGCATTAGCAGTATGCCACGATTGATTATCCTGGGACCCGTTGCTGAGAAATGGATGTGTAGCACAGGTTTTTATCACTATAGTCTGCAAAAAGCAAGTCTCTTGCTTAGATATCCTAGTTGTAATAAGTGACATTATTAGGTAGTTCTTCTAGTTAAATGACATAAGGATTTAGTGTATCAGCAGCTTATAATAAACAAGCCCTTTCAATCTGATGATTCCTTTCCCTCCACATAAGTACTTTTTGTGTTTATAATACAAGTGGTAATAGAAGACCATATGGTTGTGACTTTTAGCTAAAGTAAATGACATTTAAACAAACAGAAAAACAGCATTAAGATATTCAAGGATTTGAACTATGACCTAAATACACAGTACACAGTAAGGGGCTATTAGTGTTAACTTTATACAGTGACCATTTTCTAACACTGTCCAAATAGTGAGTTTTTCAGTTTGCTGATCAGTTTTTCAGAAATATTTTCCAATACACTGTAAAACAGCTTTATCACTGGCATATTACCCCATTTACAACTTCTCCTTTTAAAAACAGTATCCCACCAATATATCCTGAGAACATTTAATCAGTTCTTTCTGAAATATAAAATTGTTTTCTATTGCTTACATCACTCTCAATAACAATAATGATGTTGTTATTAACATACATATAATTTTTTTTAAAGGCAAGAAATACTACATTCCTTAGTCACCTAACAGACTACTGTTTGGTGAACATTTCACCTTTTGTGTATAACACTGGGATCTGTGGTAGCAAGAACGAAAAAGTTTTAAATAGCCTTATATTTTGATAGGTTAATAATAGATTAAAACATAATTTTTCTAATAAGTATAGATATGTTTGCTTTAACAAAAATAAAATATTGTGATGATCTAATTACAGGAATATACTGAAATCATCATAATCACAGATCTATTAATATGTCCATTTAATACAGTGGCTGCTATGGTTGAAAAACTATAAAGTTGTAATTACATGAAAGATTTAAAAATGATTCATAATATAGTGAACAGCCAATGCAAAGCAGAAGTTTACACTTAAAGCAACAATTTACCAATTACAGGTAACAACTTTACCCATCGTTAATCTGCCAACCAGTAAAAGGATCAAAAGAACAGAATACTTACATAGTAGTTAATACGTGCAAAAAGCACACGAATGTCTACTGAAATGTAGAAAACTGTCGTGACCATACGGCCTAATTAGCAGGCACTGCATGTTGCTAGGGCAATTTAGTCTTACCTAACAAAACTACCACAGCATTTCTGGGGCAACAAACCTTCCCTTAGAAGGTCCAGGGTACCTCATCTACCATTCCTTTAGAAGACTTAGTCTAGACAACATTCAGAGTATTCCACACCAATAAGTCAATTCAGAGCCAGGTGAATTTTTAGTTTGCTTAATAAAAGGGCTGAAAAATGTCACTGATTCCAAAAGTAAGTCACTTGGGGAAAGAAACATTTAATTGGCACTCTGCTGTCCTGCTACAAAGTAACAAGGACATCCTAATATTTTCTACAACTTTCATCTGGAATCATGGAAGGTGGTCAGGTAGCCTGTGGAACTAGCTTAGCTTTCAAAACATCTATGAAGACTACAATAACCACAGATTGCCAATTTCTCAGCATTATATGGTTTACTGAGCTACAGGAACACCTACCTTACCTGAAAAATAGTAACAACATGCACTTAGGAGCAAGTTTGCAGCAGAAACTAAAGGAAATTGAGTAGAACAGAAATTAGAAGAAAACATGGTTGGACCCTAAACATATACACGTTTGTCCACCCTTCAAGAATTTTTAAAGTACCTACCAGATGTTCTATCAAAGTTCATGTGCTAGGAAATCAGCTGTGGTCAAAACAAATCTTTGCCATGAAAAACCTTATATTCTAAAGCAAGAGTCAGCAAACTTCTTCTGTAAAGGGCAGATAGTAAACAGCCTAAGCTTTGCAGGCCATATCGTCTCTGTTACAACTACTCAACTCTGCTCTTGCAGTGAAAGCAGCCACAGACAATATGTAAACAAATGAGAGTGGCTGTATTCTAATTAGACCTTTAACCACAAGTACAGGCAGCAGGAAGAATGATCTTACAGGGTCTCCACGATATTGAAAGGCCTAGACTTTTCTTATGAGTGAAATGTGAGGTCACTTGGGTCTTTGAGGAAAAGACTAACATTATTACACTTAACAAGCACCATTATTAAAAAGGATCATTTCAGAGTCTGTGTAGAGAATAATCAGTGATGGTGTAGGGAGGCAAGAAAATGGGAAAGGTAAAAGCAGAAAGCAGTCTGAAGTTATTCCAAGAAAACAAGATATGAATTTGTCTTACACCCCAATAGTAGCAGCATTTGCTAAATGCTTCTACTTCCAACTAAATTATTTTTGGCAAATTAGTGGCTTTTAACTTCAAACTCAGGAATTCCTGTAGTATGGAAAGGCAAGTTATTCAAGATGTTTGAGCTAAGTATAATATGTTTCTTTTCAAAGTCACAAATTAAGCTCATATCCTAGTAGCCAATGCTCAGCCCATAACCCAAGAAAAGCATTTTTGGCCTCAACACCACTGAAATGAGCAAAACCCACTCCAACAGTACCTGATAGGGACTGCTCAGTTTCCAAAAGCTTAATGCAAAAAATAAATCATGGTTTGTAAGTGTTGCTGCCACATGGACTTTTAGAACTCTGGAATGAATAAAATGGTTCCACATCACTTAACCAATGATCTGTTTATATTCGTTTTTGCCAACTTACGAACAATGCTATTTCTTTCATATGCTAAACTCTAAGTTATAGGTTCCAAATGACAATTTTGTTGTTTTGCTTTCTGAAGCACCTACTTAGGAGAATTTTTTTTTTTTTTGCCTGGAATTCACAACATATTTAATATTCATCATCTTTACCAAGCAACTCAATCAAGATCTGAATAGCAATGTCTTCATCATAAACAACAATGATTTTTCTAAGAGGTTACATAGGTAGGGAAAGAAACCCATCTCATAATATACAGCACCAGTGTGCCACAGAGATAGCTGAAAAAGGAACACTCTAGAGGGGGAGATCCTGCAAAGGTTTGGATATCTCTTCAGAGTGCTCCAAACTTGGATGAATTTTTGTTATAAATCACCTTGATTAATGGAACACATTTGCTACAGTGGTTCTGTAATAACTATACAATTCTACTTGCTTGAAAAGCCCAGCTTAGGAAAACTGGTGGAGGAAGGGAAGCCTTCAAAAAAATCAGTGGCGGGGGCGTCTGGGTGGCTCAGTCGGTTAAGCATCCGGCTTCAGCTCCGGTCATGATCTCACAGTCTGTGAGTTCGAGCCCCGCGATGGGCTCTGTGCTGACCTCTCTGGAGCCTGCTTCGGATTCTGTGTCTCCCACTTGCACTCTGTCTCTCAAAAATAAATAACCATTAAAAAAAAAAAAAGATTAAAAAAAAAATCAGTGGCTTCTCTTTCAGGACCAATATTGCCCCTGATCAAAAATAGTCCCCTTTCTTTTTTAAAAAAAATATTGAAGACAAATACATTTAAGGGAAGTACAATTTGATGAGATAAGAGTATAATAATAATCAGTAGAAGATATTTTGGGAGAAGTGGTAGTAGCATGGTAAGGAGTACAATTTTGGATGCAGCCAGGGGATGTGTTTGAATTCCAACTGTCTCTCACTATTTGAAACTGGGCAATCTATTTAACCTCCCTGTTGTCCAGTTCTCTCATCTGTCAAATACTACTACTACCTATCTTATTGGGTTGCTGTTTGGTTGATTAAATAAATTAAGCCTTGTAAAGAATTTCAACAGTATCTGGTACAGAGTAAATACATAATAAGTGTTAGCTAATAGTACTACAATTATGTCTGTCACTTATAAATGTCACACCAAAGTGAACAAAATATACCTAGAACAATATGGCAGTGTCTTCTAATTTATCGATTCATAGACAACAAAAATTCGATGAATGTATTTCCTTATACAGAATATTCAAAAAATTTACATCTTACAGTGCTCTGATTATTTGCTCAGATTACTTAGCAAAGATCTAATCCCCTGATGTTCTTCCTCTAATAACTCTTAAGAAGAAAACACCAACAATTGTATGATGTTTAAGTACACAGAGAGTAGATGCCATCATGTATATGTTTTGTTCTTCTGTCTACTGGCAAAATTATTTCTGGTCTCAAGTATATGCTTGTTGCTAAAACAACTTAAAGGTGACTAGAATGTTTATGAAATGTTAACACTCATATGAAGATGAAACATTATGCAAAATTCTGACATTTTTAAATGAAGTATAAAAGGATACCAAGTCCATGATGAAGGTCATAGAAAAAAATAGGTTATCTGATAATACACTATCATCTTCAACATTATTATCACTATCAGCTAACAATTACTAGTATGTTTAGCATTGTGGTAATAAACATCAAAAACATTTGCACTGCTGAATCATAGTGCATTATGGGTGGTACATAAATAATAGATTTAATAATCTACTGATCAAACTTACAAGGCAATCAAAGGCTATTATAGTTAAAAATAAATACACAATGACCAAGACAATTTAACTCTTAATTATTTTTTTATATTGGGAATGAAGATAGTTAACAGTAAAGTTCGTCAACAGCTGTAACAGCTACATCAATAATTTGAGGGTGACACAGAGTATTTTTAAGAAAGGAAAAAATTAAGTTATAACACTAAAGTAAGAAAAGCACATGTTCAGTAAAGAAAAGACCACCCTCCCCTGCCATAAGCTCTGTCACAGCAGCTGGGTGATTGGTGAGAGGAGCTAACATTACACCTGCTCCTCACTCTTCCATTCTGCTGCTCTTGCTCTCTTTTTCTAACTGGATAATCAAGTTGATTAGACTAAGGCATATACAATTTCTATTCTAAAAATTTAAATCAGATTTAAAAAGACTAAACTACAGACTTTGATTTTACCAGATTTGCCACTAACAAGTCGGTGGAAAAATTTTCTAAGCCAGGATCCTAGATGCGATTTAGCTGGCATTTCTCCTTTGTCTTCTCCAAGCGATGACAATTCTTGTCTTTCATGACTTTGACACACACACACACACACACACACACACACACACACACACACATATATATATTTTTTATATATATTTTATATATATATATATTTTTTTTAAACGTCTATTTATTTTTGAGGGAGAGAGACAGAGCATGAGCAGGGGAGGGGCAGAGAGAAAGGGAGACACAGAATCTGAAGCAGGCTCCAGGCTCTGAGCTGTCAGCATAGAGCCCAACGCGGGCTTCAACCCACGAACCATATCATGACCTGAGCCAAAGTCGGATGCTTGACCGACTGAGCCACCCAGGTGTCCCATGACTTTGACATTTTTTAAGAGTATTAGTCAGTTATGTTGCAGAATGACACTCAGGGTTTGTCTGATGCTTTCCAATGATTAGGCAGAGGTTACACTTTCTTCTGCAAAAATACCACAAAAGTGATGCGCCCTTCTCAGTGCTTCACTTCAGGAACTACATTATGTTGATATGTCCTTTTATTGGTGAAGTTAACCTTGATCACTCAATTAAGTGGTGCCTTCCAGTTTCCCCTCTACGAGCTACTATTTGTCCCTTTGTAATAAATGTCTTGAAGGAGATACTTTGAGACTATGCAAATAAGTTATTTTTCTCAAACTTTTGCCCAATATTTTAACATTCATTGGTGAATCATGCCTGCAACAATTATTATTGAGGTATTTATGTAGGGCTTTAAAGGGAACTAAAATATATAAAATATAATGGCCAAGTTGTTCTTAATACATATATTTTTTAAAATGTTTGCTTATTTTTGAGAGAGAGTGCAAGTGGGGGAGGGGCAGAGAGAGAGGGGTACAGAGGAACTGGAGGAGGCTCTTTGCTGACAGCAGAGAGCCCAATGCAGAGCTTGAACCCATGAACCATGAGATCATGATCTGACCCAAGTCAGATGTTCAACCAACTGAGCCACCCAGGCGTCCCTTGATACAAACATATTTAAATTCTATTGAATGCAGCATTTTAACTTATACTCAAAATATGAAAAAAAGTTATTTTCTTTTGTCAGTGTGTTCAGTTAATGCTAATCAATGAATAACATAATTAAAATGTTACTTACATAACTATGGCTTTTAAAGAAATCTGATGGACTATTGGTGAGGATTTTGTCTCCTTCCAAACCAATTACTCTTTTACAAATGTTTGATTTTGGATCACTTGGGCTTTTTGCAATCACAATGTCACCTCTGAGGGGAAAAAAAGTCAAAGAAAGGTCAGTGTTATTTATTAAGCATAAACACATGGACGGACCCTTACAACTTAAAGCCAACACTGTTTATCCTCTCACATACTGACCCTCTCATACATTTACCAGCTTTGTGATTGTTTTATGGGTCAGAATACAACAAGAGTAGTGGAAGCTATTAGAAGATTTTAAAATTTCTGGTAATTCCGTAAGAATTACCTTCTTGCACTGTACCTACTATATATTACTTCCATATCCAAATTTTTAGAACCAAAACTATGTAAAAGCAATTCCGTGTAAGTATCACCAAATTAACTATGTTAATTTTACTGCCCAGCCAGTAGTATTGACTCTAGAGCACATAAAAACATAGAAATAGCAGAAATATTTCCCTAGAGCTCAAAGAACTGAGGAATTACAATATATATAAACAACCCAGATAATTTACAGTATAGTCAGACTTATTTTTGAGGGATAATATCAGAAGATACAACCAAATAAAATGCTAAAAGCTGCCCAAACACATACTACAAAAAATAAATTGGAGTACCAAACATATATAACCAATATGGGTATGATTACTTATCAAAGGCACGATTCATGGAAGAAATAACAATATATATGTGTTAGAAAAATAAGAAAGATCTTTAAAAGTGGAAATGAAGGAGACAAAATGGAGGAAGGAGACAAAATAAGGCTAACACCCCAACCAAACAGAACACAATTCTCTTTCTGCAAAAAATTAGTAGTAAGTGAATTCTGTTGACTAACCCACATATTTGAAAGGATTTAATATATTTACTTATTGTTTGTACACAGTTGCGGAAATAATTTGATGTTATAATAAAAGGTGCACATATCAAAATAGCAAAAGCTATAAAAATAAAGGGAAGATGATAGTCAAATCAGAAACCTAGTTATTGTTATATACATAAGTATTAATATGAGTTCTAAACTTTTTGGTAGCCAAGTCAAAAATGAAATTCTGATTAATTACACTGGAATCATTAGCTAACAAAAATAAAGTTTAGTTTGGTAGGTAAGACAAAATTGTCTTAAATAACCAAATCAAAGAGGAATGAATATACAGGAAGGATTCTCATGTTAAGGTTATAAAAGACGCCTTCTTCATCAGAAATTTTACAGTAGTAGTATTCACTGGAACAATAATTTCCTGGAGTTGAAAGCTATTAAAATACTAAATTCTAGAGGCGCCTGGATGGCTCAGTCAGTCAAGCATCCAACTCCTGATTTCAGCTCAGGTCATAATCCCAGGGTCACAAGATTGAGCCTTGCGTCAGGCCCCACGCTGAGTATGGAGCCTGCTTAAGATTCTTTATCTCTCCCTCTGCCCCTCTCCCCACCCTTGTACTCTCTCTCTCTCTCTCAAAAAATAAATAAAAATAAAACATTAAATTCTATAATTTGCAGGTAATATAAGGCTGCCCTTTCTCTGAAATGGGAAAAACTAGTCTCTTTTCAACCAACTGGAACCATACCAATGGAACTTTCAGATGAATAAGTTTGCAAAGATTGTAACATACTAAACAAAGTTGATTTTGGCTAGCTTTGGGGAAATAAAATGTTTTCTGTGGATGTTTTATTCAGTTTACGTTTTAAAAAAAATAATCAATATGACCCTTAAATTCTGTACTTGAATGGCAACATAAAAATCATAATTCAGTCAAGGTGTTTTTACAGAAACCAATATTAATGCAGATTATACTTTTGGTGGTCTAACTATAGAGTTTACAAAATAATTTTTCCTTGGATTCTCAACTCTTTCAAATAGGGTTTTTACAGGAACTTAATAGGAGTAAGGTTTAAATTTTCCTTTCACATTTATAGTTATAAACATCCTGATTAACCTACTAAATTGTACGCTTTTGAAAAAGACCAATATTTTATTCATCTTAACATTCTCTATAATATACTGCATATGTTATAAGTTAGGTGCTCAACTATTTGGTGAAAGAATAAATAGTAATAAGAGACTGTGATTATTATAAATATGAGTGTTCTGTGCACTTAACTGAAAAGAGATTCATGTGCTTTAAATACTAGTTATGCAGACTTTTATTTTGCCTAAACGGATGGCTATTCTAGCTTTAGAAACAGGCAGCTAGCTGAAGGATCTCTTGCCAAGTGTCCGAGATTCCCCTAAAATCTCAGAGTTCTGTGCTGTAGGTAAAAGGAATACTCAGGAGAGTCATATTTTTAAAGTTGAAGTTACCAACCAACTCTCTTGGTTGTAAAAGTTATTTGGTATATCTCATATAAACGCCAGATTTTGAGCTGCCCTTTAACCTAATGGGCCTCTTGAATGAATAGAATACAAAATGAAACCTCCAAAGAATCTTAATTAACTTACTGAATCAGTTATTTGTATTACCCATCTGAATGCAAAGAGTATCTATTAAAAAAAAGATAATATTGAGCTATTCATTCAAAATCCATTTAGCCAACAAGTTCAGCTTCTTGTTACAGATGCTCAAGGACTAGGAGAGTAAAATCATCTCATTAGCATGGAAAACAGCAGTTTATCTTCATGCTACAGTGATGCTAGGTCTCTAATTAATCCAAAGACTATATGAAGTGCTTTGGATATAAGGTAAAATGGAAAGAAAGCTAGAACACAACCCCTGTAATGCAAGTCTTATTTTATAACCCCATATCTATCAATTTGGTATCTTAAAGTTGTTATGAGTAAAAGATGTGAAGGAGAATTTAACCTAGACACCATAGTAGAGTATAGAGCTTGACCAAGAGATAACTTCAAGTTCTGTACAGAATCTAAGATGGTAAAAGATCAGTAAATGTAAAGAATACTTTTACACTTATTCTTGATGATTTTTCAGTAATGTGAAACAGACTATAGAAAAGGCCAATAATGAAAGAGGAGTGCTTAAACCTTCTTATGCCATAAGCTAAATAACAACTCAAATGAGTCAAATTTGTAGTTTATGGAGAAGAAAAGCTAGTATTTATTTTTTTATAATTGTGAAAAACTAATGAACCCAAAATTTTAGGGAATCAGAGAAGTGCCCTTTAGAAAATACATTAAATTACTGGGGGCACCTGGGTAGCTCAGTCAGTTGAGCGTCCAACTTTGAATCAGATCATGATCTCATGGTTCATGAGTTCAAGCCCCGTGTTGGCCTCTGTGCTGACAGCTCAGAGCCTGGAGCCTGCTTTACATTCTGTGTTTCCCTCTCTCTCTCTGCCCCTCCCCACTTGCGCTCTCTCTCTCTCTCTCTCTCAAAAATAAAAATTAAAAAGAAAAACGAAAATACATTAAATTACTAATACTTGACATTCATTCAGAAGTAATAATACGTAGTTAAGCAGAATAAACAGTATCATAGGACTGGAAACACCACTCAGAATAGGGTTTTTAAAACTTTAGTGGGAAACAGTATTTGTCAAGGAGTTTTTCAACCTAATTAACCAGGAGACTCATACTAGATGAGATTCCTGGTTCCCAGGTATATACAGTGCTATAGTCGAAGAATCATCAAGTGCTCATCATAAGCTATGAAGAATAAAACAGTCATCAAAAGAAATTCAGGATTATTTCAAATATTTAAAAAGCAATCATTGGTTTGTATATGTAATGTAGTTCCTAAGTCCCTAGGTTCTTCACTCAAAACACTGTAGGGCTCTCTCTCCCCCCAAAAAAGTAAAGTGGGCTTGACTGTACATTATAAAATGGCTGCTATTCTATTTTAGCCACTAATGCAAGGAACAGTGACCCAGAAGACTGCATGTTTACAGAAACTATTAAATTTCTCAAACTGAGAGAAAATATTTGAATCAAAATTTTAACTAGGTGGTCATTAATTTGGTTATTTACATAAGAGTTTTTAAAAATAAAGTTAAGAAACTGCAGAAAAGACACAATGTGAATGCATGTTTTCACCATAACTTTAATGTATCTATGACAGAAATTTACCTTTGGATACCATAGAAATGTCGACTAAGATTTTCTGCAAAGACAACATCTGAATTTTGGATTGTAGGCTCCATTGATGGTCCAGAACACTGAAAAGAGAGGTAATTTTTTAATTTGAATGGAAACCCTTTTTTATATAACATAAATCATCTGAGCAGGCTTATAAGAAAGAAATTCAAACAAATGTTCTTCAAGCTTGGCTGATGATTCATAAGTTGGCACCTCCCAGGTAAGTTCAATTCTACAGAGTGGCCACCAAGTCTGGAAACACAGGTAAGTATATTAAAAATGGCTGAGTGAGAAAACATTATAATACGTGAATAACATATGTTTCCAAATTTTGACCATCCTGTATAATGTAAGCTCCATGAGGTCAGGGACCTTATCACTCACATTCCTAAGCTATATAATCAACACCAAAAACATGCTTTGGCATAAAGCTGATAGTCAATAAATATTTGTTGAATAAATGATTTGCTTTCTTGCTATTATCAAATACCCAGTGCCTATGATGGTAATTTATTAAGTAGTATCATACTATTCTCAATACGTTCATGCCTTGAGTTCTCTTCTAAGAAAATAGCTTACTCATTTGATGAGGCTGCAATTTGTATTTTCTACTGAAAAATAGTGGCATAATGAGATGCACTTTAAAGATGGTCTATTAGTATGAGTTAAAACAATAATCTTCATGTATACCTGAGAACGGTAATAAATGATCACTGCCACTTAAAATATCTAAATACACCAGTCTCCATTGACTTCACTTATGCATAGATGAAACTTTTTACTCTAAACTTCTTACCGAGGCAGAAATAACAAAGAACAAAATGAAAGTTTATATATGCTACCTCTGTAGCCCACTGGAAGTACCAATGTAAATTAAAAAAATCAAAGAGGGGACTTCTAGTTAAATATGTTTATTTGCATTTCTCCAACTAAACTTGAGGTTGTAGGACTGTGAATCTGTTAAAACAACATACCACCAACAAAACCCACTCACTGGGTTTTGTAGATTCCAAAGTACTACTTGTAGATTCCAAATCTACTTATTAACTATGGAACTTGGAGCAAGTTACTTAAGCTTACTGAGCCTCAGTTTTTTCTTATGTATGATGGATTTCTATCTAATAAGTATCTCACAGAGTAGAAAAGATTAAATGAGTTAGTAAATATAAAACCTCAAACATCACTGGAACACAGTAAGTAGCATTCAATAAATGATAAAAACTATTATTATTAGATTATTAGTAGGGCCCCTCTCAGAAACAGAATACAGAACCTTATTTGAAGTAATGTTACTTAATTTTATATTAGTGCCAATTCCAACATTCTCTTACAACCCCAAATTTAGAAAGATTTTATGCTTTAATAGTCCCATTTTATTAAATAACTTCCATTAAATAACTTCCATTAAAATAAAGAAAAAACACATTTTCCTTCATTAAAAAAGTATATATTTAAAATTATTATTTTCTTGTATGTAAAAACTTACCATGACAACACCACCAACATATTCAAAAGCACAATGAGCTATACAGCCATACTGGATAGTATAGCCAACAAGTCGAAAGGTTTTTCCCAGAACACCACGAAGCATAGTTCTATGCAGACTCTGCCACCATTGGCCTGATGGTAAATTTCAAAAAGTTTCATGATCAATACTATTTACAAACACTTAAGAAATAGTTCTATTGTAAAATATTTACAATCAGTCAGAATGTAGTAAATACCTAATACAGTTTGGTGCAGAAAAGCAAGAGCTTATTTTCATTTGTCCTAATGCTATTTTAAATGACAAATTATGACACTTAATATTTTTATTTCTGAACAGAGATTATATTCAAATAATATCACTGGTTTATATATGAATTAGATAACTAGTAGACTCTAAATTTGTCTCCTTTCACGCTTTGTTTCTTTTCTTGGTGTTAAGATAGATACCTAAGAAAAAATATTAACTCTTTCAAAGTACTAATAACAGTTTCCATATTGTTACC
Organism: Herpailurus yagouaroundi; assembly: GCF_014898765.1. NCBI lineage: Eukaryota > Metazoa > Chordata > Mammalia > Carnivora > Felidae > Herpailurus > Herpailurus yagouaroundi. The sequence goes on along the minus strand of NW_024412418.1, from coordinate 20,309,586 downwards.
TGCTACACTGTATCAGTTCTTGCCTAACAGGATATAAAAGAGAAAGCACTAGAATAGGTATATGGAAATACAAGTATCACACTGACATTTTCATTAACTTGTGTGATCTTCAATGACTTATTTAACCACTCTGGGCCTGGAAATAATAATAACTCATAGGACAGTTCTGAGAATTGAATTCAATAACATGCCAAAGTGCTTTGTAAATTATAAAGTTATATTCAGTTGTCAGCTATTAACTACTGATACAATGATCACATGAATACTATGAAACAACATAAAGACCATATATTTTTTTAAGCTACAAAAAAAAATTTTTTTATGGTTATTTTTGAGAGAAAGAGAGAGAGAGAGAGACAGCATGCGAGCAAGGGAGAGGCAGAGAGAGAGAGGGAGACACAGAATCTGAAGCAAACACCAGGCTCTGAGTTCTCAGCACAGAGCCCGACACAAGGCTCAAACTCACAAACCATGAGATCATGACCTGAGCTGAAATCAGACCCAACTGAATGAGCCACCAAGGCATCCCAAAGCTACAAAAATTTAAAAATATTATCCATCTAAAATATTCTTAGTATCTTTCCCTTCCTTTCTATTTACCTATTACAACTATTTCTTAACTAATGGCCTATGGTTTAGGCCTAGGCTACAATCATTGTTCTCAGATTAAATTTACTAAAACACATCAATAATATATAAGTAACATTTGCTCAATACTTACTACATGTCAGACTTTACAAGTTAACCTCTGTAGATATTATCATCATCACTTTATAGATAAAAAAAAGGGAGCCTAAGTGTAGAGAACTTATATACTCAACATCACAAAGATGGAAAATGAGAGTTAAGAACTTAATTATGTTACACTGACTCCTGTATTACTCTCCTGCTCCCATAACATCAATGGCTCTCTATCAGATGAAATACAGATTAGACTCATTTCCAGGATCCATGACAGATGGCTGCCACCCTGTCCTCAGTTTCTAACCTGATCTTCCCTGATACTCCTACATGACCTGACTACTCAATTATACTGGTCTGTTCAAGGAAACTTTGCCAGTAAACACTTATTTATGCCAACACCCATGCCTGGAGTATTCTTCATGATATCCATCATCTATGTGCAACTCTTCTCCAAATGCTCTCAACAGGCAACATTTTCTTTCTCTTCAGGGTTCCCATGGGCCTTTTTATACACACACACACACACACCACTGAGAGCACTATTTCTAAAGTCGATCTGTTTGAATTTGTATCCTGGTTCTACCATATTTTAGTTGTGTGAACTCCATGAGGTTATTATGCCTCTATAAAGCAGACTTAATATCAATACCTGTCTAAGAGAGTTAGTGATTACACGTGATCAGACACGTAGTCTGTAGCAGAGTATTTCAATAAATGCTAGTATGCTAGTTACTGTATCATTCACTTGGCAATCTACTCTATACTCTATAACCTCCTAACATTAGTTGTATTTTCAAGTTTTTTATCTTTAAATAAGATAATAGAATTTTATAGCCTACAGCGTAGGGCTGTATCTTTTATTAGTGTTATATTACTTACTAGTGTTCATCCACCTATTAAACATTTACCATGCCTCCTCCTCTAACAAGTTTTCCTTGGCACCATCCCAAGAAATGTAACTCATGCTTTGTGTCACTCACCTTCCTTAGGCATACACTGATTATAATGCTTACCACACTATACTGTTTATATCTTTCCCCTTTTTATAGTACATTTGTTTATGTCTGCAGGTAGTGACTGTGTATTGTTCACCTCTGAATCCTCAGGTCCTACCAAAGAGGACAGTAAACAGAAGACTTATCTGAGGAAATTAATGAATGAATTTTGAATCCGATCTCCTCTACCATCCACATCTTCATCATTATAGAATAGTTAACAATGTTCAAAATGATTATCAGAAGACCACTGAGATTTTTGGTTAATGGAGAGACATGCAAATGCCATATTCACTGAAGAAAGAAATTGTCAGTAACATATTAAAAAGTCTTCTCATTAAATCATTGAGGTAATGTGAAAAATAACTCTTCCCATCAGGAGAAATAAGGAATCTGGCTTACAGTTATAACTGATGCACTTTAAAAAAATAGCCATTTCTAGAGTTCAAAAAATAAAAAGTGCTATTTAAAGATAAAAACACTCTATGACTGAAGCTCTATTAATTCAAACAGACTATGAAGAGGAAAAATGAAATACTAATAGAATACATTTTGTCTATAAAATTAATTACGTTGTCTGAGCACTACTTTGCTCCAAATATAAGATTAGGGAAAAGTGGGATAAGTCCTGTAGCTTAGCTGTGAAAATTTGATTTATGATAAAAAATCCTAAAAGTAGTGAAGTGTATATTACATTTTAAAATGAAAATAAAAATGGGCCTACCTGATATTAGAAAGGGGATGTATTATTAAACAAGAGGAAACATACGGCACTTACCAAAAAGCTATTGGTAATACAGGTGAAAGATGAAATTAGAGGGTAAATCACTTAGCAATCTACCAAAATTTAAATCATTTGAATTATGCAATAGAATCCACTTGGTTAAAAAACATATGCAAAAGTACTGAGACGCTGTAACTATACAGTGGTTCTGATTCACTGAGAAGGCTTGTTATTAACTCACATTCAGAAGTAATTGGGGCCATAAAGGCTTTTTTATGACTTGGACAATGCCCAACTCTAAATGCAATGTTTGTAATGGAACTGTCTCATAAAATAATAAAATTAATAGATGAGAGTGATCCAAAGAAAGAAGTTAACAGACCCTGTTTCTTCCCTATAGGTATTAGCAACAGAATGGAGTCTGAAGTGTCTAAAATTACTTTGGATATTAGTCTATTAAGGGGAAAAAGAGCTATGAAGCTATTTCGAGAGAAATCTGAGGATAAAAGACTATGTGGCCTTGTATTTTAAAAGTGCACTGAAAAGCACTGTTGAGGAATATTGAAATTGAGAATAAGAGCTGATGGATTTTTTAAAGAGTAATCTCAGAGCAGAAAGTAGCATTCATAAAAAACACAAATAAGCCACACACTGCTAGCACTCAGTAGCCTTTCTAGCAAAAAGGATTAAGACAGAGGTTCCAAATCTCTGCTTTACATATTTATTTCAAAGGTCTATGTATCTATAAGTGAATACATGCTCTGGATAACTTTTGCTTGTCCCTTCAGATTTACTCTCCACCCTTTTCCATGTGCCCTTGGAAAACTGACCTATATAAACTACATCAAGGCACTCCTGTACCCAGTAACTGAACTCCAGTAGGAAGTCAGAGGAAGGAAGAGTTATGTCTTTTCTTGCCTCCTTACCTGTGGACTCTTCTCAGCCTGGCTATGTTTGGACCAAAGGTCGCTGAATCTCCAAAGGCAGTCTGCTATACAGTAATCTCTCTCCTAGGTTCCTATGACCCTTCCTTTACCTAGTCCCTTCGAGCTTAGGAATGAAAAGATTGACTGATGCTGGTTCCTGTGCTATCCGTGGTGATTCTCCCATACCCTGCACACACCTCTGTAATTAGTTTCTGTAAATAAACCTTCCTTACATTATCCAACTTTGAGTGTGTCAGCTGTTTTCCATAGGTGTCCTGGTGATACAATATACCTACCATTTGCTAAAATAACAACTCAGGTGGGGAGATGGGCTAAAAGGGTGATGGGCATTAAAGAAGGCACTTGTTGAGATGAGCACCGGGTGTTATATGTAAGTGATGAATCACTAAATTCTACTCCTGAAACCAGTATTATCCTATATGTTGACTAACTTCAATTTAAATTAAAAGAAGAATGTTAGCTTCCAAAAAAATAAAAATATTAAAAAAAAAAACAACTCATCATGTAGAAGTTTACAATATTTGATGTTAATGAAGGAATTCTCATAAACAGGCATTTGTAAAACACTGCTGATGGGTATGCAAAATAGACAACCCCTAAAAAGAGGAATGTGGCTATCGTAATGGCATATACATTTTACTCTCGGACCAACCATCCCACTTTCAAGAATTATCCAGCTCCAAGATTCAAACACCATGTGCACAAGATTCTTTATATTAGCCTTATTGAAATAGCAAAAGCAGAAACAAACCAAATACACATCCATAGAAAACAGTTAACTAAATTACAGAACACCACACAAAGGATTCTATATACCCATGGTGGTGGGGGGGGGGAGGGGGGAGAGTTCTATGAGCTAATAATAAATGATTTCTAGGATAAACTGCTTTTAAAAAAAAGCAAGGTACAAAAAAGTAAATAGAGTAATTTATCATTTCTGGAAAAAGGGAAAATAATTTTTTAGCAAAGAGAAAGAAAATAATGAAAATGGTTACATTTATAAATGGAGTAGGTGAGAACAGTGTGAAAGGGATAAGGGTGAGTATACCTCTGCATACAGTTCTGAGGCAAATGCTTCATTTACATTGTTAAAAAAATAGAAGCAAAAAAAAAATGAAAAAAGGGAATTGTAAAATTGAAAACAACAAGAAAAATAAGCCTGTCTGTATACTCAAAATGCTAACACTACCAAACAGAAAAACTAAGGTTAAAAAAAAAAATTTGCAAATGAAATCTTAAACTCTTAGTAGGTCTATTGTTGTTGTTTCTTTTATGTGTATTTCAGATAATACAAATGAGCAAACATTAAATTATTGGAAGCAAGATTCTCAATGTTAGAGAGAAAGAAGCGAGAAATATGGAATAAAGGGTTAGGAAGGTGTTGGCTGTATCAAAACAAAATTTTTAAATTTATTTATCCTGAGAGAGAGAGCACGTGTGAGTAGGGGAAGGGGTAGAGAGAAGGAGAGAGAGAATTCCAAGCAGGCTCCTCACTGCCAGCTCAACATAGGGCTTGAACTCACAAACCATGAGATCATGACCTAAGCCAAAATCAATGATACGTAACCAAATGAGCAATCCTCATGTCCCAAAACAAACTTATTTAAATAAAGAAGTGTGTGTGTGTGTGTGTGTGTGTGTGTGTGTGTGTGTGTGTGGTATGTCTGCCTGTCTATATATTTTTTTTTATTTTTTTTTCAACGTTTTTATTTATTTTTGGGACAGAGAGAGACAGAGCATGAATGGGGGAGGGGCAGAGAGAGAGGGAGACACAGAATCGGAAACAGGCTCCAGGCTCCGAGCCATCAGCCCAGAGCCTGACGCGGGGCTCGAACTCACGGACCGCGAGATCGTGACCTGGCTGAAGTCGGACGCTTAACCGACTGCGCCACCCAGGCGCCCCTGCCTGCCTATATTAAATATCATCCTAGCTCGGAACACTGAAAAGACCACTAGAAAGAAGCAACGACACTGTAGTAGTAATGAGCACACTTAGCATGCAGATTTTTAGTCTCCAAATCATTCCCCAGTAGGAGAAACAGTTTAGGGCAGAACAATCTTGTGCCAGAAAGCAAGGATGTGCTCAAAGACAAATGGAGGCATAGGAACCACTTTAAAGGGTCTCTCACTGGCCAAATTTGGGATTTAAATTAAAAAAAAGTTAACACAGATAGATGATACATTAGATTTAAAATGAAATCTATTGAGTACATACTAATTTTTTTTAAATAGATGTATGTGTTGGAGATAAGAAAAGCTCTTTATCAAAAAATAGCAGCTAATAAATATAGAGGGAATTAATAGAACTACCACCAATATAATAATTGATTCAGGCAAGGGTCATTAATAGATGCTAAAAATTACTGGGTGAAAGGTTGTTGGTAAACAGGACATATGCAAAGTATTCAAGTAAATAATTTATTATTCACAAAATACCTTTACACAAAGAGATCTGGTAAACATCTTAACTGAGCAAATTTAGCTGCATAAATAAAAGTACAAACTGATATTATGTAGCTTCCTGACATGATGCAAAGACAAGTACATCATCATGAGTGCACTTTTCTTGCCAAAAATGTGTAACCTAAATCTACTTATGAATAATCAGACATATCCATTCCATACATCCATTGTGGTCATTGTACAAGACAACAACTTGACCAATTAAAAAAATAGAAGTTTAATAAGAGAAAAAAAATTAAGAAGACTACCGTTTAAGTTACAATACGGACATGATAATCAAATACTGTATGAAATCCTTAACTGGACCCTGGAATATAAGAAAGAAAAAAAGCAATAAAAAATATTATGGGGATAACAGGAAATTTGAACATGGTTTGTAAATCAAATATATCATTGTTTCAATATTAAATTTCTTTTTTTAATTTTTAAAGTTTATTTATTTTCAGATAGACAAGAGAACACAGCAGGTTAGGGACAGAGAGAAGGGAGACAAAGAATCCCAAGCAGGCTCAGTTCTATCAGTGCAGACAGAGCCTGAGTCGGGGCTCAAACTCACGAACCACGAGATCCTGACCTGAGCCAAAATCAAGAGTGGGACACGCCACCCAGGTGCCCCCAGTGTCAAATTTCTTAACAATATCATGACTATGCAGGAGAATGATCTTGTTTGTAGGAGAGAAACACTGATTTAGACATGTTATGTGTAGAACTTTCATATCTTTTACTTCTACTACTGAAACAGAGAAGATAAATACAGAGAAGTTTATACACAGACACACATATACACACATAAATATTTACATATACACACATACATGTATATGTATATACACAGAGGAACAGAGAAAACTAACGTAGCAAAATGTTCATTGTAAATCCAGATGGAGTGTAAATGAATGTGCACAGCACTATTTTTTTCTCCCAATTTTATTACAGAATATAACTTTTTGAAAAAGCACTTGGGGAAAAAAGGATATCCTCACAGTCATTCAATCATTCAACAAATATTTACTGAGCTTCTACGATATGCCACATACTGCAAGCAGCCCTGGAAATACAATAGTGAACATGATGCCTGTCCTTGTATAGCTTATAGTTTATTGGGATTGATGTCACAAACATACAGAGTAAAGAAATAAACACATAAATATATTAAATAATTTCCAAAAGAAAAACTAAGGTAAAGTGATAAAGACTGATGGGTGGGGCATATATTCTTTAGGATGAATTATGAAAGATTTTTGCAAGGAAATACCACTAAAGTTGGGTTCTGAACAATAAGAAAATAACAATAATGGAAAGGACAGGAAGAATTTTATGGGCAGAAAAAATAGCATGCATGTGCTTTAAAAAAATAAAAGAAGGCTGGAGCACTATGTGGAGGACATAAAATGAGAATAAAGAGATAGGCAAGATTATTTACAGTCTTCCAGAATTTGGGATTTTATTCTAAGACTAATGGGAAGCCACTGAAGGATCTTAATTAAACAGAAGAGTAACATAATTTGATTTTCAATTTAATATCACTCATTGTGATGTAGAGGAAGAACTGCAATGAAGGCAGAAATAAAAATGCTGGCAGGGCAGTTAGGCTGGACCAACTACAGTGGTGGCAGTGGAAATGGAGAGAAAGGAATGGATTGGAGAAATTTAAGAGGCAAAATAAATGGCAAGGAAAAAGAAAGAATCAGGATGACCCTCAAGTTTCTGGACTGAGTAACTGGGTAAATGGAGGTCTATCCACAGGGTTTTATTCATACCCATATTTGGAACAGAAAACAGAGTCCAGTTTTGGCCATGTTAAATTTGATATATTCATGATATATTCAAGAGGGTGTGTATGAGATGAGCCCTGGAGTTCAAAGCAAGTTTCACACATGAGAAGTCTTGGAAAAATAAGCCCTATCACAGTGAGGATTGCATTCTACTACAAACAAGAGAAAACCAGAATAATCGGAACTTTATAAAGGGATTTATTTTCTAACAAGATTAGCTACTACATCCAAGTTATAAGCAGAAAAAAATTATTAAGAGTTTACTCCTTACTAATTTGTTGTCTTTTTATCCAGGAAAATAAACCACATTCATTCCATCTACATCTAACTAGCCAAGACTATGTAACTAAAGGGTGTTAGCAGAAAACAGCCATTTTCTTTGTTAAGTGTTGTAGCACTATTTCACCTTTAAAAATCATCTGAGTATTATCTGAAAAAAATTAAAACTTTTTAAAAAGTATGAAAGGGAGATGTGGAAAAGGAGACAACAAAAATAGTCAACTCTTTTAAACATTTTGGCTATGCAGGCAAGCTAGACAGTAGAGCAGCGTTTTTCATCTAACACGTGGGGCCAGACAGGTCCTTGCTGTGGGCAGCTATCTTAGGCATTGTAGGATTTTAGCAGCATTTCTGGCCTCTAGATACCAGTAATATCCCCTTCCCCAGTTGTGACAAACTAAAATGTTTCTAGACATTGCCAAATGTTCCCTGGGGTGCAAAACCACCCTCAGCTGAAAGCCACTGCAGCAGAGTAAGAGAAAGAATGTGGCATTGAACAGGTCTTTTAAAACATAAAGAAACATAGTGGCATGCTTGACAGCCAATGGTAAGAATCCCACAGAGAAAGAGGCTAATGATGAGGTGCAAGTACTAATGAGAGAGGGGAAAAGGGAGAGAGGAAAAATAGACGACTGACTATTGAAGAAAGGAGGCAAGAGGAGGACTTCAATGCCAGTTTTGACAGAATGGTTTATACCACATTAACCTTCTTGGGGAAAACAATAAAACAGTTACAAAATCTGAATAAAATATACAAAATAGCTGTTTCGATGCATTAGGCAGCAGTCTAGGCAAGATGTGAGGGGCTAGGATCTATGAATGAACGGAAGAACATAAGGCAAGCTCCACATTCACCTGGCCTTTTCTCTGAGAGTGGTAGCCAATTCGCAGCACAGGAAAATAAGAGTTTTAGCAGAAAGTAGCAGTCTCACTTAGCCAAGAAAGTAGATGGCACATAAGGGTCAAGCTACAAACAGGAAGGAACCACAAGGCTCCGCTAAACTGCCACTGAGCAGAGTGTGAGTTCCAGAATACCAGCAGAAAGCAGTAAATAAAAGGCTAGAAACCTAAGCAAAGCTGTCAGCCACCACAGAAAACCACACCATGTGAGGGAGACAGGGGCTGGACTTGAAGACCCTCCAAGGTTGGCCATGTTAGTTAGGACTACAGTAAGGTTACCACTGGGTGTGAGGGCAAACTGAAATAGATCAGCCTTAACAAAGAATACAACCAACCCAAGACAGGATTAAAGTAACCTATTCATACACTATCTACCTGCAGAGGAAAAACAAAAGTAAAAGGTTTAATTTTCATAGAGCACAACATTATTTAGAACTCCTGTAATATTTTTTTTATAACCTCGGAGAAGGCCTTCTTTAAAAAAATTGATATATAATACATATACCATTAAATTCACTAAGGTATAAAATTCAGTGGTTTTAGTTTATCCACAGGGTTTTGGTTGTTTTTTTTTGTTTGTTTTTTTTTTTCCTTTTTTTCCCCCAAGCCTACTCAGCACTGTCAGCACAGAACCTGACGCAGGGCTCGAACTCACACCGTGAGATCATGACCTGAGCCTAAATCAAGAGCCAGATGCTTAACTTAATGAGCACCCAGGCACCCCATCCACAAGGTTTTTAGTGTATCCAAAGGGTTTTAGTATATCCATCACCATTACCTAATTCCAGAATATTTTCATCTTCTCAAGACAACAAACAAAACCCCAAACCAAAACCCTATACCCATTAGCAGTCACTCTTCATTCCTTCCCCGCTTCCTTCCAGCTCCTGGCAACCATGTGTCTATGGGTTTGCTTATTCTAGACATTCCATACAAATGGAATCATACAATAAGTGGAATTTTTTTATTGGCTTCTTTTACCTGGCATAATGTTTCCAAGGTTCATAAATGTTGTAGCATATGCATTAGCACATTATTCCTTTTTATGGCTGTCAATATTTCAATGCACAGATACAACATTTTTGTTTATCCTTTATCAGTTGATGGACATCTGGGTTGTTTTCACTTTTTAGTTATTATAAAGAATGTGCTTCTATGAACATTTGTGTACAGGTTTTGTGGGGTTTTCAATTCTCTTGGATATATATCTAGGAGTAGAATTGATGAGTTACATGAAAATGATGTTTAATTTTTTGAGGAACTGTTAAACCATTTTCCAAAGTGGCTGTACCATTTTATATTTTCACATACACAGCAATATATAAGGGTTCCAAATTCCCTACATTCTTGCCAATGCCACTTGTTACTGTCTATGTCTTCACTAGAGCCACCCTAGTGAGAGTAAAGAAATATTTCATAGTGACTTTGGCATTTTCTAATAACCAATGAACAGCTTTTTCATGTGCTTAGTGGATATTTATATATCTTCTTTGGGGAAATGTCTATTCAATCCCCTGACAGTTTTTAAAATTGGGTTATTATAATTTTTAATTTAGTTCAATAATTATAAACATGCTAGAAAATAGGACCAAGTGATTGCATTCAATCAAAGCAGGTTATAAAATAGAACAAAATAACTGAAAGCCAACAGAAAAAAATACACAACAGAAAAAACAGGTGATTCAGATATTAACATTAACATGAAAATAACTATGATTAACATTCAAAACAATGGGGGGAAAGAAGGTGAAGTTGAGCAGAGAATAAAATCTATTAAAAATCAAATGAGGAGAGCCTGGATGGCTCAGTCAGTTAAGTATCTGACTCTTGATTTTGGCTCAGGTCATGATCTCAGGGTTGGTTCGTGAGATCAAGACTCACATTGGACTCTGTGCGGAGAGTGAGGAGGCTGCTTGGGATTCTTTCTCTCCCTCTCTCTCTCTGCTCCCTCACTTAAGTACACGTGCACACACACAATCTCTCTCAAAATAAATAAAAACATTTTTTTTAATCAAATGAAAATTCTACACAACACAAAACCACAGAATAAAATAAATAAAATTTAAAGCTCATTACGTTTATTAGCAGATTAGATTCAACCTAACAGAAGACAAATGAACTAGAAAGCAGGCTGGGAGAAAGTAATCAGACTGAAGCACAGAGAGGAAAACAGGTGGACAATACAGGAAACAAATATTGTCAGAGATCTAAAGGAAAAGAAAAGAGGACAGAAGAAATATTTTGAAGAAACACTGGTAGAGAGCTTTCCAAAACTGATAAAGGACATTAACTCACAAATTTAAGGAATTTAGTACGCGCTACACAATATAAATACAAAAGAAACAAACAACGCATCGAGGCCCAGTACGGTAAAATTACTCAAATTAAGGCAATGAGAAGGCAAAACTGTGAAGAGAGTAAAAAGATTAGTTGTTTCCAGGAATTGGGAGGAGGGATGAATAGGCAGATAACAGAGGATTTAGCGCTATGAAAATTCTATAGTATTGTAATGATGGATACAAGTCATCATACATTTGCCCAAGCCCACAGAAGTAACATTAAGAATAAGACCAAGAATAAACTGTACTGTACCCCATGAACTTTAAATGATCATGATGTGTCAATGTAGGTTCATCAACTGTAACAAATATACTCTGGAGGGGGATGTTGGTAATGGGCATGTCCTATGCATGTGTTGGGGCAGGTAGTACACGGGAAATCTCTGTACCTTCCCCTCAATTTTGCTGTAAACCCTAAACTGCTCTAAAAAACTACTCTGAAAAAAAAAGACAATGAGAAAACTTTGAAAGTGGTCAGAATTACAGACTGCCTTATTTTCAAATGAAGAATTTTGTCTGTTCAACAGAATGGAATGGAATGGAATGGCTAACTTTTTATGAGAAAAATGGAAACCAGAAAAAATTGCAGTATCATCTTTAAAGTGCTGAAATTACCAATCTGTAAATCTAGAATCAGTGAAAAATCCCTTAAAATCTGGAGAAAACTAAAAAACACTTTCAGAAAGCAAATTTTGAGAAATTTTTTTGCTAGTGGATCTGTAATAAAATACATACTAGAGGAGTAGTTCAGGCAAAAACAAAATGAAACAGGCAAAAGCAAGATGGTACAAAGAAAACTCAAGAGTACGTTTGGATAAAGATAATGAAAACATTTTAACAACAACAACAATGTTTTTAGGGCTGTAAGACAATTTGAAGTATTACTTTCATAATAGCACAAAAAGTAGAAGGGACTTAAATGAAGTTAAAATAAGTTTTTGCACAGTTCTGAAAGTGTGACAGTGGTTTGAGTTAATAAAAAGCAAAAAATTCATGTTATATAATATAAAGAATAAAAATATTTATAAAATTTTTTCTTAAAAAGGGATTATATGGGGCGCCTGGGTGGCGCAGTCGGTTAAGCGTCCGACTTCAGCCAGGTCACGATCTCGCGGTCTGTGAGTTCGAGCCCCGCGTCGGGCTCTGGGCTGATGGCTCAGAACCTGGAGCCTGTTTCTGATTCTGTGTCTCCCTCTCTCTGACCCTCCCCCGTTCATGCTCTGTCTCTCTCTGTCCCAAAAATAAATAAACGTTGAAAAAAAAATTTAAAAAAAAAAGGGATTATATAACTAATAAGTTAATATAAGAAAAAAAGATTTGAGTGAGGAAAAATATTTTGATTCCAAAAGAAGACAAGACAGGAGAAATAAAACAGAGGACAAAAACACAAAACTAATAGAAAGATGGTAGACTTACTTCAAAAATATTGTCCATTAAATCTCAAAGAATTTTCCAATTAAAAGATGAAGATTGTCAGATTAGATTTAAAAAAAAACACATTTCCTAGTCACAAACTTTAAATATTACGCCACAGAAATTATGAAAGTGAAAGAAATTCCATTCAGAGTCACCATTTATTTATATCAATTTGAAAACAAACAGGCTTTAAGGTGGTACTACAGACAAAAAGAAATATTTCACAAGAATAAAAGTATTTTAAGAATTCAAAAGATCAAAAATCATGCAAAGTATATTTTCTGAAGTATTTAACAGGAGAGTTAAATTAGAAATCAATAACAAAAATATCATTGAGCATCTGCAAATGTTTGGAACTTAAAGAACATACATCCTTAAAAATTCCCATTTTTTACTGAACAATAAGAAAAATATGACACATACAAACTTGTGGGGGCTATCTACAGCAGTAAGAAGAAAACTTATGGCTTTTAACAAATAAGAGGGGCGCCTGGGTGGCGCAGTCGGTTAAGCGTCCGACTTCAGCCAGGTCACGATCTCGCGGTCCGCGGGTTCGAGCCCCGCGTCAGGCTCTGGGCTGATGGCTCGGAGCCTGGAGCCTGTTTCTGATTCTGTGTCTCCCTCTCTCTCTGCCCCTCCCCTGTTCATGCTCTGTCTCTCTCTGTCCCAAAAATAAAAAAAAATAATAAGATAAAAAAGGATGAAAATTAATGACCTAAGCTTTTATCTGAAAAAGACTGAAAAAGAGGCACAGATTAAAACCAAAAAACATGAAGAAAAAATAACACAAATCAATGATAAAAAGCAAACATGCAATAGCAAAATTCAATGAAAGCAAAAGCTGGTTGTTTAACAAAATTAGTTAAAACTGATAAACCCCAGCAAATCTGATTAAGGAAAAAACAGGGTGAGAGAGAACCCAAATTACCAGTATAAGGATTAAAAAAGTCAACACAAGAGATCTGACAAACACTAAAGATCATAAAAGGACATTATAAAAAACTTTAGCCTAAAAACTCTAACATTTTAAATTCAGTTAAATTTAATTGATACAATTTATCAAGACTGAAGAGAAGAAATTAAAAATCTGGAGCGCCTGGGGGGCTCAAGAGGTTAAGCCTCGGATTCTTGATTTCAACTCAGGTCATGACCTCATGGCTCCTAAGTCCCAGCCTGCATAGGGATCTGCACTGACAGCTCGGAGCCAACTTGGGTTTCTGTCTCCCAGCCTGCCCCTCCCCCACTTGCTCTCTCTCTTTCAAAAAAAAAAAAAAAAAATCTGGATACTCCTATCAGATATACAAGAAATTTAATCTGTATTTAAAAATACTGCTACAAAGAAAAATCCAGGCCCAGATGGTTTCACTGTTATCAGTGAATATTCTTCCAAACATTTAAAGAAGAAATAACATCAACCATAAACTCTGTCAGTAAATAGAAAATGAAGGAATACTTCCCATCTGGTTTTATGCAGTCAGTATAACCTGGATACCAAAACTTGACAAGAGCATAACAGGAAAGGAAAATTACAAAACAAATTGTCTCATTGACATAGATAACAAAAAATTCTAAACAAAACTTAGCAAATTGAATACAATGGTATATAAAAAAGAGCATGAGCAAATGGAGTATATTACAAGAATAGAAAGTTGGCAAAATATTTTAAAATTAACTTGTGCATATTAATAGGATTTTTAAAAAATCACATGACCACCCACACTGCTGCAGTAAAAGTATCTGATAACATTCAACACTTCTTTTGATAAACTAGGAGTAAAAAGCAACTTCTTTTAACCTACAAGAATTATCTACAAAAACAAACAAACAACAATAACAAAATCTTAGGACTTACATCATATTAATGGTAAACCAATGACATGACAATTCACTAAAATAGAAATAAAAACTGGAGGGGCTCCTGGGCAACTCAGTTGGTTGAGCGTCAGACTCTTGGTTTCAGCTCAGGTCATGACTTCATGGTTCCCGGGTTCGAGCCCTACATCAGGCTCTATGCTGATGGCGTGGAGCCAGCTTGGGATTCTGTCTCCCTCTCTCTCTGCCCCTCCTGTGTCTCTCTCTCAAAATAAAGTTAAAAAAAAAAAAGAGAGAGAGAAACTGGAAAGGAAGAAGTTAAAAGGTCATCATTAGCAAATGGGATTTCTCTACACAGTAAAAGAATAAACATGTGAATTTGCAGAGTCTCTTGACAGAAGATCAGTGTGCAAAAAATCACTGAAACTGAATTTATTCATTCATTCATTCATTCATTCACTGAAATAACTGAATTTCTGCATACTAGCAAAAGCCAACTAGAAAACAAAATTTTAAAATAACATATATGACAACTCCAAAAAAAGCATCGAATAGTTGAAACAAAGTCAAAGGAAACATGTATAAGACCATTACATTGCTGAGAGAAAATGAAGACAACCTAAACAAATAGAAAGATACACCTATGTTCATGGATTCAAAGAATTTGCAGGGTTATCAATTCCCCTCAAATTGGTCTACAGATTCAATACAATTCCAGTGGAGAATTTTTTTCCAGTACAAAATGGCACATTCATTGTAAGGTATATATAGAAATGCAAAAAACCTGGAATAGCCAAGGCAAACATTAAATAGAACAAAACTGGAGAAGCTTACTTCAAGTATCATAATCTATGGTTAGTTTACAGAAGAGTATTATATGTGGCAAATCTAGACAAACAGATCAAAGGAACGGAACCAAATAAAAGAGCTACACTTATATGATTATCTGATTTATAACAAAGGTTTTAATACAGTTCAGTAGGAAAAGGCTAGTCTTTTTACTAATTGGTGCTAAGTCAATGAGATATGCATACTGGGAAAAAAAAAAAAACCTTGACCCATAACATCATCAAATATAAAAATTAATTTGAGATAGATTACAGACAAACATATGAATGGTAAAGTAATAAAACTTTTAGAAGAAAATGGAGACTATCTTCATCACCTTTGGGTAAGGCTAAAATATTAACCCTAAAAGACTGCTCAATTTGATTTTACTGAAATTAAAAACTTCTGTATATCAAAAACATCATTTTTAAAAAGGCAAAAAACCCAGACAGGGAGCAAATATCATATCTAGATACTAATATCTACATATGTGTCTGGAAAAGGTACATCCAGAATATACAGAGAATTCCAACAAATCATTTAAAAAAAGACAAACAACAAAAATTAGGCAAAAAACATGGAGATTTCACAAAAGAGGATATCCAATTAGCTGACATGAAAAGTTCATCATCATTTGTTATCAGGGAATTGCCAATTATAAGAGATATTACCATAAAATCACCACAGTGGCTAAAATTACAAAGACAATACAAAAAGCTAAAAAAGATGTGGAGCAAGTAAAACTGTCAATCACTGCTGGGGAAACAATAAATTTACACAACTACTTCAGAAAAGTGTTTGGCAGTACCTACCCCTAAGATTGAGCAATGTTAACATAGATATATATGTCACAGAAAGAGCTGCTTATGTTCATTAAATGATACATACAAAGATATTCATAGCAGCTTTATTCATAATATCCCCAAACTAGAAACTACCTAAATACCAACCATTAAGAGAATGAATAAATTGTGGTATATTCATACAATGGGACACCACACAGCAATGAAAAGGAATAAAATACTGATACATGCAACAACATAAATAAATCTCACATAATATTAGTGACAAAGACAGACACAAAAGATGTATGATTCCATACATGTTATATGATTCAATTTATATTATTCTATTTTATGAAGGCCAAATACAAACAAAACTAAGTGGTGATGACAGAGGTAAGAAAAATAACTAAATCTGTAGGGCACATATTTAAGCCCAAGTAGTGGTTGCACAGGTATATACATACGTAGAAATACATCACATGGTAGGTACACATGCACTCACATGCAAGTGTGTGTATCAATCAATCAATCAAGGCCAGAGAGGATGGGATCAAACAAAAGTAGATTGGCTTTTTATAGAAGTTGGGGCACTTTCTCCAACATAAAAAGAAGGAAAACAAGGTGGGTTCAGATACTGGTAGTTTTGTCAGTTTGATGGTGGGGAAACCAGGGAGCCAATGCTCCAGGCTAATTTCTCAGTCTCAGGCATTGAGGACATGAGCAGAGACTGGGAACTCTCAGCATGGAGCCAGCTGGTAAACGGAGAATTGGTTACAGATGTCTTAGTATCCTACTGCTGCTGTAAAAAACTACTATAAAGTTAGGGCTTAGAACAACACAAATTTATTATCTTACATTTCGAACTATACTACAAAGCCATAGTAATCAAAACAATACAGTACTGGCATAAAAAGAAGCACACAGATGAATGGAACAGAAGAGAGCCCAGAAATGAATCCACACTTATATGGTCAATCTATGACAAAGGAGGCAAGAATATACAATGGAGGAAAGACAGTCTCTTCAATAGATGGTGTTGGGAAAACTGGACAGCTACGTGCAAGCAAACAGCCTTAACAATATTTTTCTAGATCTGTCTCCTCAGGCAAGAGAAACAAAAGAAAAGAAAAAAAAAATAGGACTACATAAACTAAAAAGCTTTTAAACAGTTAAGGAAAACCATCAACAAAATTAAAAGGCAATGTGCTAAATGGGAGAAGACAATTTACAAATGATATATCTGAAAAAGGATTAATATCCAAAATATATAAAGAACTCC
Organism: Herpailurus yagouaroundi; assembly: GCF_014898765.1. Lineage (NCBI taxonomy): Eukaryota > Metazoa > Chordata > Mammalia > Carnivora > Felidae > Herpailurus > Herpailurus yagouaroundi. The sequence goes on along the minus strand of NW_024412418.1, from coordinate 20,292,360 downwards.
TACAATGCAACACCAAAAAAAAAAAAAAAAAGTCCCACAAATAATCCAATTAATAAATAGGCAGAGTACTTGAGTAGACATTTTTCCAAAGAAGACACACAGGTGGCTAAGAGACTCAAGACAAGATGCTCAACATTACTAATCATTAGGGAAATGTAAATCAAACCCATGAGATATCACCTGATACCAGTCAGAATGGCTATATCAAAAAGATAAAAAAAAAAAAAAAATGTTGGCCAGGATGTGGAGAAAAGGAAGACCTCATGCACTATTGGTGGAAATGTGAACGGGTGCAGCAACTATGGAAAAGAGTATGGAGGTTCCTCAAAAAACTAAAAACAGAAATACCATACAAACCGGTAAATAACCACTTCTGGATATTTACCTGAAGAACACAAAACACTAATTTGAAAAGATATATACACCCTTGTTTACTGTAGCATTATTTACAACAGCTAAAATACGAAAGCAATCTAAGTGTCCATTGATAGACAAATGGATAAAGAAAATATGGCATATATATATACACACACACACAATGAAATATTTATTACTCAGCCATAAAAAAAAAGTGCAATCATGCCATTAGTGACAACATGGATAGACCTAGAGGATATTATGTTAAGTGCAATAAGTTACAAAGACAAATACCATATGATTTCACCTATATGTGGAAGCTAAAAAACAAAACAAAGGAGAAATCGATTCATAAATACAGGAAATAATCTGGTGGTTGCCAGAGCGGATTGGGGTTGTGGGAGGGGTGATGGATGAAATAGATGAAAGGGACTAAGAGGTACAACCTTTCGGTTATAAAGTAAGTAAGTCAGGGAGATGAGAAGTAAAGCATAGAAAATATAATTAATGATACTGTAGTAACTTTGGTGACAGAGAGCAATTAACTATACTTCTCATGCTGAAAATTTTGTAATGTATAAACTGTTGAATCACTATGTTGTACACCTGAAACCAATATAATATTGTATGACAACTATACCTCAATAAAAATTTTTAAAAATTTATTATCTTAACAGTTTTAAGGTCAGAAATCCAATATAACTCTCACTGTGCTAAAAATCAAGGTGTTGGTAGGGCTGCATTCCTTTCTGGAGGCCCTAGGAGAGAATCCTTTCTATGTTTTTTTTCCAGCTTCTAGATGCTGCAAACATTCCTTGCTTTGTGGCTCCTTCCTCCAACTTCAAAGCCAGCAGCACTGCATCCCTCTGACCATTCTTCCATAGTCACATCTCCTTCAGACTATTTCTTCTGCCTTCTTCCACTTTTAAGGGCTCGTGTGATTACACTGAACCCACCCAGAATACCCATTCGGGGTCCTTAATTACATTTGCAAAGTACTTTTTGCTATGTAAGGAAATACAGTCACAGGTTCGGGGAACTAGGACACTAGACAGCTTGGTTGAGACCTACCATCTACCACACCAGGATACCAACACACTAAACTAGTATTTATCATAGTGTGGTCCCCAGACCAGAAGAATGGGCATCATCTGGCAACTTGTCTGAAATGCAAATTCTTGGGCCAAACTCAAGATTTATGTAATCAGAAAAGTGGGGAGTGTCACTCAGGAATCTGTATTTTAGCAAGTTGTCTAGGTGATTCTGAAGCACAGTAACATATAAGAACCACTGCTCTAAGCTGTTAGGGTGACCGATGGCCATAACTACCCTTGTGCAGCTTTGCTCATCTAGTCATTTGCTGCTGTGTCATTTATCATATTCCATGTGTGCTGTGAAAAAAAGATGGGAAACTTTAGCATAAAGAATTCTTACTCTATATCGGAGATGGGATTTGTTGGTTTTTATTCTCTATCACATTTACTTTTTTCAGAAATTGATTCACCAATGTAGAGACTAAATTCCTTTAAAGGAGAGCTTATGTACTCTATCAATTAACAGAAATAGAAATGTGAGGAAAAAAGAAATGAAAAATTAAAAATTGTGACTGTCACATATAGGAAAAGAAATATACAATAAATACTGTAAATAAAGTATACAGTATATATATTAAAGCTCCATATAATACTGGCATAAAGGTACAAAGTTGATATCTACTTTCAACAGTTATCTACATTATAGATAAAAAGATTTCTTCCTGGGGCACCTGGGTGGCTCAGTCAGTTAAGTGTTCCACTTCAGCTCTGGTCATGATCTCATGGTTTGTGAGTCTGAGCCCCACGTAGGGCTCTGTGCTGACAGCTCAGAGCCTGGAGTCTGCTTTGGATTCTGTGTCTCCCTCCCTCTCTGCCCCCTCCCCAAATCATGTGTGGGTGTGAGTAATTAAAAAATTTTTTTAAAAATTTCTTCCTATAACACAAAGTTAGAAAACACTAAGTGGGATACAGGTAATAATGGCTTCTTTCACTACACATAAGTAAACCTCCAATACCAACCAAAATAACAACAACAACTACGTAAATGGTACTTATTGCTGTGTGCCAGGCTCTAATTACATATATTAACTCATTTAGTTCTTACAATAACTCTATGAGAACTTAAGTATCTCATTTTACAGATTAAAAATAATAACTGGGGGACAGAGAGGTTAAGGAACCATTCAAAATAACACAGCTCATAGGCAGCAGAACCAGAACTCAAAATGAAGCAGGTGGGCTGCCAACTCAACCACTATGCTATACTGCCTTTAATTAAAATAAAGAAATGTTTTGGAAACTATAATAAACAGGCATATGGGAAAGAGAGAAGCCACACTGATTAAGCCAACTATAAAGGTGAAGCAGTGAACTCTAGATAGGGGAACAATCTAAGACCTCGATTTAGATCTAACCATAAAAGTAGCCTTAGAGTGATTTCAGAATACCCAAAGCTACCAAAACAAAAACAAAAACAAAAACAAAAACATCCAACTGATGGTTTAGGTCTAGAAATCCTTTGAAAAGAAAAGAAAACATTTTGTTTCAGAAATATGAGGGAAAAAAAGTAAAGAATGTTAATTGAGACTACCAAATTACAAAAATTCATTCATTTTAAAGTATAAGCAGCCAAAGAAGTGATTAAAATGATAACTTTTTTTTTGTTTCGAGAAGAACAGTTAATGAATATATTAGCATTTAAAGAAGTGTTCACATTAACGAAAGGTGAGGACAGATGAAGAAGAAAACTCCCAGCCATCATAGTTTTACTACATTTACCTTAATTTGGACAAGAATGACATTCCTGAGATTTCTGTGATTTCTCAAATTTAAAAATATCTACACAAAATACATTTTCCCATATAATGATTATACCTAAAATAACTGAAAGATATATGTCCGTTTCAGACCCTGAATGGAAGTTATTGTGACAAGAAGAGAACAACAGACTCGCTAAGACATGGATGCTGAATGGTGTACTCTGCTCAAGAGCTAAATAATTCACTCTTACACAGCAGCCTCTGCCATCAAAGTAATTCAAATTCCTGCCATTGCAAAATCACCTTCAGGGCTGCTCAAGAATTGTTCAAATCCATAATGTTAAACCTACTGTAAGAGTTGTGCAGAGGCTATTTTTCTAGAACTACAAACTAAAGAGTTCTGATCCCCATAATCTATGAAGACTTTATTTGAACCTATTTATTTTAATGCATTTCCAGAGGAAATAAATGCCTTCACTTTAAGGTTTAAAGTAGTAAATATTGCTTTGCATGTGACTGCAACATCAAAATTATCTGAGAACCTAATACAAAAACCAAACTCCAAAAACAAACAAACAAACTCCCAGGCTCCCATCATAGAGTTAATAAATGAAAATCTGTGGAAGCAAGGCTGCAGAATCTAGTTTTAATAAGCTCCCAGGAAGGAAGCCCTATAAGGACTTTATGCTGTCATTTGAGACAACTAAGACAACTCAGTATTTTCAGGAATTTGACAAAATTTATCCATTCATTAATTTTAAACTGAATGTTAACTTTGGGAGAACTCTATAAATTTCATCATCAAACTTTATCATGCTAACATTGCAATGATTTAAAAACCTTCAGTGTTACTTTTTGAAGTTCACTTCTTATATATATCCAAAATCAAAACTCATTTTATATTTATAAACCATAAGCAGTTAACACTTTTAACACAAATAACAGCTTCCAAAACAGTAAAATACCAAAACCATCCCATTCATCCACCAATAATCCCCCAATGATTACATATGATCCATCTATTTCAGAACAATATACAAGCTATACATGTGAGTTGAAGGGTACTCATTCAAATGGAATAATATCGGGGAGCCTGGGTGGTTCAGTCAGTAAAGCATCCGACTTCAGCTCGGGTCATGATCTAGCAGCTTGTGAGTTTGAGCCCCGCGTCGGGCTCTGCGCTGACAGCTTAGAGCCTGGAGCCTGCTTTCAATTCTGTGTCCCTCTCTCACTCTGCCCCTCCCCCACTCATGCTGGCGCTCTCTCTCTCTCTCTCTGTCTCTCTCTCTCTCCCTCTCTCAAGAATAAATAAAACATTTTAAAGAATTAAAAACACAGGGGTGCCTGGGTGGCTCAGTCGGTTGGGCGTCCGACTTCAGCTCAGGTCATGATCTCACGGTCCGTGAGTTCGAGCCCTGCGTCGGGCTCTGTGCTGAAAGCTCAGAGCCTGGAGCCTGTTTCAGATTCTGTGTCTCCCTCTCTCTCTGACCCTCCCCCGTTCATGCTCTGTCTGTCCCTGTCTCAAAAATAAACGTTAACAAAAAATTAAAAAAACAAAAAAACAAATGGAATATCATTTAGCATTATCATAGGTTAGCTGTCACTGTGCCAGTCTACAGTTCATGTATGGCCCTTTGGAGAGATATCAAGTCTCATAAATTGTTGAAAAAGAAAAAAGAGTTTAGAATCTCTTAAATAATCAAGAATTCCTATGATTCCCATCCTGCTTTTGTTACACCGTACTCCTTTTTAAAAATTTCTTCTCGTTTCTCTCAGTCTAGATCCCTTTCTCTTAAGTCCAAAATCACCTGTTAACTTCTACTAATATTATTAGTCACCTGTGCCAATAAATCTATTATTTGTAGCTTCTAAAGGTGAGTCAAATTTCTCATAAGTTATCAATAAGGTATTAAATTCACATGAATCTACCTAAAAATAATGTGTATCATTGAGAAGACCTTGTATGTTTACAGTGAATTTAATTAAGATGAGTTTATTTGGGGCTTTCCAAAAGAAATAACCGTCTCTAATCTGCCTATGAACAGAGAAGGAAAAAATACTCTCAAGAGCCATTCAGTAAATAGCTGATTTAAAAAGCAGAAAAGTAAATACTATGTTTAATAAAAGCTTTGAGACAAATTTTTTGAAAAGGAAAGCCATTTTAAAAAATAATTATAAGATATTATTAACTACCATAAAAAGTTACCCTGAGAAAATGCACTAGCTGGCAAAATAATTTGAAATTACACATAAACCAAACATTTTGTATTTAAAATATAAGTGATTATGTTACCAGGATAAGAAAAAGAATTTAGTCTACGTATTCCATGGATAGACCTTTCCATTGTGATAGAATTTTAAATGAATACCTTTTCAAATAGTAAAAATACAAATAGAAAGCTAAAAACTTCCTTTATAAACTAACATAATGCAGTTCAGTAAAAATATTAAGCTTTCTCATTCATTTAAAATGTGACAGCAAATGAAGAAACACATTTTGCAATACAATAGCTTGAAATCAGTTTAAAAAATCCATTAATAATGACAAGTTTGCTAGGTAGGTTTAATCAAAGATCTCTACATAAATTTATTACCTATTGATTTTTCTAATAAAGATCTCCTATGAAGAATAAAACATACTATATGTAAATAGAGGCTACAAGCAAATCAATGCATTGTGCATAATGATTAGATTTTAATAATTCTTATAGTTGTAAAAATTATTCACCTATACATAGTTAAATTTTTATATTAAGATTAAGGTTTTATAATTTTTTAATAAAAAGCTACTAAATCAAAAACAATAAGATAAAAATCAAGTTCTATGAATAAATATTTTAAAAGTAAGTACTCTAGGATCATAACACTGACAACACTAATTATCTTTTCTAGTCTTGGCAGTTATGTTGCATACTGTTTGGGTGACTGATGGGATAATTTCACTTCATTTTCTTTCAGTTTATTCTGGACCATGTAGGAGAAGAATATTAAAATAATTAACACCTCTAAACAAAGTACTTGATAAAGTTTTTAGTTGACATAAAATGCTTAAAAAACAAAAACCTCAATTAACTAATACATGATTCTAGAGCAAATAACTAAACCTCTACCTGCTAAAGGAAAACTTTCACTAAGAATTTCTGATTTTAAAAAATGTCACTCAGTATTAATATTAGCTATTTTAGGATTTTTATATATTAAAATCATATATTTTCACAGAAAGCTCTTTTCATTGGTTTGAGATAGCATTACCTAGCATTACCTTAATCATCAAAAATATGTCTATTTTTATATCATTAAAAATGGTTTACCTCGCTAAAAACATTTAATCAGCAGGAATCAAAGCAGTCTTTAATAAACAGGTAAAACGTATGATGAATTCCTTACACCTATAGATATTTTGATTAATTTAGTGATAATGACCTTATATCCAAAAGAACACTAAAGTATTTAAGTTAATATTTAATCTCAAATATAAATCTTTACCAATAGCAAATACACTGTCAATCAACTGGAAAAAGTATACAAGACATTATTAATCAACTTCTTTATTTGAACATTTTAATACATTTTTTAAGTCATACATATAGTTTATGCACGCCTTATATAATTTATAAGTCGTATAGCTTATAATAAGGCTAAACATTAAAAATAATTAATAAAAAGCACATTCTTTGCCTTGATCACCTGATTTTTTTGTTGTTGTTGTTTATAAAATTAATCACAGTTAGCAGGGTAGAAATCGCTTTGAGCTTCGTGAATGACATCCAAGAGATGGGAAAGGATTAGTTCTCAGTTGCTGCCAGTTATAGCGCCAGGTGGCTTTTTCTGCAGTGAAGGTGTTACCGATAATCCCATTACACTGGTACTAAATCTTGCAGACATCAAAATTATCACCAAGGTTCCTTTTCATCCCATCCTTTCCAAATGACTGGAAGTCGCTTCACCTGAAAGAAGTCAAATCCACATGCAGCTGCTGTTTTAGCAGGCAGCAAACTCCCTGAGAATGCCAGTCGTGATTCAATTTTGCTGTGCTGGTGGCCCCCTATTCCCTGTCCAATAATACATCTGTTAAAAAATCCTACAGCTACAAATCAAGTTTAATCCTACCAGGGACCTCATGTTGGTCTTGTCTTCCAAAAAGGCAGCAGGTTCTGCTGTCTATCTCTGCTAGCGTCTGGGGAATACCCTTTAAATCCCAGCTCTACTTAGAAGAATAAGCTAAGGATCACAAAACATGACCTCAAAAACCCTGATATGACTATATTCTGACCCAGAGGCATTCATTCTAGGTGAAGATTAGAACTTTGCATAATAAGATTACACAGCAAGTGAATGATATCAAGGGACTATCCATATGCAGCCGCCTGGTTTTCTATAGACAGCCTGTGCTCTGCAATATGCAGTGCAGACGAAAAAGAGCTTGGTCTTTCTAGCTGAAATAAAATAGATTCACATAAATTAGTTGGCCATTTCCAGATTCCTAAATCCCCTATTACATCTTTTATTGACAGCTCCTGTGAGGATAGCACAAATGTTATTCCTTTTTATTCTGTGCTTCTATAACAATCATGCTCTGTAATTGAAATGTACATAGATTATGGCTCGAAATTAACATCTTGTTTGCTGTAATCTTGGATTACAATTGACTGTGTACATAATAAAATTAGGAAATCAATGGATGGATTTATCATCTCCAAGAAACTAGAGGTATTGTTTAAAGAATAGTTTAACATTTTGTGTCAACACTTTAAATGCAGAAGTCACAGAGAAGTCAATAAAAATTTAAGTAAAAGGATACAACAGGCATCAGGTAATATCTACATAAAAGTTAGATTACATAAAAATTAGCTCATTTCCCTCAAAATTTTAAAGTGTTAAAATTTTCAAACGTCAAAGTTCAGAGAGATCTCCTTTTGAGATTTTCTCTCAAAACCATACTTGAGCAAGAACCAGTTACACAAAAAATCTCTACTTTTTATAAGGTACATGTAGTGACAGTATTTTATACACATCACCTTGATCATTTTACACTTTAAAATATTTGATTCAATTCAAATCGTCATTCAATGTTTTATAGTTCTTAACTATGTGCTTCTAAAGTACTTAAAGACATTCCCTCTCCTATTTGAATATATACAGAGCATTTAAAATGTATAGACTCCTAGAGAACTTTATTTTGTTTTTTTTCTACCAAGTTTAAAGCAGTATGAGCTCTAAGCAAACTTATGTGAAAAGAGACATATACGTTCCCACAAATAACTATGCAGAAAAATTCTAAGAATGTGAAGAGGAGTTCTCTACTTAAAAAAAAAAAAATATTAAGATTTGCCATAAGATTCTTATAAAACTAAGCTCCTTGGTATACTTAAAACACGTCTGACAAGTTTGATTTGCCCACAATTGCTGAGGAACATACTACATCCATTACATTAGCCCTTATTTCCTTATTATCACAATATATTTAAGCATATCTATACAATATCTGATAAGTAGACAGGAATCAGGTAACATAATTATGATTCTGTGTATTAATCAGGCAGATATATACCAATAGTATCAGTGGTAGAGCTATAAAAAACACCGTATGTAATTTCATTTAGATAGTCCATGAACATTCTTTGGTCGTCTTGAATAGGATATAGCTAGAAAATTAATGAGGAATGCAAAAAATACACATTTCTGTAGAACTTTAGAGCTACACTGTTCAATAAGGTAGTCATTAGCTATATATGGCTACTGAGAACTTGAAATGTGACTAGTCCAAATTGTGATGTATTGTGAGTATAAAATACACACTTGGACTTTGAAGACATAGTACAAAAAAACAATAAAATAATTCATATTATTGAAAATAGTATTTTGGATATAATGGATTAAATAAAATAAGTGACTTGCACTATATTTGTACTGGACAGCACTGCTTTAGATCATACATTTTTAACAGTAAATTCCTAAACTAACTGAAATTGCACAACTAATAAATACTAAAGCAGAGAGTTATTCTAGAAGAACAAACATTTCAGTGTCAAATCTGATAGATTAGCTTAGAAAAGAACAAAATGCTGTCATTTCTGCCTCTATTTCACGTTTCTAGGTTAAGGGTAGTGGGGGAGAAGAAGGGACCAACGAGACTGCTGACCACCATGTACCAAAAAAGAACGATATTTTAGTTACAAAATGCTTTAGTGTATTAAACACAGGTTTTTACAAAAAAAAATATATACCTTGGGCAACTTCATAAAAGACTAGTAAGTCTATATGTTACCCCTAATTGAATCCAATAGATAGCAACTTCAAAAAAACATGTCTGGATCTAAAAAGGGTCATGGTTTTCTTCTAAAGGACTGTACAACTATTTATATTCCATTTTTCAAAATACATTATAAGTAATAACTACAGAGATTTGAAGCATGTAATAAAAAGCATGTAATGCTTTTCCATTAGTCTTTTCATTATATACACCAATGTAGGTTAAAAACTCCATTAATTAAGGTTTTACAGAAATAAGAAAGACTACAAATAGTTAAAATATAAAATATATACCTAATTTAATTCAAGAAAGTTAATGGCAGATTTAGTATGGCCAGACAATTGATGTCATACAATTAAAATACAAAGCCTGTCTTTGTCACACACTGGAATATTATTCCAATATAAACAATAGTACATAAAGTATTAACTCATTTAAAAGTTGCTTTTTCATAATTATTTCTTTATAACATTTATCTAAAATACTAAGACTAATCATGAAATATGAGTATGAATAAATAACATGGATAAAATCTAAATTAATTCTTTATGATCCAGCCATGTCACTTTTTCCTAGTCTTTCAAAATTATATAAGTTCTTTCCTTTTCTGGTAACAAGTATCACACAGACACACACAGACACAGAGACACACACAAAAACAAAATAATAACAATAAAAAAACTTTCTAACCATCAATATATGAGTGTAATGATATTCAGTCTAAGTTAATCCCCAGACATCCAAATTCATGAATAAAAATTCATCAGTTTTAAATACACTGAGCCTATTAAGCAAGAACAAAAGCATATGCACAAAAGAGCTTTTAATATATTTCAAAGCCCAGAAGAGCCATGGTCTCATTAAAATTATAAATTACACAAACATGGAATGAAGATTCAAACTGCAGTGCAGCTAAGCAGATTACAGAAAACCCCGCGTTCCATATGATAACACACCATGGCCCTCCCAGATGGGGGCTTGGAACAAAAAGGCCATCACCACAGCTAGGGAAAACCTCCTTGTGATCTCTGGTTTCTGTTCAGCAGATGACAGCCAAATAATATGTTGATTATTCTGTTTGTGCTGCTAAGCTTGTAAGATGGAATAAAAGCGATATGATCTATTGTGAACCCAATGCTAATGTGTTGCTCCACTCATAAATAATATACTGAATTTATTTTGAAACGATCTTTTATCTAAATTTCAGTTTTTAAATGCATGAATTAAAATAAAAGCCAGGATAAAATAATATTTAATTTGATGCTTTAAACTAAAAAATGTAATGACAAGTGAAAAATATCTAAGTACTTAGTGAAGAGTCCAGTACAACTGCCTTTCTTTAATCTCAGCACTGTGATCAGAGACAAAATGCATTTTTAAATAGGTAATTACTCTCATTATGAAATATAAATGCAAAATTAAATAATACAATAATCATGAAGCTTATGATATACATTATTAAGATACAAACTAAAACATATAAAACACTTTTCTGCAATATACTAATGGTACATAATCAGAACATGTATCTAAAATATTTCTGAATAATGAAAAGTATCACAGAAGGCCTTAAGAATGTTCATAACTTGGGCACAAATGGATGCTCACAAAAAATCCTACTTAAAATAAAAATAATTAAAAAGAAGCTTCTAAAAATAGTTTTCAAATATAACATAGAGAACATCATTTCTTTTTTTATAGCTGTAGAGTATTTCATGGTATAGATATGCCACAGTTCATTTAATCAGTACTCTACTGATAGACATCCTCAAAAGAAATATGCAAATATATTAATCAAGAAATATGTATTAGAATGTTTATAATAGCATTATATGGAAAACCACCCAAATGTCCATTAACAGAATGGATTAAAAATATTGTGATATAGTCATATAATGGAATGGAGCTATGAAAATGAACCAACCACAACTTCATGCAATGTAGATGAATAGCAAGACATAATGTTGAGCAAAGGAAACTAGACACAAAAAAATTATACTCTGTAACTGTATGTATAAAATACATACATAATATTTCTTTTCTTTATCTGGGTGCTGGTTACATGGGTGTATTTCGCTTCTGAAAAATTCATTGAGCCATCTACTTTTAATATGTGCACTTCTCTGTATATATAATTTTCTTTAAAAAGGCAGTTTTACACAAAAATAGTATACAAAGGCAGTCAAAATCCTTGTCATAAGAAATTTAGAAACAGGTGACATATATAAAATCTAAAAGTGAAAACTAAGAATTCTTATACTACTTATTTGAATACTCAAATTTTCAACTCAACAGCCGAAACAAATTCCTGGATTCTTTGAAACAGAAGAGCAAAAGCCACTCAACCCTATTCTCCTCCCCCATCCCCAAACTCTAATACCAGACTCAGAGGTATCTGGTCTTTCTGTCAGGAATTGCTACTGCTGCTATAGAATAGACCTAAAATAATCTCAGGACGGAACATTTGCCCATATGTTAGAAAATAAAGTAAGACAGAAGATAAGGCAGCTTAACAAATATGTTTGCCATCTCCCCGTTTGCCTTCAAATTTCATAAACTTTTATTTGCTAATTATGAAAGCTTATTACCTAATTTAATAGAGAACTATTTTACTTCTCAATGAAGTTAAAAGAAAATATAATTAATTCCTTAATATCACTATCATACAAGTAAAACTTCCTGATAATATGATAATAAACTAAACAATGTATCTCATTACTTCCCACTTAAATATTTTCCTTTATTTCTATACTGGAATCAACACATGATTACATTACTGTTTTTCTCATATTAAAAAGATACTTTAAGATATAAGCTAAAAGAATAAATTCATAAGTAAATAAGAAATAAGCTAAAAGAGACCATCTAAAGATTACAGAGTTCAATTTTCATTTGTGTAACAAATACTTATTCAGTGCTTACCAGGATCTGGAGATAAAGGAGTAAAATTAGCTAATTTCTGTGGTAAATGTAGCAGACTTACCCCTTTCTTTCCCACTCATATGATTTACAAATGAAACAAAACTATTTTTAATGAGTAACACATTATTTAAATATTAAGAACAATCTAGACGATACACAGTTAAAGTTCCATCTACTCCATTTTCCTCACCCATCCACACATAGGATTTAGATTTTGCATAACCTCCCAGATTTTCTTTTTGCAAATATAAGCAAATAGGAATATGTATTTTTATTTCCTTCCCCCTTTATGCAAAAAGTAATTTACCATACACTGTTTGAACTTTGCTCTTTTAAAACAACAACGTATGTTTCAAAATGTTCTAAATCTGCATATAGAAAACATCCTTTCTTTTTTTTCACGGCTGTAGAGTTTTACATTGTATAGATATGCCACAGTTCACATTAACCAGTACCCTACTGATAGACAGTAGGGGTGTTTCCAATCTTTTGCTACCGCAAAAATGCTACAGTGAAAACTCCTGTACATATAGTATTACATGAGTACACAAGTACATCTGTAATAAATTTCTGGAACTAGTATACAGAGAAGTTTAAATGCATTGGTCTTTTCCTAGAAATTGCCAATTTGTCTTCTACGAGGGTTGTGTCATTTTGCACTTCCACCACAGATGCATCTCAGATGTATCCTAGGAAAACCTAATCCTCTCGTTTGGCCTCTAAGATAATTTGTTCATAAGGCAATTGCCAACGATGTTCTAATTGCAAAAAACCACAGAAAGCTCTTTGTTTGTTTTACCCCTAATGCAGAATTAAAATCCGTTCACATAAATTAAAACAAAGGAATTTTCAAATTAAAAAAAAAAAAAAAAACACCTCACTGACATAAGAAATCATCATATTGATGCCTAATGTACTGGGATAGAAACTATCTATCTTTCTTCCCAATTATCTCCTGTCATCTAAAAACAAATATACTCTCCCATTCCAGTTTTTTTTTTTAAATTAACATTTAGTGGTTTATAATTGGGTAAGTAGTCAAATGCATTTCACTTTGAAATGAATGTTTTCCTAAGGCATTTAAGTTTTCATGAAACCAAATCCATGTGACTTCTACATTGTCCTTTAAAAAGCTATCATTTCAAAGGTGGTTTAATTTTTATGACTGCCATTTTCAAATGGCAGTGTCAACTAATACACTTTTTATTTCAATGTCCATCCTATCAAATATTTTATAATTAGAAAATGCCCACTTAGGCCCATTGGACTTCCCATTTGAAGGAGTCCTTAAGCAAATTGTTTCAATATTACTGTTTTATAAGAAAATGTGTACACGATAATTTTAATCCCCCAAATAAGGACACACCGGTATTTGTAATCTATGTTGCATTTCAATTGTTCAGAAATCAGCCATCAGGTTATCTCAGAACTCCGAAACAAAGTGGCGAATCTAGTTGATGAACCCAAAATAAATTTTAAAAAGCTGCCACACCTTCTGTGCCCTTAGTCAGTAGATGGCAGAACCATACTTAAGCTCTTACCCAAACAATGTTGATTTTAACATTAGAGTCAATATAATGAACAGAAAGCCAAGAAACAAGAATTACCTAACAAAGGTAAAACAAAACATCACACATCACAAGTATCACATGGGACATAAAAGCCTATCAGTCTAGGACAATTTAGGAGAACAGTCCTATGCAGCAAAAGTCTCTAGGGAAATCACATAAATTCTGTGAAGTGACTGATGTTTACAATGACAATTCTGAGCCATAAAAACAAACAAACAAACAAACCTTAAATTATACTCCATTTGTACTGTTTAAGAAAACAGATGGGTAAACTTTAAATTTTAGAAACATTATGTAAAAATGTTCATACAAAAAAAGTTTTGGCACATAAAAGGATAAGATTCATTTATCTACAAAACAAACAGATGAGAAATATACTACTTGTTAATAATAGCCTAAGTAATGAGGGATTGCTCAAAATAAAATTCTCAAAATTAGGATATACTATAGCTGTCTTTTAGAAAATGATCTATGATAAAGTGTGGTAACATTTGGGGGGCTTCAAACATGGAACTCTCTAGGCTAAGCCAATTCTTGGTGAATAGTCAAAAGAACATCTGATGATTTCTGAAAGCTAGTCAGGCAAATTTTCCACTTAAATGGCTGTACACACTCAAGAAGATATCCTGATTTCACTTTTTACTTTGTTTTAAGTTGTGACTGCCAAGTAGACAGGTTGATCTGGTTTCTAGCTCCAACTTGCTACATGACCTTGTCCATGTGACTCAATCTCTCTAGCCTTCCTTAGTTTCTTCTTCAGTAAAGTGAAGAAGTTATACAAAATATGACACGATAGTTAACAGACTGAATGCACTAATAAAGTAAACCAAAGAGCTACTACCTTAAGTCTTAAATCTATTTCTTTACTATGTCTAAACATCTATATGCATACTATTTTGATACCATCACAAACTATATGCCACTTTACTGTACATCTAAGGCCTAGAGTAAAAGAAATTATAATCATTTCAGAATCTTTTCCAATGTTTATTATGTGTTACTCTCAGAATATAATAAATTTCTCATGTAATCATTTAAATTAATTTAAAATGCCATATAGTCAATTATCTTTAACCTGAAAATATATGACTTTTCCACTTCACACCGATAAAAAAACAACATATATGTAAAAGAACGCTCGTGGCAATGTCATTTATAATAGCCAAACACTATCCACCAACAACAGCATGAATGAATCCTGTCATAGTCATTCCAAAGGAATAATATATAATAATGAAAAGGAATGAATATTACATGCAACTATATAGATGATCTCCAAATTGTAATGCTAAGTAAAGGAAAAAAAAAATGCATATGATTTCAGACAATGGTGCTTACCAACTGACCCACCCATATCCCATGCTGCCTGGGACCCCACTGAACACCCCACAGCCATTCCAGCATCATATGGTAGCAGGTAAGCACCAACCTGAAGGAAAGCACGAAGGCAGTCATAGTCACCAGTCTTAGGTAAGTATCTAATATGAGCTCTGAGTTTGGTCATAGGGTCCGGATCTCAGCTCCACTACCCCCAGCCACCTTTCTTTCTCTGTGATCAAAGGTGCCAGCTGCCAAGAACTGCTAGACAAGGTGATGGAGACCCTACAGCTGACAGGAATGCTAACACAGGTGCTAGAGGAGGATGGGACCTCCATGGAGAGCAAGGACTTCTTCCAGCTGCTGGAAGAAGACACAGGCCTGATGGTGCTGGAGTTTGGGGAAAGCTGGACCCCAGCAGAAATGGGTACTGTCATATGGGCTGGGCCAGAAGAACCCCAAGCACAGAAAGGACATCACCCTCATCACTTTCAGTGTATACAAGCAAAACCCTTGGGACTTCTTTGGCAGCCTGACATCAAAGCCGCATTCTACAGGCTCTACTCCACAAGCTGACTCTAAAGGACTTGGCCCAAAGAAAGTACTCAGGGAGCTCCTTCAGTTGGACCTCCATGTTGTCACAAGGCCTGGGCCACATGTTGCTGGGAATTTCCTCCATCATTCACCATTCAGTAGAGGAGGCTAAGCAGTGGCAGCAGCAGCAACAGGGTGGCCTCCATCCCTGCTGAGAAGGAGCTCTGAGCTTCTGCTCCTAAACTTGTCCCAAGAAACACAACGTGTGCACTGTGACAGTATCAGGTTTGGGGTCCTGCAAACAGTGCACACTAGATAACTCACCTGTTTTCCCTCAAAGTCTCTGACCATATTGTGATAGGACCCATCAGCATTAATACCTTCCACCCCTAGCCTATACCCTTTCCTGAAGAATGCTGTCCCTTCCTAGCCATCTTTCCAGCCTCTCACTTACCATGAAAGGCCAAAGCCTGTCCCCAGGCATCCTGATCCCACTCTAATTGCTGCTACAACTAAATTTCTTAGAACCCCTCCTGTCCCTCAGCTCCCCAGTACACTACAGCGAGTCCTCTTTGACTTTACATTGAGATCTCTAATTCTTTACACCCTTCTCCTCCTAAATAACAAAAACATTTCCAATAAAAATATTAAATTGGTTACAAAAAATATGTGATTCCATAATGATTAAAAAGAGACAAAAAGTAAACATACTGCTGAGAAATACAGATAGAAATGATAAAAATTATAGAGAGAATATATAAATAATTACCATGAAAATCAGGACATCGGTTACCTCTAAAGAAAAGGAAGATTACATTAAGAGTTTCTGGCCTGCCAGGAATGATCTACAATTACATGGTTGCCTGCTTTATATTTATTCTTTTTACTATACATTTATGTTTCTATATGATGGTATGTTTTATAATAAAAGGTTTAAAATGGTATATTTTCTGAAATAATATATTCTTATGGAGAAGGAAAAGTGTTCACGTTTTTTGCTAGCAATTTTATTTTCTTGGTCTACATTTCTAATTTTTATTGCAATATTTTAATAATAAACAAATAATGGGGCGCCTGGGTGGCGCAGTCGGTTAAGCGTCCGACTTCAGCCAGGTCACGATCTCGCGGTCCGTGAGTTCGAGCCCCGCGTCGGGCTCTGGGCTGATGGCTCAGAGCCTGGAGCCTGTTTCTGATTCTGTGTCTCCCTCTCTCTCTGCCCCTCCCCCGTTCATGCTCTGTCTCTCTCTGTCCCAAAAATAAATAAACGTTGAAAAAAATAATAATAAACAAATAAGTTACTATGCCTAATTCTCCACAACCCTAATTAAGAATAGATTTCATAGGCTTTCCCAATGGCTACAAAAAAAGTCCCAGCCCCTTAAAGAGCATTAGTTATCCTATTAAATCTTTGCTTAGCTCAATGTTGTTTCTGTTACTTCTTTTCAATGAAATGCATGCTTACTTTAAAAAACATATACATTACATCCAAGTAATAATTTTATACAGGCTGCACTCCAAAAAAATCATATTTTATTTAGCTCATGGGTAGGAAGAAAAACACTCTTAACTGTCACACATTTTATATGGCTCCAATTTTGGGAGTCTGTGTATGCATACAGTGTGAGGATTTATGATAGGAAGGACATAGACATGACACTTGAGGTCCAACCCAATGTCACTCTGTGTAAGGCAAGTATGGTTCCCTGTGTGTACTAGAAAACATGGTAGCTGGATTATAGGATGGATATACAAAGCAAGTTACACTTAAAGTCTACTGTACAAAGTGTAACATAGGAAGACTCATTCAAAAATAGATCCAATAATGCCTAATTTAAATTATACTGGAGCGATTTTAAATATTTCCTTTGGAAAAACAAAAAATACAGGGAATTAAAATTATTACAAAAAAGGTAATAATGAAAGGAATAAAAATAAACTGACTTCATTTATAAACATTATATACACACAATTTAGGAAATCCTAAAAGGTCGATCATCTACAAGCATCTTTCGATGTATGTTTGTTATAACTTTTAGATGCCACTCAACAAGTGGACAATGAAATTTAGAAACAAGACTACCAGCCCCTTCATCATACTCCAGATATCAACACAATCACGATGGTATCACCCATTTTAATACAGTTGCTTTTGTTGCATATTGATGTTTTTCTATGAATGCAGCCAAGGAGTTCCTTCTTCAGTGGGTCCAGCTAACCAGTTATTTGCCCATCTATTAAGTGCCAACTTTAAAAAATTACAGTGTCCAGCAGGGAGCAGCATTACAACATTCATAAGACTTAACTTGAACATGAACTGGACAGAAGAAAAAGGGGAAAAAAGAACTACTTACCATAGGTCTGTTCTACAATACATTCAATTTTTAGGGCAGGTTTAAGGCTTCCAGAAAAAAAAAAAAAAAAAAAAACACTTAAAGCATGTTCTCAAAGTATATATGGGTGATCCACGATTTCAGAATTCCTAAAGCAGGAAATAAAAATTATATTAGGTAAAGGATTCCCCCAGCCACGTTATGTAAAATTAGTATATGACTAAATGTCTCTCGTTTTTAAGGTACATATTCCTCTTAGTGGTTCAGTGGGATCACTGAATTCAAATATATGATATACTTTGGATAAAATGATTAAAAAAGACCCAGAATATTGAAGTCCTTTATCCACTAGAAAATTTAAGCAGAAGAAAGTGGATGACATGATATATTAAACCAGAGAGAACAGTGGTCAAGGACTTAAAAGGGTTGACAACAGTTGATATACAATTCTAATATATCAAACTCTAAAGAATTGGCAAGTAACAGGATATAAGATTCATTTCTACATGCCAGCATGAATATCTGAGGTTAATTTTACCAATGAAAAGGCAGCAGAGAAGTAGTGTATAATGTGGATATGTTAAAACTGATAGTTCAAATATTTACTGAATACAAGCAATGCACGTGATAATTGCAGAAAAACTCTGTGACCAGTTAAAAATTTAGTGACAAATGAAAAACATACTATGTTTGATACTGTCTTGGATGCCAAATCTGCCTAACAGCCAACTAAAATAGTTCCATGTCAGTTCTTATGACTGGAAAAAAAAAGGGGGGGGATTTTCCCATTATAAAATGAACTTTCAGTTATAAAATAGTCATGGGGATATAATATACAGTGTGGTCAATAATATCGTAATAACTTTGGTGACAGATAATAACTACACTTATCATTTCACAGTACATAAGAATATCAAATAGGTATGATATACACCTGAAACTGTATGTCAATCATACTTCAAAATGAAGTTTTAACTCCATTTTTATTTGAGATGTTAAAGTTTGCTTCATATGTGCTCACATGCAACAATTCAGTGTCTATGCTGAAATACAAATTTTTCCCATTGAAAGAAGATAACATGAATATTCATCTTGGAATATATATAATTTTATATAATTTATGTAATACACACTATCACATATCAATGTAATACTAATAAATAACATGTATTCAAAATTTAGCAAGTAATATATAAAATGGTTTCTACTATTTTCTTCCGGCAAAATAACATGAAAACCTTAAGTATATGATATTAAGACTACAGTGACTCTCTAATAATTATTATTTTAATGAAGCCAAAAGAAACTGATAAATTTTTATTAATCTTCTACACTTTACTATTAAGCTATTCATGGCATTATTTCTTATATTTTGCCCTCCTTACAGTCTTTCTCTTATCCTATATCTTGCCTTTGCTTTCATACATTTCATTTTGGGGGCACCTGGGTGGCTCAGTCGGTTAAGCGTCCGACTTCAGCTCAGGTCATGATCTCGCAGTTGACGAGTTTGAGCCCCACGTCGGGCTCTGGTCTGACAGCTCAGAGCCTGGAGCCTGCTTCGGATTCTGTGTCTCCCTCTCTCTCTGCCCCTCCACCGCTCATGCTCTATGTCTCAAAAATAAATATAAACATTAAAAAAAAATTTATTCATTTCATTTTTTGTGATATTTCCTTATTCCTACCAGTCCATCTTCTCTCTCTTTTCTAATACATTTCTGTTTCAATCTCAATTATTGTTTTGTCAAACTCCTCTCTTTATGACCCTACCAACTTTTTCCCTTTTATGTTAGGACACTTAAAAGTGAGTTTTTTCTGCAACAATCTGCTTAAATTATACTCTTACACCCTTTTATAGGCACTGTCCTTGATCTTAACAATATAACCCAATTGGAAACTCCATAAAATTATACTGTTGCTACTTATAGAAATATTTTTCCCCTGATTTATTTAAATATTTGAAGAATTTACTAAACATTTTGGAGTCAATCTCGAAACTGTGAAAAATGTCAAGGACATTTAATCTCACGCACTCATTCCATTCAATGAGACCTCCACTATTCTAATAAAGAGGGGATTTAGGATGTTACTACATTAGTATGAACAGATACTGAGTAATAAACTTTTGTAAGTCAACAGAATTTTAGTGCTTTTTATTCATGTGTGTGCATGCACATGTGCATAATATCCTCATTAAAAAGCAAAGATACATGAAATAAACCCTTACTTCTAATATATATCGTCAAGTCTGAAAAGAATGATTTCCCCATTCAGCACTAATATGAGTATTAACATTAATGGTATTAGTACATTAAAAAATAATTTCATAATATCATAAATGTTGGTTTTTAAAATTATAATTAGATTATATAACACATTTATAATATAATTACCTAAAATGAGACCGCAGTGTGTCGAATAGTGTTCCTCCCTCCGCCCTAAATTCACGTCTACCAATAATCTTAGAATGTGACCTTACTGGGATGTAGGGTCTCTGTGCATATAACTAAGGTAAGGATCAATATGAGGTCATTCTAGATTAGGGTAGGCCCTAACTCCAATGTGAATGTTCTCATACAAGACAGAAAAGGACACAGAGAAACATGGAGAAAAGACAATGTGAAAATGGAGGCAAAGATTGGCGTTATGCTGCCACAAGACAAGGAGCAACAGGAGCCATAATAAACTAGAAGAAGCAAGGACGGATTCTCCCCTAGTGCCTTTGGGACAAACATGGCTCTGCTGACACCTTGATTTTGAACTTTTGGTTTCCAAGTAAATTTCTGTTGTTATAAGCCTCCAAGTTTGTGTTAATTTGTTATGGAAATCCTAGGAAATTAATACATATTTTGGTATTTAGAAGTGGAGTGTTGCTCTAACAGACACGTAAATATTAAAAAAGTTTGAAGAGAGCATTGGTAGATTGCCTTGATGAGACTGCCATAGAAATAGACATGTTAAGGAGATTCTGGTAAAGGTTCAGAAGGTAGTAGACAGAATGGCAGAGAAAACTATCATCTTAGAGAATACATATACTGGCAAGAACAGAATGTTAAAGAAATATGAACATTAAAAGGACTCCTGGTAAAGTCTCAAGAAGGAAATGAGGGATATGTTATTCGACACTGGTGGGAAGGCAATCCCCATTATAAATTAGCAGAAAATTTGGCTGAAATGTGCTCTATTGAGTGAAAAGCAGAATGTTTAAGAATGAATTGTATATTTGGCTGAGGAGACTTCCAAAGTATTAAAGGTGTATTATAGTAAAATGTGAGAGAAAGAGAGAAGGAACTGTTAAGCAAAAAAGAAATCAGTACCAAATGACTTGGACAATTCTGAGGCTATCTAGATTACATAAGATGCTAACATCACAAATCATCAGGAAAATGCAAATCAAAACCACAATCAGATACCACTGCAAACTCACTAGGATGGCAATTATCCAAAAAACAAAAACCAACACAAGTTGCTAAGCACAGAGAGAAACTGGAACCCCTACGTACTATTACTGAACACAAAATGGTCAGCCACTCTGGAAAACACTGTGGCAGTTCCTCACAAAGTTAGATTTACCATATGATCCAACAAATTCCACTCCTAGGGATACACCTGAAGAAACTGATAGCAGGGACGCTAGCAGATATTTATACACCAATGTTCTTTTCAGTATTACTCATGATAGGCAAAAGGAAACAACCCAAGTGTCTATCAAAAAAATGCATGGATAAACAAAATGTGCTATACACATACAATGAAATACTATTCAACCATAAAAAGAAATGAAGTTCTGGTGCATGATACAAGATGAATGAACTTTGAAAAACACTATGCTAAGTGAACAACATTATGCAAATGCTAATAAAGAATAATATATGATTCCACTTATATAAGGTACCTAGATATGCAAACTCATAGAGACAGGAAGTAGAATAAAAGTTACCAGAGGCTGGGCAATGGAGGAATGGGGAGTTATTGCTCAATGGGGAAAGAGTTTCTGTTTGAGATGATGACAAAGTTTCAAAAATAGTGACAATGTTTATACAACACTGTAAATACACTTAGTGGCACTGAATAGTACCCTTAGAAAAAATAAAATAGTGAATTTTATCACAAAAAGGATTTTTAGCAATATTTATTTTTGAGAGAGAGCGAAGGGCAGAGAGAGAGACAGAGAAGCAACTCCTCATCCATTCAAGTTTTATCATGAGATTGCAGCAATTCAGTTGCATCTTCAGGCTCCACTTCTAATTCTAGTTTTCTTGCTATTTTTACCACATCCATAGTCACTTTCTGAAGGTTTGAAACCCTCAAAGTCAACCATGAAGGCTGGAATTAACTTCTTCCAAACTCTTGTTAATGTTGACATTTTGACCTCTTCCCATGAATCATTAATGTTGTTAATGTCATCTAGAATGGCAAATCCTTTCCAGAAGGCTTTCAGTTTACTTTGCCCAGATCCATCAGAGGAATCACTATCTATTGCAGTTACAGCCTTATGAAATATATTTCTTAAATAATAAGGCTTGAAAGTTGAAATTACTCCTTGATCCATGGGGTGAAGAATGGATGCTGTGTTAGCAGGCATGAAAACATTCATCTCATTGTACGTCTTCATCAGAGCTCTGGGGTGACCAGATATATTGTCAATGAGCAGTAACACTTTGAAGGAATCTTTTTTTGTGAGAAAACCTTAAACTTAAAATATTCAGTAAACTATGTTGTAAAATAAATGTGCTGTCATCCAGGGTTTGGTGTTCCCTTTATAGAGCACAGACTGAATAGATTTAGCATAATTCTTAAGGGCCCCAGATTTTCAGAATGATAAATAAGCACTGGCTTCAACTTCAAGTCATCAGTTGCATTAGCCCCTAACAAGAGAATCAGCCTGTCCTTAGAAGCTTTGAAGCCAGGCACTGACTTCTCCTCTCTACCTATGAAAGTCCCAGATGGCATCTTCTTTCAATAGAAGGCTATTTTGTCTAGGTCTATATTGAAAATCTAGTTTAGTGTGACCACCTTTGTTAATGATCTTAGCTAGATCTTCTCAATAGTGTTGCAGCTTCTACATGAGCTCTTGCTGCTTCACTACATACTTCTATGTTATAAAGACAGCTTCTTTCTTCAAACCTCACAAACCAACCTCTGCTAGCTTCAAGCTTCTTCTGAAGGTTCCTCATCTCTCTCAGCCTTCATAGAATTGAAGAGAGTTGGAGCCTTGACCCAGATTAGGCTTTCAGCATACCTTGGCTTTCAACATGCCTTCCTCACTAAGCTCCATATCTGGCTTTTGATTTAAAGTAAGAGACGTAGGGGTGCCTGGTTGCTCAGTCAGTTAAGTGTCAGCTCAGGTCGTAATCTCACGGTCCTGAGATCAAGCCCGCATCGGGCTCTGTGCCAGGTGTGGAGCCTGCTTAAGATTCTCTCTCTCCTCCCCTCAGCCCCTCCCGCGCTTGCTCACGCTCACACACGCTCTCTCTCTCTCTCTCAAAAGTAAAATAAAATCTTTAAAAAAAATAAGTAAAGTGAGATATGTGGGATTTCCCTTTCACCAGAGTACTTAGAGGCCACTGTAAGGCTATTAACTGGCCTCATTTCATATTGTTGTGTCTCAGAGAATAGGGTGGCTCAAGGAGATTGAGAGATGGAAAATGGCTGGGACTAGGCAGAACACACGTAAGATTAATTGGTTAAATTCACTGTCTTATATGGGCACAATGTGTGATGTCCCAAACAATTATAATAGTACCATCAAAGGTCACTGATCACAGATCACCATAACAAATAATAATGAAAAAGGCTGAAATATTGTGAGAACTACCAAAATGTGAAACAGAGACACAAAATGAGCAAATGCTGTTGGAAAAATGGTGCCAGTAGACTTTCTCATTGCAGGGTTGCCACAAGTCTCCAATTTGTAACAAATGCATTATCTGTGAAGCACAATAAAGTGAAATAAACCAAGGGATGCCTACAATACAAAATGGCCTTTAACTTTGTTTTTAACTTTCCATTTGGGGAATGAAAAATATAAAAAGTAAGACATGACATTAAAATTCTACAGATTTTTTAAAATTTTAATCAACATCCATTACCCTACAGTTCTGCAGATTACCAATATAGACAGTCTTGATTGGGTTCTCTGCTCAGGGTATCACAAGGCCAAATATCAGGATTTCAGACTGAGCTCTTCTCTGGAGTCACTGAGGAGCAATCCACCACCAACCACTTCTAGGTTGCTGGCAGAACCCTGTTTCTTGCAACTGAGATATAGTCTAAGGTTCCCTCTTTTTGCTTGTTACCAGCTGAGGGCATCTCTCATCTCCTTAAGGTTTCCTATATTCCTTTTCCCACGCTGTCTTCATCTTCAGACCCAGCATGTTACAACTTCCTCTTCTGTTACCAGGTGGAGAATATTCTTTTTTTCCCCTGAAAGTCTCATGATTAGATCAGGCTCAACATGGTCAGTTCCCCATCTTTAGGTCAACTGTGCCATGTGAAAACATAATTAGGGAAGTGACATCTAAGAACGTTCACATGTTCCAGGGCTTAGGGTGGGCCATCACTGGGAAGCCAAATTCAATCAAATTCTAAAGATTTTTAAAAGCAAATCTTCCATTAAATTATTAAAGATCTTGTTTCAGTGCTGGACAATCCTGATAAAAAAGTTCTTTAATCTGAGTTGAAATTAAAATTTCTATGCTCTGGAGAAACAAAGGGTCTTATTTCCTTTTCACCGGATTAACACAGGCCTTAGGAAACTCAAAATTATTCATCTCTGGGTTAAATATATTATACTTACTGTCTCAGTTGTTTCATATCACATTTTCTCACCATCCTAGTCACTATGGATATATAACCCATTTTAGCAAGGGAAATATGCCTCATTTCTAGTGCTAATCTTCATAAATTGCCTAAATAAAGAGCTACCTTTATGGAAGACACTGAGTTTGGATACAAGTGCAACTACTAAATGAGAGCATGGATTTTTGTCATCAGACAGCTCTGTTGTGAATCCTAGTTCTACCACTTAGTAGTTACAGGACTATGATGACTAATTTTGTGTGTCAACTTGACTGGGCTATGGGGTACCAAAATATCTAGTCAAACAATATTCTGGGTGTTCCTGTGAGGGTGCTTCTGGAATAGATTAACATTTAGATTATCAGACTGAGTAAAGCAGATTGCCTTCGCTAACATGAGTATGCCTCAACCAATCTGTTGAAGGCCTGAATAGAATAGGCTGACCCTCAGGCCAGTAAAAGGGGGTGAAAAGCATCAACATACTAGAGATTTTGAAGAATTTCTATAAGATATAATATATGAAATCACAGTGATAGGTAGGTCAGGGTGGAAATGACAGAGTGGAGTAGTTCTGAAAGAGATGGTAAGTCCTACAAAACATAAAAAGTACGCTGACCCCTGGCCAAGCACACACAAAGAATGTTTCAGGGAAGATAAGACTTTTTTTCTTGTGATTCCAAAGGGGTTGTGGGCTGAATCAACAGTTATGGAGATAAGCATACTTTAAAAAGGTAAAAACTGCCGGATATGGTGCCTGGAAACCTAGGGAAGAATCCTCCTTATCTGGTTATTAGAGAAGCGCCTGGCCTGTCTGCTTATTTATTCTGAGCAAAGCACACTAATAAGTAAATCCTACCTACCTACCAAAAAACTCCCCATAAATATTCATTCCATTTAGGGTAAAGATTTGCTATGGAATCAAGAAAAAAACCTATTCCAATAATCTATATTATTCAACTGGTCATATATTAACATGATGGACATCCAAGGATCACCAACATTTAAGGAAACCACAAGAATGAAAAAGGCCCATGATGAAAAAAAGAACAAACAACTCTAGAGATAACAGGTAGTTTGAGGGAAAAAGAAAGAAAAAGAATTCTAATTAACATCTTCAGAAAAACTGGATAAGATATTGTACCTACAAAACAAGAGGCGTATGAAAGAGTAGAATTAAAAGAACAAAGAGTATAGTTTAAAGAAATTTAAAATAGAATGCCTATCCACCACCATCTCCCCCACCCCCGCCCTGCAACATACAGAAAAACTTGAAAAGTTGGAACAAAAGTTGAAGAAATACAGAGTAATAACCCAGTGTGGGTGATAATCTCTTTCAAAATAGTACAGGAAAAGAGACTCCTCTGTCCTCTCCAACACATACACACACGAGGAAAAATAATGGAAAGGACCCAGGCAATACAGAGCAGAAGAAAAAAATATATATACTACTAAGTACATCTTTGATCTAGAGTAGAAGTTGTCAAACTTGGGCCAACGAGCCAAATCCTGCCAGCACCACTTTAGCAATTAAGGTTTTACTGTAATACAGAATGCTTATATGTTTACATGTTCTCTGTGGCTGCTTTCCTACTAACTACTAACTACAACACTAGAGTTAAGTTGCAACAGGGACCATACAGTGTGCAAAGCCTAAAATATTTACCATTTGGTCTTTTACAGAAACATTTGTCGAATCTTGATCTATAGCTATGCTGTCGATTATAGTAGCAACTAGCCAAATGCAGTGTTTAAATTTAAATAATAAAATTAAAACTTCAGTTCCTCAGTCATGTCAACCACACTGCAAGTGCCCAATAGCCATATGTATTTAATGGTTATTGTACTGGACACTGTAGGCATAGAACATTTCCATTAACAGAAGAAATTCTGCTGGACATGGCTTATTTGGAAATTACTACAATAGATTACTAGAACTGTATTTTAATTATTGCTTTAAAAAGTACTATATTGAAAAAATAAACATATAGGTAAGAGATGCAGGAAGAAAGATTAAATTCAGAAAAAGATAAATTAGTAATGTTAGAAATGGAAATCATTAATGCATAAACCTAAGATGTCATTCTATGAAAATACCTTTAAAAAATATATATGTATATGTGTGTGTGTATATATATATATATACATTTTTTTTTTTTAAATAATTCTTCAGGGCACCTGGGTGGCTCCGTCAGTTAAGCATCCAACTTCAGCTCAGGTCATGATCTCGCAGTCTGTGAGTTCAAGTCCCAGGTCAGGCTCTGTGCTGACAGCTCAGAGCCTGGAGCCTGCTTTGGATTCTGTGTCTCCATCTCTCTCTGCCCCTCCCCCACACATGCTCTGTGTCTCTCTCGGTCTCTCAAAAATGAATAAATATTACAATTTTCTTTAAAATAATGCTTCAAAGTTATTCAGAGAAAAGAAAATCCAAATATATAGCATTACAAATAAGTTAGTAAATGTCATCACAGATATAGAAGGGATTATAAAAGAATTCAATGTAGGGAATGCAAATAATGCTATCAAACTTGAAAGTAATAAAAAAAAGTGTTTCCTAAGATAATATAATTCAAAGAAAGGTAAAATATGGAACGAGTCATGAATAAAAAGTTTTAAAAAGTTGTATAATAGATGGCTCCAATTTAGTTCTGAGTTAACAAGGAAAATGTTTGCTACGAATTTTAATTTTCATCTTATACTGCAAGAAACTTCATATCCAGTATATAAAGTATAAACATTATTTCATACCCAGATTCTTAAACTAGAAAACAGTAGTCAAAATAACATATTTCCCTCTGTTAACACTACTCATTGGGCCAAGAATTATATATTTCTTTAGAGGGGAGCTTTACTAGTCTTTGAGACCCTCCATGCAAAATCAGATATGATATAAGAAGCTTCAAATAGAATGGTTTTAAATAAGTGGCCTTTCCCTGGGTTTCCGTAATTATTCGTAGTGAAGATGAACTCATCACACCTCATCAGAAATGTCCAGGACAATTAGAACAACACATGGGTTCAGATTAGCACAACAGTTTTATGCCTATGAGATTCCTCAAAGGTAACACACGAAAGGAGTGTGTTTCCTGGCACCAGTCACCAGTTGTTCAATTCCTTATTTGGGCTTTCTTGAAGAATAGTCCCAGTTTATCCTGCTCTAGAATTTCTTTTACTTTTATCACTGAAAATTGTTAGTGTTCTAGTGTTTACCACTAAAAATGTCTTGTTTACCTTTATAGATACATTTATTTGACAAATTTCCTTGAACTAAAACATGTTTACCTTCTGACACATTTACCCTACTACACTGAATATTCCAACATAGGAGTATACAATGGATTTTTAAATTTTAATTTTAAACTCCCCCAGTTTTCTGTTTATATTTAAATATCCACTAAAAGCGGGATGAACATAAGTACCCATGTGCTCTGGACAGTTCCAGATTATACCTGCTTTCCTTGCATCCAGTATAATGTGTTATTTTGGCATTCTTAAAATTTCCTAAAAAATTCATGGGTCAGGGGGGCCTGGGTGGCGCAGTTGGTTAAGCGTCCGACTTCAGCCAGGTCACGATCTCGCGGTCCGTGAGTTCGAGCCCCCCGTCAGGCTCTGGACTGATGGCTCAGAGCCTGGAGCCTGTTTCCGATTCTGTGTCTCCCTCTCTCTCTGCCCCTCCCCCATTCATGCTCTGTCTCTCTCTGTCCCAAAAATAAATAAACGTTGAAAAAAAAAAATTAAAAAAAAAAATTCATGGGTCAGTGAGGAAATCAAACCAAAAAAGTTGAAAATATTTTGAAATAAATGCTTATGAAAACATAAAAAAATTAAAAGTTGTAGATGCAGCGAAAGCAGTATTTACAGAAATTACACTCTTAACTATAATCAGTATATTAGAAAAGAAGAAAGGAAGAAAATCGATGAATTAAGCTTTTATCACAAGGGGGAAAACCAAAATCTCAGCAAATCAAAACTAATAAATGTAGAAAAAGATAAAAATAAAAAGCAGTAATTGACATAGTAAAAAGTAAACAGAAAAAAAATTAAGCCCAAAAGTTGGATTTTTGGGAAAAGAATAAAAATGAAAAATCTCTAGCAATCCTAACTATGAAAAAAGGAAGAAACACAAATAATATTAGCAATTATAGTCATTAAAAACGTAGTAAGAACTGCTTCTAGTATGGTGAAGTACACTTAACAACAAACTCTTCCCATAGATAACCATAAAAGCAAGACCAAATACAAAAACAATTATCTGAAGGCTCTACAGACTAAATAGAAGCCAAAAGATTTTGCTGACGAGTCAAAGTTGTAAAAGATTGTCACAAAGGTTTCTTATTTTTACAGATTTAGTTTCAGCACAATACAGTATAAGTAGTTAAAAAAGGAAAAAAGTCATCCTGAAAAACAAGTATCGCAAACTAACCAATGAAATGGGGAAGCCAGAAAAAAAATCCACCTAATCAATGTGATTTTACTTATTGAAAAAGTAATGATTCAATATAGCAGGGAAAGAACTGTCTTTTCAATAAATGGTAGTAGGTCAATAAACTATCTATACAGGAAAAACAAATACACCTTTACTCCTACCTAACACCGAAGGAAAAATAAAATCAATTCCAGCAGATTACAGAAGAAATATCTAGAAAAAACATTGAGATCATCTTTGAGATCTTGGAGTAGGCAAACAGCCATAAAATAAAAAATTGATACATCAGAATATATTCTGACTAAAAATGAAACACAAAAATATGAAAAGGTAGGGCACTCGGCTGGCTCAGTCTGTGGAGCATGCTACTCTTGATCTCAGCATTGTGAGTTAAAAGCCCCATGTTACAGGAAAAGATTACTTAAAAAATAAAATCTTAAAAAAAAAAAAAAGAAAAATTTGAGGGGCACCTGGGTGACTCAGTCAATTAAGCATCTGACTTTGGCTCAGGTCATGATCTCACAGTCCATGAGTTCAAGCCCCATGTCTGGCTCTGTGCTGACAGCTGAGAGCCTGGAGCCTGCTTCAGATTCTGTGTCTCCTCTGTGCCCCTCCTTCACTCCAGCTTGGTCTCTCCCTCTCTCTCAAAAATAAATAAACATTAAAAAAAAAAGAATATGAAAAGGAAGTCACAGACTAAGAAAATTTGTAACACATTTATTCCAAACTGGACTTCTTTCCAAAATATAAAAAGAATCTAAAAATCTAGACAATCCAACAATACTTAAAAAAAAAAAAAAAATTAGCAAAGACATGACCAGACTCTTCACACAAGAAGTTTATCTAAATGGCCAATAAACATACAAACAGGTGCTCAACTTGATCAGTCAAAATCCAAATGACAATGTCATACCACAACCCTTTCAGAAAGGCTACAGTGAAAAGAAAATATTAAGTGTTGGTAAGGATGACAGACAACTGAAATTCTCAAACATTCCTGGTAAGAGTGTAAATTGGTACAACCACGTTAGAAAAATATTTGGCCCCAAACAGCAAACTAGCCAAATCCCTTTCAACAGTAGAATGAATAATGAATTGTGATATATTTACACAATACTACAATTTTTTTAATTTTTAATTAAAAAAATTTTTTTAACATTTATTTTAGTTTTGAAAGACATAGAGCGACAGAGAGCAACTGAGGTAGGGTAGGGGCAGAGAAGAGACAGGGGGACACAGAATCCGAAGCAGGCTCCAGGCTCTGAGCTGTTAGCACAGAGCCTAATGCAGGGCTCAAACTCACATTCTGTGAGATCGTGACCTGAGCCGAAGTCGGACACTTAACCAACTGAGCCACCCAGGTGCCCCAATTTTTATTTTTTTTAAAGTTTATTTGAGAGTAGCAAGCATGGTGGAGGGACAGAGAGACAGAGAGAGAGAGAGAGAGAGAGAGAGAGAGAGAATCCCAAGCAGGCTCTGCACTGACAGCACAGAGCCCAATTCAGGGATTGAATTTATATGAACCATGAGATCATGACCTGAGCTGAAATAAGAGTTGGATGCTGAGCCATCCAGGCATCCCTACACATCACTATAAAGCAATAAATAATCCACATCTGTACACATTAATAGCAATCATTTCACAAATACAGTGTTGAACAAAAGAAGTCAAATAGTGATGGCTTCATTTACATAAAGTACAAAAACAGGTAAAGCAAATCAGGACCATGGTTTCTCTTTGTGAATGTACTAAAAGGAAGCAAAAAGAGATTACATGGGGCTAAGAACTCACCCTGTGCACACATGATTTTGACATTTATTCATTCAATCATGCTGCCAGAACACCATCAGACCTTGTAGTAAGCCTCTACAAGATCTCTATTAATATGGTTTACCTTCATAGTCACAGTTGTAATATGAACCCTAAGTCTCAAAAAGCCACTGAAGTATCCATTTCAGTCATAAGATGCTAGTTGCTTACCATGACCATTAAGTTTTCTGATATACCTTAAATAGGTTGCTACAGTTTTAGAACTGCACTCGAAGACTTCTCAGAGTACCAACTTGTTGGAACCCTTGTGAAAATGGTCCTACTATGTGGCAACAAAAATGATATAGACATTGCTTATGGAAACCTCAGATTGAAATTTTATACAGCTAATTTCATATTAAAGAAGTTTTAGGGTTACAATAAAATTGAGAGAAAAGTACAGAAATTTTCCATATACTCTTGACTCCACACATGTATAGCCTCCCCTATTATCAATATTAGTCACCAGAAAATAGCACATTTTTTTACCAAGGATGAACCTATATTGAGATATTATAATCACCCAAAGTCCACAGCTGATCTTAGGATTCACGTTTGGTGCTGTACATTTCTATGGGTTTGGACAAAAGTATAGTGACATATCCAACAATTATATGGAACATTTTCACTAAAAATCCCCTATGCTCTGTTTATTCATCTTTCCCCACCAAACACTTCTGACAACCACTGATCTTTTTATGGTCTCCACAGTTTTGCTTTTCCAGAATTTCATAGAGTTGGACTAGGTATGTAGCTTTTTCAAATTGGTTTCTTTCACTTAGTAATTTGCATTTAAGGTTCCTCCATGTCTTTTCATAGCTTGATAGCTCATTTGTTTTTACCACTGAATAATATTCCATCGTCCAGAATTTTATTCATCCATTCACTTAATGAAGGACATCTTGGTTGCTTCTAAGTTTTGGCAATTATGAATAAAGCTGCTATAAACAAACATCCATGTGCAAGTATGCATGTGGATATTTTCAACTCCTTTGGATAAATGCCTAGGTGAATGACTGTTGAAGCATATGGTAAGAGCGTGTTCAGTTTTGTAAGAAATCTCCAAATTATCTTCCAAAGTGGCTGTACAATTTTGATTTTCATCAGCAATGTATAAGAGTTCCTGTTGCTCCACATTCTCATCAGCACTTGGTGTTGTCAGTGTTTCAGATTTTGGCCACTTTAGTAGGTATGCACTAATATCTCAATGTTGCTTAAATTTCCATTTCTCTGATGACATATGATGTGAAGCATCCTTTCATTTGCTTTTTGTCATCTGTATGTCTTCTTTGGTCAAGTGTATCATAAGGTTTTTGGCCCATTTTTAAATCTGGTTGTTTACTATGGAGTTTTTTTTAAAGAGTTTATATATTCTGGATAACAATATTTTACCAGGTATATCATTTGCAAATATTTTCTTGAGTATGTAGCTTTTCTTCTCATTCCCTTGACATTGTCTCTCAAAGAGCAAGAGTTTTTAATTTTAATGAACTCAAGGTAATCAATTCCTTCTTTCATGGATATCTTTGGTTTCACATCTAAAAAAGTATCATATACCCAAGATTGTCTAGTTTTCTCCTATGTTATCTTCTACGAGTTCTATAGTTTTGCATTTTATGTTTAGATATGTGATCCAGTAGAGTTAATTTTTGTGAAGGATGTAAGGTCTGTGCCTAGATTCTAATTTTCTTTGCCATTTATATGTTCTTCCAGCATCATCTGTTGAAAAGACTATCTTTGCTTCATTATATTACCTTCACTCATTTGTCAAAGATCAGTTGATTGTAGTTATGTGAATTTATTTCTGGGTACTCTATTCTGTTCCACTGATCTGTCTATTCTTTTGCCAATTCCACACTGTCTTAATTAGCATGACTTTGTAGTAAATCTTGAAGTCATGTGGTTTCAGTCCTCCAATTTTGCTATTTGTGTTTGCTATTTTTGGTCTTTTGCCTCTTCATAAGAACTTTAAAATCAGTTTGTCAATATTCATAAAGTAATTTCCTGGGATTTTAATTTGGATTGCATTGAATCTAGAGATTAATTTGGGAAGAACCAACATCTTGACCTTGAGTTTCATACCCATAAACATGGAATATCTATTTTTTTTGGTTTTTCTTCAATTTTATTCATCAAAGTTTTGTAGTTTTCCTCTTATAGATCTTATAAATATCTTTTTCAGATTTATGCCTAAGTACTTAATTTTTTTGGCTACTAATGTAAATTAGATTGTGTTTTCAATTTCCAATTCCACTCATTCATTGTTGGTATATAGGAGCTGATTTCATTTTGATAGCAAGGAGAGATGGCTTTAATGAGAATGTGTAGGTTGAAGTGAGATTTGAAGGATAAGTATAAATTAACTAGTGGCCTTTAGGAGGAAGAAAACTTGTGGAGTACAGGAGAATGAATAAATGCTAGAGTAGAGAGAGTAAGGAAATTTACAGAATGATGTGCCTAGAGAGGCAAGTAAAGGGAACTACATGCAAGTGCTTAGTATTGTTTTTATATGATCAGATTTCTATTTAGAAAGGATTAGGATAGCTCTTGAATAGAGAATATACTGCAGATGAACCATGATGAGGGCTATATGTCCCAGAATGGATTAGAAAGCTATGAAAATGGGGCGCCTGGGTGGCTCAGTCGGTTAAGCCTCCAACTTCAGCTCAAGTCACGATCAGACAGTCCGTGAGTTCGAGCCCCGCGTCGGGCTCTGGGCTGATGGCTCGGAGCCTGGAGCCTGCTTCCGATTCTGTGTCTCCCCCTCTCTCTGCCCCTCCCCCGTTCATGCTCTGTCTCTCTCTGTCTCAAAAATAAATAAACGTTAAAAAAAAATTAAAAAAAAAAAAGAAAGCTATGAAAAAGTAAACTCCATAGGTGTTGGCAATGTAATGGATACGGCAGAATGATGCTTGAAAGAGGACCTGAGTGGGGCACCTGGGTGGCTCAGTCAGTTAAGCGTCAGACTCTGGTTTCGGCACAGATCATGATCTCACAGTTTGTGAGTTCGAGCCCTGCATGGGGCTCTTCACTGACATTGAGGAGCTTGCTTGGGATTCCCTCCCTTTCTCTCTCTCTCTCTGTCTCTCTGCCCCTCCCCTGCTTGCACTCTATCTCTCTCTCAAAATAAATAAACATTCAAAAAAAAAAAAAAAAAAAAAGAGGACCAGAGTGTAAGTGAGGTTACTTGTCTTAGGCAACTAATTCTGTAAATGGTCCTATCATTTACGGAGATACAAAACACAAGAGAAAATTCATTCTTGGGCATTATGAGTTTGAGGTCCCACTAAGATTTTCAAGAAACAGGTAAAGTAAATACCTGAATTTATACTTCTGGAAGTCAGAGAAGCGTTCTGGACTATTTATGTTAATCATTGATATATAAATGGTAACTGAAGTCCTGGGACTGGATAAAAGTAAGAATATGGAATAAAAAGTCAAAATGATCTTAAGGATTGCAAGATTTAATGGCAGAAAGGAGGGAAAAGAGCTTCTTTTCTTTTACACACCTTAGCCATCGAATTGTCCCCCCTCCTTTCAAAAACTGATCCTTCTCCTATGCTATGATTTCCATTCCTTGTATCTCATTCAGGTCCTTTGCTTTATCAGTTGTCTAGAATTATTTTCCAGTGCCTATTTTCTTTCTCTCTTTAACAAAACTCCTCCCTTAAACCTTTGTCATCTCCCTCTATCCCCCTTCACAGGAAAGCTTTCTAAAATGTAAAATGGTCTACTTTTACAGAATATTCATTTGCCATTCAATTCTAAATATAATTATTTTACTTTTAATTTTACTACTCCATCAAATCTTCCTTTAACAAAATCTCAGAAACATTATTAGTAAATCAAATAAACACTTCCCAACTCTTACTTTACTTTCTGTTCCTCTGCCCACTTTTTATTTATTTATTTATTTATTTTACTTTTTTTTTTTTTTTTTTTTTTTTTTTTTTTTTT
>NW_024412418.1:20026826-20257194 GCF_014898765.1 Herpailurus yagouaroundi | reverse complement strand
TGAGATCATGACCTGAGCCGAAGTTGGACACCCAACCGAGCCACTCAGGTGCCCCAACTGCCCACTTTTTAAATGTTCATGTACCCCAAAGTTTATTCTTGGTTCTTTTTTCTTCTCATCTTAAAGTATATATTTCCTTGGTGACTTTATCCATTCCCTTGATGTAAACTTCCAACATGTGCTAATTAATTTCAAATCTATATGTTTCATCTAGAGATCCCTCTGTCACATAACCCACGGTGTATTGGACATCTCTAGTTGGATACTACAAGGGTACCTCCAATTAAACATATTCAAAACAGGGGCACCTGGGTTGCTCAGTAGGTTAAGCATCTGACTTCGGCTCAGGTCATGATCTCACCATTCCTGAGTTCAAGCCCCGCGTCTGGCTCTGTGCTGACAGCTCAGAGCCTGGGGCCTGTTTCATTCAGATTCTGTGTCTCACTCTCTGTCTCTGCACCCACCCCCCTCGTACTCTGTCTCTCTCTCTCAAAAATAAACAAACATTAAAAAATTTTTAAACTTGGGGCGCCTGGGTGGTGCAGTCGGTTAAGCGTCCGACTTCAGCCAGGTCACGATCTCGCGGTCCGTGGGTTCGAGCCCCGCGTCAGGGTCTGGGCTGATGGCTGGGAGCCTGGAGCCTGTTTCCGATTCTGTGTCTCCCTCTCTCTCTGCCCCTCCCCCGTTCATGCTCTGTCTCTCTCTGTCCCAAAAGTAAATAAATGTTGAAAAAAAAAATTTAAAAAAAATTTTTTTAAACATATTCAAAACAGATTTTAAAAACTCATTTTATTATCTCCCATTTTGTACAACAACTAACACGAGAACTACAAAATTCTGCTGTTTTCCTTTATTTTTGATCCTCTGTTATTCACAAACCCGTTCAAAGCAGAAACCTGTTAGTCATCTTTGATTCCTCCTGTCAACTTTCCTTGGTCATATCAATTCTACTCCTCACAGTAATCTCTAATTCATTTCATGTTTTTTATCCCAATCGATTCTCTTCTAGTATACTCTTAGCCAAAACACAACAATCAAATATGATCATCATGCTAATACTTTACTTAAAATTTTTAAGTGATTTCCCATTTCCCATTACTTTTACAAAAAATAAGAACCACGACCTTAAAAAAAAAAAAATCAGTTAAACCTTTGTCTAACTTCTCCAGTCTCTTCTTAGCACTCTGTATAAATCATGAGAACTAACCTGCACAGAAGCAGTGGGTGCAGATTTATTGAAGAAAGTCTCTGCATTCTCTGTAATGGCTTTCATTGTCTATAATGCCCTTATCTCTTACACATCCTTCATCCACACAGGTTAAACTTCCTTTTCAGTAGAAACTTCCCACAGCCCCCCTCTCTCAGTCCAAGTTAGGTAACCTGCATTTGTCCTCCAAGGATTTATAATATACTTTACTATCCTATTTACCCACTTTCCTCCCACAACTCAAGGAGAAAAGAAACTATTCTTTCTCCTATAACCTGAATGCTTAGCATACTGCCTGGGATTTAGTACGTGCTCAACAAACAATTGTTAATTATTAAGTTATTAATCATTATTAACACCACACCTAAACATATTCTTTTAACTCTTCCCTTCCACAAATACCTCATTTATTCCAATGTTTTATACACAACTCTACATACTGGTAAATTCAAGATTTTGCTTTGAGGGCAAAAGTTTTGTCTTCATCAAAAAAAAATTAAGACAGATTAATTTATTCTATGATCATGTTATATGAAAGATACAGCCTCATTTCAAGAATGGCTTTGTGTGCATATATACGGCATGCTTTCCTAATTATAAAGTTGAAAAACAATTCTTCATTTCTAGTAATAAGATAAACAAAGCATCATACCATTCCCTTTAGAAAACTAACGGGTGAAATAAATGGAGTAGAAAATAAGGGAATATGTAGTAAAGAAGCCCATAAACATTCAATATTGGTAGTTTTTCAAAGTTTTCACAGCAGCAAAAATATCCAAGAAGTTTCCATTTGATATTAGACTGCTTTGTTCCTTTTGTTTTGGCCTTCTTAGTACTTATTCACCACAGGAAAATATTAGCGCCAATTGTCCAATGTGTTCATTTCAACTGCTATGCTGTTTTCTACATGTTAATCTTGTATCCCCAAATGAGAACATTTTTACTTCAATAGGCCTAAAATGACATATTAGGTCTAAGCAGAAAGCAAGCACTCAACAGCTATTTATTGAATAATTTAGATTACAAATATATACTGATGAAAGAGTCTAAATGAAAGCATCTAAACCTTGATCAAGCTTTGCAGCTGATGTATTGTTAAAGAGTAAGGTGGTTTGTTTTGTAGTCTTAACATTTTACTTTAAAAACAAAAACAAAACCCACCAGCCACTATTTCACAATACTAACTACAATTTATCAAACAGAACAGGCCAAAAAGTTTTAACAAGTCACTGCGATTTAAAACAATCCTATGGCAAGAATTTCAGTGAGGTTGGATATATTTTTAAAGTATCATAGATCACTGTCAAAACCAATAATCTAGTAATGCAGGCATGATTTGGGAGTCTATTTTAGTTTAGTCATTTGTCAATCGTGAATACCTTAAAAATCACTCCTCTAACCAGCTCAGTTTTGAGAAAAGTTTTAAATCCAAAGACACATCTCTAAATCACATCTTTTTTCAGCACATAAAATTCTAATAAAAAAGCTCTCAATTCACAGTTCACAAATCACTAGAAAAAGAAAGTACATACACATCCAATACTCACCAGGTTTTATGGGGGGGGGGGGGGGAAGAGACTTAAAGTATTTTCTGTTATTTGCAGCTGCCTTAACAGCAAATGACAATTAAATGTGTGAACAAGGTTGTCAGAGTAACACTTGTCATTCACACTACTTATGGAAATGCGCCCCAAGACTTCCAGAAGCACTAATTAAAATTAACGAAAGCTTCTCACGGGGACTTGTCAGAGAAGTACATTTTGTCATTTGCTGTTTGAAACAGGAGAACACCAAATCGCCTCAAAGCTCAAGAGTTTTCCCCTTAAGGTCTAAATCCAACCCACCTCCCTGGCATCGGCACTGATGAACTGAGCCCAGATGCTGAGCAAGCAACTCATTAAGAGTTCCAATTCCAATTTCTTCAATATAACACAACCATCCCGAAAAAGAAAAAAAAGAAAGAAAAAGGAAAAAAAAAACAATCCTGATGTTAAAGGCGGTATGAATTTTCTTTCAGAAATCAGAAGAGAAAGAGGCGAGGGAAAATATCTTTTCTCTTTACCAAGGAGCGGTGAAAGGTGCAATTTCCCACCGGTAGTTTCTAGATATATCGCTCCTTTACTAGCCTTTTCTTTAACTCAGAGTGAATACTCAAAACGAGAAAAATTTTGAACACGACCCACCTCTATGCCCAAAGAACCAAGGTAGACTCACCCAGGACTCAGGTGGGCCTTTCTCACCTGGGCCCCAGAAAAGTCCGCCGTCCCCACGTAGAGCTCACTTTTCAGCAATCCTCCTTGCGATTGGTTGACTGGAAAGAGAACTCTCAATCCTATTGGCCACGAGAGCCGTGGTACTGGGCAAGGAGGCGGGAGTTTGGGACTGGCTCTGACAGGCCCGCTGCTTGAGTTCCCAGAGTTCCTATTGGGTCAACGCGGGAAGCTCCAAGATGGCGGCAGTGGCGACCTGCGGCACCGGTGCTGGGAGTACTGGATCTATGGTGGCGGCAGGCAGCAAGAACAACGTCACCAGTTTCCAGAGGAGGGGTCCTAGAGCCAGCGGTTCTGACAGCAGCTATTCTCGACTGGTGTCCATCGCGGGCACACGACCGTCGGTACGGAATGGACAGCTGCTGGTATCAACTGGGCTCCCAGCCCTGGACCAGCTCTTAGGTCGGTTCAGAACGGAGATTTGGGTTTAGGGAGGGCACCTGCCGGGGAAGCCACCCTAACCTCACGTCTCTCTCTCCTCCTCAGCCTTCGGACGTGGAGAGGATAGTCCGGTCTGATAGTGACGGAGGGGAGGAAGGGTTACACTGAGACTTTTAAATGCTGTTACTGCTCCCACTTTCTACTGTGGTTCTGGCCCACCAACCTTTTTTAGGTTACGACGGGATCCCTACATGTTTTTTGTTTGTTTGTTTGTTTGTTTGTTTTCTTGAAATGCTGCCTAATAAGGGGGAATCATTAATACTTGGAGACGGTTTGGCCTTCATCTCTAGGATCCCCTCCTGGCCTCTGATTGCACCCTTCTGTCAACCCCAGGTAGTTCGTGGTTTGGCCTAACCTACAAAAGTTTGTATCATTGTGAGAGATTTGAAAATGCTGGGGGAAAAAAAAAAGGAACTTCCCTTCTTTCACCGCCAGGCTGCTTATCTCCTGGTTCTGAATCTTTAAACAAACTCTACTGGCTTTTAAGGGAATGGATGTTAAAGGCTTATGTGGATTCAAAGTAGTTAAATCCTGTTGTTGATATTGACGGTCATACTAGTGTCTGCGTTAAATATATGTATATAAATTTTTGTTAATTTTTTTCTCTATATATTTTGCCTCCCAGAGTTAAACTCCAAAGATACGTTTAAGGTTAATTCATATTTTAATGAGAAAAAGAAATCCAGTTCTTAGGTCTTCCTGTAAAATCTGTAATTTTTCATGAGAAGCCTACTGAAGAGTAGCTTGTTTCATAACTATTATGTTGCAGAGATTGACCACATTAGATTGGTAGGACAGAGCTGCTGTGTTAAGAGCTTGTAAATTAGTTAATACCTGTTAGAATGTTTCTTCATTAAAATTGGTCTATGTTTATATTTCATAACTTCTATATAGTATGTGATATGTGTCAGTTAAATCTTGTACACTTTCATAAAATATTATAAATGACGTTTCTGGTTCTTGTACTTCACTTGACATTTCTCTATTTTTTACCCTTCAAGGTACACTTTTCAGGTAGGTTTAGTGCAAAGGAAATTGACAAGGCAAGCAAACTGTGAGAAAGAGTGTGGCTTCTTGTCTCTGTTATTTCACATCCTTAACTGGATCCTGGTTATTTCTACATAAATTTAAGTATTTTAACTTAATTGTTTTAAGTCCGTTGCCTTCCTCAATTTCATGGTACTAAAAACAAATGATTCAAAATATCTAGTTAGCAAATATTTATCTCACTTTTTTCCCTGGTGAATTTTACCTGGTGTTGTCCTATATTTGAACTGAAAGCTTGAAAGCTGTTCTTAGTCCTTGCCTTTTTTTTTTTTTTTAATTCAGTGGAGATCTGTAACTTCATTCACTTGATCCTGAAGCTATTCAAACAAAAAGGTCACATTTCTGACATTATACCTTCAGTTTCTCATTAGAATAACAAAATGCCTAGCACAGTTCCTGGCATATAGTTGATTCTCATTAAGGTCTTGATTGAAAGAAAAATAATGCGTAAAAAAACAAAACAAAACAAAAAAAAAAAAACCTGGACAAGAGATTCTGAAACATGTAGGTTGAGTTATGTGTTTGAGCTTTAAAAACAGACACAAATACAGTGATGTGAACAGAGTCATAAAACTAGAGACCGTCTATCTAGGCTGATCTTTGGGCTTCAAATTCAGTGTTCACTATGCTACAGCTGTCTCAAATTTTTGAGAACTCTTAAGTGGCTTTAAGCATTCATCAAACCTAAGACTAATGATTTAAGTATGTGTCTTAAAGCACCCACCAAAAAGTTAACCCAAAGCACCTTCCTTATGTGTTTCTACAATGATATAAACTTGAACTATAATTTAAAAATCTTCCAGATTTGCTTGAGGGGGACCCTAGTATTTGACTGTAATAAGCTTATGCTGAAAATTGGTGTTCATTAAGATAATTGAAATAGGTATCAGTTTTTGGATATTTTGAAATATATTTTGCATGTATACAGTTAATTCTCAAAGAGCACAGAAGTTGAAGAGGTTGTTATTATAGAAGTTAGTACATTTGGAATAATAAATATGTCTAGAAGTATTTTAGTTGTTAACTTCTTCATGGCGTTTTTGTATTTTTATTTTTTTATTTTGTATAGCTCTGTAGAGCAAATCCATTACATTTGTTTTACATTAAAATATTATTTGGAAGTGAAACATTTGGCTGCTTATGTGTATACACATAAATATAAGTAATTAGATTATATTGTTATTCTAAAATATTATTTGCCTCAGATTGTGACAAGCCTAATATAACCATATTGTGACAAAATATAATGATAGTAGGATGTTATGATACCAGAATGGTGAAACTGTGCTATAACATTGTATTTATTGCCTAAATGTATTTTGTGGTTACTGTGTAACAAGTAAATATTGTGTTGTCACTGCCATGCAGTGCAGTGATTTTTACTACTGCCACTGTAATGTCAATGTAATTTTAAGCATAGATGCAAAATATATTTAAATGTATATTTGAATATATTACACAGGCAAATTGAATGTTGGTCTTTTGAACATATGCTGGTATTTCTATTCATATTCCCAAGTGCTTTATAAATTTGAGGATTCCCCATATCAACATCTTTTAAATGTGATCTAATCATATTAAATACTTTTGTTATGACAACTTAAATTTTGTTAGATATTGACATACATTTTCCAACTTGGCCACATTGAAATTTTTTCAAATTCTAAGGTTTCCTAACCCAGGCTCCCAGCCTTGCCTTTCCAGGACATTTATGTTGTTATACGAGGACACTATATGTAAATATTTTATTTTTCTTCTTCTAAAGATTGGAAAAAGTTTACAGTAGGTGAAGAATTCTGGCAGGATTTCTTTTTTTCTAGAATAAAAAAATATAGCTCATCCTAGGATTATATTGTCTAACCTGGAGGAATTTTCCCCAACCTCATCCTTCAAAAGGATACTTGAAGAAAGAGTGATTTCCCAGGTTTGACTGGCTTAAAATTTATGTGCTGTTTGGAACTTACTCAGTTTTGACAGTCAAGTGAATAGAAGATAGGGATTTGGGATAAATAATAGTTCGGGAAGAACACTCCAAAGAAGCCTGATGGTTGCTGCCAATTTTCAACACTAATGTCAAAAAGTAAAAATACTGGTGGGCTTATTTCCTTTGCACCACAGTGTCTTAATATAGAGTGTGAAATGTACTTTGAGTTTGGACTATATATTAAAAATAATCCTGGTTATGCTAGTTTAGCAACTGATATCTGTACATTTAAGGGAAATGTAGCTTATTCCTTTGTATTGTTATATAAAACTATTTCATATAATTTAAACTACAGAACCATTCTCAATGTTAGTAGCTTTTTCTATTTGTTTCCTATATTTGCCCAGCTAATAGTTTTGATAATCAAGGATTGTCAGGATATTTACTACCTCCTAGTGACAGATGAAAAAGTTGAATTGTTAACAAAATAAACTGCAATTTAATTTGAGGTATGGCATTAAGTAGTTAAGGACATTGCTATGAACCAAGGAAAGAATATGAACTTTTTGTGCATTGTATTTTCCCTAAAATGACCTTCTATGATTTTATACAAAACTATTCCTTTATAGAAAACACTAGAAAGAACTGATATAAATCGTTGTCTTTCCTGACTTTTCGTTCTTTTCCCTTTTACTTCCTGTAACTGAAAAAGGAGATGTCTTTGTAAGATTTCACTTCTGGGCCTTCTTGTCCCAATATATTAATTTGGCCTTGCTTACCCAGAATTTATAGCTTAATTAGAGATTTGTTTTGGGAAGTGTATGGGGATTGAATTTTCTACTTTTAAAATCATTTTCTGGGGTCCCTGGCGAGCTCAGTTGGTAGAGCATGTGACTTTTGATATCAGGGTTGTGAGTTCAAGCCCCACATTGGACATGGAGCCTACTTAAAAAAAAAAAAAAAAATTGTAGGAGTGCCTGGGTGGCTCAGTGGGTTAAGCATCGACTCTTGATTTCTGCTCAGGTCTTGATCTCAAGGTTGGTGGGATTGAACCCTGCATGGGGCTTCACAATGTCAGAGCCTGCTTGGAATTCTCTCTTCCTACTACTCCCCCACACATGCACATGCTCTCAAAATAAATAGACTTTTAAAAACAAAAGTTATAAAAATTAAAATTTTAAATCATTTGCTAATTATTCACATGAATAAAAAACAACCCTTTGTATTTTAAAAATCATAAAATTTCAAGATAATTGTCAAGATCTTAAATTTTCTGGTAATGTTTTCTAAAGTATTAGATTTTTTCCTAGTTTTCAGACAAAATGCTGTGTCATTTTTAAAATTTAAAACCTTGAAATTAACACTTTAAAAGAATCCTCAAGCTTTCAAACTCATTATCTTACATGTTGATAAACTATTCTACCTGTATTTTTAGTAAGCTGGAAATACATAGACTTATTAAAGAAATCCATAAGTAAAACCAAGAGTTTATTTGCTTAGTGACTTCAATGTGATGATTGCCTGAGATCTGATTAAAAGAGAAAGGAGGCAATAAACAAGACCATT
The DNA here is from genome assembly GCF_014898765.1 of Herpailurus yagouaroundi. Classification (NCBI taxonomy): domain Eukaryota; kingdom Metazoa; phylum Chordata; class Mammalia; order Carnivora; family Felidae; genus Herpailurus; species Herpailurus yagouaroundi. The sequence goes on along the minus strand of NW_024412418.1, from coordinate 20,248,739 downwards.
TCACTCCTTATGTTTCATCACAGAAATAAGATGATTGCTTCCTTTCCTGTTACGTACCTGTCAAACATTTTAGTGAACTATTGGGAAAAGATAGTCTATTTTAATTGGGAACTATTAATGTGAAATCTGTGTTCCTTTTCAAATAAAATTACTAATGGATATTTGCATTTAAACATCTATTAAAACGAGCTTTGGTTCAATGTAACATGTCAAGATAGCCTGTCATGGTTAGTTGCTTAAGCTTTGGATTTTTTGATGAAGGCATAGCTACAAACTTGCTCAAACTTACGTCAGAACCTCAGTGTATCAAGTGAGGTATATCTAAATACCTTATATAAACAGAGGTATTTTAGGGAAATGTAAGGTCTTGTCACACTGAAATTTGGAAGAACAGAGGAACTTTGCTGCTATATGTGTGTGTATATGTCCATGTCAAATCCTTTCACCTCATACACACACAATAAAAGTTTGAATTTTAAAATAGTAATAAGGTGCCTTCATCTTATTCCCCATGACCAACCTTCAAAATGACCAAACTTTACCTGAGCCTTCCAAATTTGAATCTAGTAAATTTACATAATAGAACCCTTTAGAAAAAAAATTTACCTTTTTAAAACAACTTTTTTTTTTTTAATTTTAGACAGAACGTGAGTTGGGGAGAGAAGCAGAGAGAGAGAGAGAGAGAGAGAGAGAGAAAATCTTGAGCAGGACCCATGCCCATGGTGGAGCCCGATGCAGGGCTCAATCTTAGGACCCTGAAGTCATGACCTGAGCCGAAATCCAGAGTTGGATGCTTAACCAACTAAGCCACCCAGGGGCCCCAAAACTTCCTTTTTGTAAGAGAAGTTCTGATAGTATATTAAGATGATTGGTTAAAGTCATTAAAATGTCCTCATTTTATGTTGTTTTAAGTAATGTTCAAAGTTTCCAAACATAGAACTTTAATGTACATGAGATTTTAAGATTTAATTGGGTGGCATTTCCTGAATTGTCAGAAACAGTGGATTACTTGAATCATTCTTACAGAAAATTGCCTTCTTGGCATACACTCATTTGTGATGCTTTGTATAATGCTTTGCTTAACTAATTCATCAATGGGAAGTATTCTTACTAAGTCTTATTACTATAGTGATCACTATCACATAATGATAAATCTTTAATGATTTGTTTTAATTAGAAAATAATGGCCAGAATGGTAACAGCTATTACTGACTACCTCTCTGAGCCAGACACTTGAGAACTAGGTATCACTTCATTTACTCAGGAAACTATTCCTTGATCTGTTCTTATCATCACACTGTGAATAACATTCACACACAAAAAAAAATCTTTAATTCTATAACTATTCCAGTTGTATGCCTTACATAAATTCTTATTTTGAGGCTACATGAATGTAGACCCAGGGATGTTTAGGTTAGAAACCTAAATCTTTCCTATAAGAAATAAGTTATGGAAAGAAAAGAAGCTAACTTTTATAGCATCTCCTCTAGACTATACTGCAGTCTGCTATATCCATCTATTAGTTCATCTTAAATATACACACAATGATGATTAGTATACAAATGCTTGTTTTTTCATGTATGGGAAAGTACAGAAATAAGCAATTAGAAAGTAATATGCTCCACATGGATCAAAACATCAGTGGTAGTCTAGATGTAGCACAAACTTTGTAAAAGTAAACATTGAGCCTAATCTTAGAGAAGATCTTTTGTTTCTACGATCCTTCATGGTTGTTATCCTGTATATTTCAACTTATGTGAATCTTTTATTTGGAACAACATTTGAAGTTATCCTATGTAGTCTGGTGTGACTTCAAATGCTGTCATGAAAGAACATATCTAAATGTGAAATTAAAATATAGATTTAGTCTATAACAAATCCTTCTAAACATAAAAATGTATAAATTACTACTTTCTTCTTTTTAAAACCTTCTTCTCTAACAACTTGAAATGTTCTACCTGTAGTCATCAAGTCACCAAAGTCACCAAGTGTGTTCATGTATGTGACCAAATTTCACATTCGTTGAAACATAACATTTATGCATATTTGCAAGGTCAAAATGTAAACACTATCAAGGGAACTTTTCATACTAAGTTTTTCTATATAATGTTTGCCACTACAAAATTTGTTGGGGGAAGAGTTCTTTATTGGTATTCTGTTTCTTTCCCAGTTTTATGCACCAAAACCGAAAAACACATGTAGGATTGACTTCAATTGTCCACCAGTTTTGACTAGTTTCTTTTTTAATTACTTGAAATATATTTCATTCTTTGAAATACACATTTTATTTTTTGTAAGTGAATTTGCTAGTATAATTTGTAACATTAGTTGCAAATAGTAATACTTTTACAAATATTTTTACCAATGTTTCACAAGATATTTGTACTCAAATGTCTTTTTACTGTAGTTCTAGTCTCCTAAAATTTGATTTTAAATTGATTTTTAATGAAATCCCTATTTAACTTCTATGCTCAGGATCATATTATCCTAATTCAGATATTCAAAACAACATTTCCTTCAAGTATTAAAAATGTATTTTATGATTGTGACCTTTTTGTTTGAAATACAAAAGTATTGTTCATTTTAAATTCTAAATGTATTTAAGAGTATGCACAGTCTTTGCGTATATTATTCATAATGAAAAAAATTAGCTTAATTATCAGGGTTATTTTCCCCCAAGGCTTATTGAATGTGAGGGTAAATAATAAAGTGGAATTTCTATTATAATAACCTTTCTTTTTAATGTTGTACTTCTGTAGTATTAAGTTACTGTGAACATTTAGGTCTCGGCTATTGAGTTAATTTATTAACAAGTGCTAAATATAACATTACTGGAACACGTAACCGCAGTTATATTGAATGCTACATGGTCCTATCACAGGAGAAAGGAGGATAGTACAGTATATTATGAAAGTAATTGTAATGTGTAGTGTGTAATTACATATAATATGTAATTATTTCATAATAGCACCTTAAGCAAAGTATTGCAAAGGTAATTAAAATGTTGTTCTCATCTGCAATTTTAAAGTTACTGAAGTAGCAGTTCTTGATAAAGCTTAACTTTTATGCTAAAGATAAGGTGTATAAAAAGGTAGCTAGATTAATTTTCTTCTTTGTTTTGTTGCACTTCCAGGTGGAGGTTTGGCCGTCGGAACGGTTCTTCTAATTGGTTAGTATGGCATACACACTTTGTTCTTCCTAATCAGAGTTCTCTGTTGTGCATAATGATTTTATGGGTTTCCCTATTCTGATATTAAATATATCACTTTCTATAAGAATTAAGGTAAATTAGAGAGGAAATGCCTTAAGTTTTAATTTAAATTCAAATGTTGATCTGAACTTGAAATAAATGAAGCAAGTATATCTGAAAATATAGCTCTTATAATTTAAAAATGTTCACAGTGCATTGTCCTCCATTTTTTTTAAAAAAAGCTAAAATCATTGCCAATTGTTTTTTTGTTTTATTTTGTTTTGTTTTGTTTTGTTTTGTTTTGGAGAATCTCTGTATTTGTATTTTCAGTGGAATTAAAACAGTGATTAGTTTGAGAAGTTGATGTGCCAATAAGTCCATTGTATATATATATCATACATTTTTCTCATTTTCTTCTTATTGAAAGAAAAGTAACAGGCCAATAAATCATATTTTGCTCATCTTTAAGCACCAATGGTTCTTATTTAATTATACATACATAATCCCATTTGCCTTATTGTTTAGTTTAGATCATAGAATCTTGGAATTGAAATAAACCTTGGCAGTTACGTAGTCAAAGCTCCCATCTAGCTACAAATCACTTTTCCATCATCCTTGACAGTAGCAAACACCATTTGAATATAGATTATATAGTTTAAAGGGCTCATTACTTCACAAAAGAATGCATTTTTTTTTCAGTATATGAAATTTATTGTCAAATTGGTTTCCATACAACACCCAGTGCTCATCCCAAAAGGTGCCCTCCTCAATACCCATCACCCCCCCACCCCTCCCTCCCACCCCCCATCAACCCTCAGTTTGTTCTCAGTTTTTAAGAGTCTCTTATGCTTTGGCTCTCTCCCACTCTAACCTCTTTTTTTTCTTTTTTTCCTACCCCTACCCCATGGGTTTCTGTTAAGTTTCTCAGGATCCACATAAGAGTGAAAACATATGGTATCTGTCTTTCTCTGTATGGCTTATTTCACTTAGCATCACACTCTCCAGTTCCATCCATGTTGCTACAAAGGGCCATATTTCATTCTTTCTCATTGCCACGTAGTACTCCATTGTGTATATAAACCACAATTTCTTTATCCATTCATCAGTTGATGGACATTTAGGCTCTTTCCATAATTTGGCTATTGTTGAGAGTGCTGCTATAAACATTGGGGTACAAGTGCCCCTATGCATCAGTACTCCTGTATCCCTTGGGTAAATTCCTGGCAGTGCTATTGCTGGGTCATAGGGTAGGTCTATTTTTAATTTTCTGAGGAACCTCCACACTGTTTTCCAGAGTGGCTGCACCAATTTGCATTCCCACCAACAGTGCAAGAGGGTTCCCATTTCTCCACATCCTCTCCAGCATCTATAGTCTCCTGATTTGTTCATTTTGGCCACTCTGACTGACGTGAGGTGATATCTGAGTGTGGTTTTGATTTGTATTTCCCTGATGAGGAGTGACGTTGAGCACCTTTTCATGTGCCTGTTGGCCATCCAGATGTCTTCTTTAGAGAAGTGTCTATTCATGTTTTCTGCCCGTTTCTTCACTGGGTTGTTTTTCGGGTGTGGAGTTTGGTGAGCTCTTTATAGACTTTGGATACTAGCCCTTTGTCCGATATGTCATTTGCAAATATCTTTTCCCATTCCTTTGGTTGCCTTTTAGTTTTGTTGGTTGTTTCCTTTGCTGTGCAGAAGCTTTTTATCTCAAAAGAATGCATTCTTGTTGTAAATGCTATAATGTTTTAGAAAGTTCTTCATATTAATGTTGAACCTGTATAATTTAACAGATTTGTTGTTCCTAATTTTGCCCTCTGGCATAATACAGAATTAATTTATGTACTTTTTCATGTGACACTCTTAAAATACTTGAAAGTAACTATTTTATTGCTTCAGATCTTCTCTAAATGAAATAGAGAGTTTCTTAATCTGCTTTTTATGTGTTGTAGTTTTCACATTCCTCAGTCTCCTGGTATGTTCTTTTGTCGCACCTTTCAGTCAGCACCATCTCTTCAACTATGCTCAGAACTGAATACAATATTCCAAATTTAGTGTGACCTATATTCAGCATATTGAGACTGTCAAATGTGATAATCCAGATAGAATTACTATTTCTATGTCCAATAAAGTTGCTTTATATTCATTGACTTCTCTTAAGGTAGCAATGAAATGTGTTAAGTATTTTAGAAAACTCTGCTCCAGGAATGACTAAAATGCAAAATGGTTGTGGGGCGCCTGGGTGGCTCAGTCGGTTAAGCATCCGACTTTGGCTCAGGTCATGATCTTGCAGTTCACAAGTTCAAGCCCCACGTCAGGCTCTGTGCTGACAGCTCAGAGCCTGGAGTCTGCTTCAAATTCTGTCTCCCTCTGTCTGTGCCCTTCCCCTGCTTGTGCTGTATCTCTGTCTGTCTCTCTCTCTCTCAAAAATAAATAAACATTAAGCAATTAAAAAAAAACAAACAGTGGTGTGTAAAATTTGCTACATACATAAGCATTTCTCTAATAAATGAAGCTCAATCTGGAAAACTCAAAAGAGATTTGTAGTATATCTTACTCCCCATCTCTGCTGGATAATTGAAAAGTAGAAATAATAATAGTGGAGCTGCCCTTTATTTAAGTCTCACTCTGGGTAATGTATTGTGGTAAATGTTTTATACACAATTTTTCCCTTAATATAACAATCTTATAAGATACTACATGTAATCCATATTATCCCCATTTTATATTTTAAGAAATAAGATTCAGAGGAGTGAAGTAACTTTCCCATTATCACATAGTTAGTGAGAGAACTAGGATTCGAAATCTGGTATGACTGAAAAGTTCATATTTTTTGTAACTGTGCTATGTAGCTTTTTTAATGCTTCATTTAATGATCACAAACACTAAAATAGGAGTTTTATGCCTTTTTTTAGAATAAAGTATTAAATAAAGAAAGCCTACATTTGTGTGGGCTTTTTCTTTTAGTAAATTTTCAAATTTCTAAACTTGAAAGAGTCCTTCTTTAATTATTCACAATAAGGATACAGGTTGCAGCCGTGCCAAAATTCTTTGTTTTAAGAGAACAAGTTGGTGGTTGCCAGAAGGGAGAATGGTGGGGAGATGAGTAAAATGGGTGAATGGGAGTGGGAGGTACAGGCATCTGGCTATGGAATGCGTACATCACCAGGATGAAAGGCAGAGCATAAAGATTCCAGTAGATGGTATTATAATAGTGTTATATGATGAGAGATCATAACCATACTTCTGGTGAACATAGCATAAGGTATAGAGTTGTTGAATCACTATATTGTATTCCTCGAAACTAATGTAACATTGTGTGTCAACTAAACTTCAATTAAAAATATAGTAAAATAAAATTTTTTAAAAAAGAAAAAACTCTTATTTTACATTATCAGCATTTCTTCATGCCAGTCTGAAGTTTTATGTCCATCATAATAAAACAATAACAGAGAATATTATTTAAGATTTGTTTCAGATATGCAATATTTGTTAAAAATTGGCCTTTATAGTTGCAGCTTATTGCTATCTAAAATATATTAATTTTTAAAGTTTTTTTAAGTTTACTTATTTTGAGAGAGAGAGAGTAGGGGAGGGGCAGAGAGAGAATGAGAAAGAGAGAATCCCAAGCCGGCTCTGCACTGCCAGATCATTACCTGAGCTGAGATCAAGAATCAGATGCTTAACCAACTGAACCACCCAGGTGCCCCTAAAATATATTAATTTTTAAAAATCATGCCATTGAGTCATTTTGGTCCTGTTTTCAGTCATCATATTTAACACAACCATTAGTTTCCGTGCAGCTCTTGGTGATAAAATATTTGTCAGTTTCTTACCAGCCATTTACTTTGATCACTACAATAGAATTTTCTGGACATTTACCTAGTGCCAAGTCTCTGAATAATATATAACATTTAAGAAAAAATTAAGTAAAATATGTTCTATAAAATATTTGTGTCACCCATCAGTTTTTAAGGACTTAGGGTACAGAATTATTCCTAACAGTAGACGTAAAAGGGAGAAATACCCTGTAATTGAGAATTTCCAGAAATGGTGATGTCAGTCTCATTTTTAAAAACTTATCTTTTAGTTAAGAATTGTTGAAGGATTTTATGGAAAAAATAATTCACAGTTTTAATATCAGTAAATAAATACATAAAATACAAAAGGATATCTAGAGAAAATTAGGTTGTCCTTTCAGTTGTTCATCCCCATACCCAGAGACAATACTGTCCTAGTATCTTCCCCAAATATTTTTACTTAAGAAATAAACATGGGAGCACTCTGCTTTTCCCACTTAACACATCTTAGAAATCCGTCCATGTGCATTCGTATGCCTCATTCTTTTAACAACTGTGTAAGATTTCATTATATGGATGTGCCATAATTTATTTAAATAATTCCCTATTGGGGCGCCTGGGTGGCGCAGTCGGTTAAGCATCCGACTTCAGCCAGGTCACGATCTCGCGGTCCGTGAGTTCGAGCCCCGCGTCGGGCTCTGGGCTGATGGCTCAGAGCCTGGAGCCTGTTTCCCATTCTGTGTCTCCCTCTCTCTCTGCCCCTCCCCCGTTCATGCTCTGTCTCTCTCTGTCCCAAAAAAATAAATAAATGTTAAAAAAATTTAAAAAAATAAATAAATAAATAATTCCCTATTGATGAATTTAAGTTCCATTTTTCTATTGCTAACAATGCTATTGTACATAATCTTGTATATAAGCTTTGCATACATATGTAAATATCTGTAGACTTGGACACTTGGGTGGCTCAGTTGGTTGAGCGTCCAACTCTTGCTTTCGGCTCAGGTCGTGATCCCAGGGTCATTAGATCAAGCCCCATGTCCAGCTCTGTGTTGAGCGTAGAGCCTGCTTGATATTCTCTCTCTCTCCCTCTGCACCTCTCTCCTGCTCATGCTGTCTCTAAAATAAAATTTAAAAAAATATTTTGAAAAATATCTGTAGAATGAATTCTAAGATATAGAGTTGCTTAGTTGTTAACCATGTTAAATTGTATTAGGTATTATTAGCATGCTAATTGGCATATTATTAGCATTGTATTAGATATTAATAGATTGCTCTCCCAAGAGATTATACCATCTTTTACTTCAGTCAGTCAGCAGTTATAAGAATACACCAGTGAGTTTACCCTCACCCTGACAACACTGTATCTTATCAAACATTTAAATTTTTACCAGTCCAAACAAGTGAAAAGTAAAGAATGACATTTCATCATTTGGGCCTCAGACTTTTCTCTTTAATAACTAAAAATCTGGGAAGTTATTATAATAGTTTTTAAAATATGCAACTGAAATTTATCTATTTATTTAAAAAAAAAATTTATGTTTATTTTTGAGAGACAGAGTCGAGTTGGGGAGGGGCAGGGAGACAGAGACACAAAATCCAAAGCAGGCTCCAGGCTCTGAGCTGTCAGCACAGAACCTGATGCGGGGCTCAAACCCACAAACTGTGAGATCGTGACCTGAGCTGAAGTTAGACACTTAACTAATTGAGCCAACCAAGTGCCCCTAAAATGTGCAACTAAATTTTAATTCTTTGCTCCAGTGGAAGTATCTGGATATGATATGATATGATATGATATGATATGATATGATATGATACTAGGAATCCACTGATTATTTATGATTTATTCAGTGAACGTTCATTGAACACACAGGTATATGCTAGATATTGGGGTTATACATATAAATAAAATACTCACTTCCCTTACAGAACTTTGCACCTGTGGAGGAGACATATGTAAAGCAAATAACTACAATATAATAAGTTAAATACCATAATAGATGTGTCTATTATTATTACATTTTAACATTGGTTGTAGCTAGAACAGGGGACTGCTATTGATTTTTATATATTGATCTTATCACCAGCAACTTTATTTTTATTTTTATTTTTTAATTTACATCCAAATTAGTTAGCATATAGTGCAACAATGATTTCAGGAGTAGATTCCTTAAGTTTTGAATAGTTTATAGATTCACTTGTGTATTATAATTGGCCAATTATCTTCTGCAAATATTGATAATGTTATTTCATAACAGATTTTGGTATCTGTTTTGGTATCTGGAAGTGGGTGCTTCCATAACAAATACCAAAAAATATGGGAGTGGCTTTGGGACCAGGTAGTAGGCAAAAGCTGGAAGGATTTTGAGGAGCACATTAGAGAGATCCTAAATTGCCATGAACAGATTGTTAGTAGAAATATTATACTCTAATGACAGTGAGAGTGAAAAAGAACTGAAGACCATGTTACTGAAAGCCAGAAGATGGGAATCCTTTTTATATAGTGGCAGAAAGCATAGTGACATTGTTGTCTGCAGTTATATGGGAACACATACACGCCTAATGAACTTGATCTAGCAAAGGAGATTTTTTTATCAAGAGTAATAAGGAAAAACTCAGACAAGAATAAGTAAAGCATAGTAACATTAAAAACAAAAAGTCTGATGAAATATCAGTTCGCCAATGTTTTTATTATACTTGGTATTCAATAACTGTTTGTTGAATAATGATTAAATAAAAGAATGTGACAAGTATAAGACACAGGCCTTACCTTTATAGTCTGGTTTTTCCATAAAGCTAATATTTTGAATCCTCTTAGTATTATTTATGCTCTACTATCAATTTCTATGTGTCAAAGATTTTTGAAAATATGTATAACTGTGGGAAACTTAGTTTCATCATCTATTAGCTTGTTTTCTTTAGAAAACCTTAAAGCAAAATTTGGAAACATTTTCACATTTTTGAAAGATTAGATTAGAAGAAGGAGTTTTATATACTAGGTTCTCTACTTTTCTTCATTGCCAAGTCAATACAACTTGTACAGTGAATGAAATTTGCCTTAAAAAAATGGATGAATAGTTCTAAATATAAACCAATTATGGAGATTTAAGGTTAGTGGTTGGTAGCATAGGATATTACTATGTTGCTCATCACTCAAATATTTTTTTTTAATTCCAGAAGTTGAAGAACATTAAAGCATGATATGTTTGCATTAATAGTTTATCACTTATAGATTGTCAATTTTTAAACCATTTCTCTTCAAATAGATTACTCACGTACTAAGGCATGTGCATAAGTGTGTGCGTGAGTATGGGCCTGCAGAGCAGTGTGTTTATAATTTCAGTAGCAATGGAACTGTGAAAACTAGAGCTTATGAGCGCTGCCAGAGACCCAGAGCAGGTCTACTTTAGACCTTCCAAATACAGCTAACTAAATAAATATGAATTTATAACAGACCATTCTCAATTGAATGAGTACGGGCCCCCTACATTTATTTAGAAAATCAAAGGTTTTTCCTAAAATATGTTTCATTCTTTAGTACTAGACTGGGTTTTGAGATGTTTTATATTTAAATGCTTTCTGGCAGTCTGGTACAGGGTAAAATTGGGACATCTTAAAAGTATCAAAAGTGAAGGAATGGCATAAATATTTAGAGTTTTTACAGCTTCTTTTAAAATAAAGGATCTTGATCTGTTTGCAGAGATATTGAGCATCAAAGAGATTTAGTGGAAGTTGCCAGTCATTAAAATACAAGTTATGTGACATTTATGAGCCCATTATTTTTAAATTAATCTCTTATGCTAATTATATCATTTTAGGAGCCTGCTTCAGATTCTGTGTCTCCTTCTCTCTCCCCCTCCCTCTCTCCCTCTCTCTCTCTCTCTCTCTCTCTCGAAAATAAATAAACATTAAAAAAATTAGAATCTTCCACTCTCTTCACAATTTTAACTTGTTATTAATTCATGTAATATCAAAAACAAAGCACTCTCCATATACTTTTCACAAGATATTATAATACTTTCTTGTCAATTGCCTTCAACCTTTTTGAAATTGCTGAGCTATATTTTTTCTTCTACACCATGTAATGAATTCTGAGCATTTTCCTTATTATGCACGAGTTGGCAAACTGCAGCCTGTGGGCCAGTGACCTATCTATAAATAAAGTTTTATTGGAACACTACCATGCTTAATGATTTGTACATTGTCTATGGCTGTTCCTGTCGTCACAAAGCAGAGTTGAGTAGTGTCAACAGAGACTGTATGGTTCACAAGCCTGAAATACTTACTTTCTGACTTTTTAAGAAAAAGCTTGCTAATATCTGTTTTTGTAGTGTATTTTGTATTTTTCTTAATTTATTTTATATTAGTATAACTTGTCAAAAGACTAAAATAAGACAAACTGGTATCCATGCAGTTCTTTAGTAAGACCTCCTGACCTTTTGTCCTGAAGCATCTAAGCACCTACGCTGTATTTAGCACTGCTAGGCAGTATAAATCTTGAGTTTTACCCTTTCTGAACTTAAACTGGATATTGGTTACATATGGAATAAATGAGAACAGTACATATATAATATATAGATGTTTTTGCAGACATAAGAGATATGGAAAGACTTAAATTAAATCAAACTATGGGTAGAAATTGAGGGGAGAGGGAGGGAGAAAAGTACTCATATGGAAGCCCATATTACCAAATGCACAAAAGTAGATATCAACATAGTATGCTTATGTAGTAAAGAAGTGAAAGCTCTTCTAAAGCAGAAAGTTTATATTGAGGATTAGTCAAAGGGAAAGTTTGGCCTCCTGGGTCTCTTGCCTCAACTACCTACTTGTAGAATTCAGATTGTAAAACCTCAGAACCTTATACCAGCTTCTCAAACTGCACCGTGCAGAGATGAGGCTGTTCACTTTTCATCCACCACAGGACTCCTGGGATTTTTGTTTGTTTAACTTTATGGCCGGCTAAATCTCTCATGCTTTACCTCCTTGTTATCTTTGGTCGTTGTCCAAGATGTAAGCTGTTCCAATGATCTTTTCTGTTGCTTTTACCTCCATAATACTCTTTTTCGCTCTGTAGATTCAAGTTCCTACTATTCTTATCCCTTCTAAATCTTTCCCCTGTATAATACCTATTTCATATAAAATAAGCTCTAATATCTTAAAATACTATCATTGAATATTTTATTGAATTATTTACCATTTATTATGGATTTACTGTGTGCTCGGTATCATGCTAAGCCCTTGACTTGTATTTTATCATTTACTTTCACAACAATCAAATGAGATGTCTATATTTTAGAGGAGAGTGAGATTTTGAGAGAGCAAAGTAACTTGTCCAAGGTCACACACTCAGTAGCTAAGATTTGCAAGCAGGTTTCTCTGACATTAAATCATCATTTTACACTAAAACCTGATGATTCATCTTAATTATTTTCCAGAGTGAGATTTATACCTTTGGCTTTTCTGCCTTTTATATCATCTCACTCCTGCCATATATTGACTTCTTAGTTATTTCCTTCCTGATCTCCAGCCCTCAGTGAGCTTTCGGCATTCACCAGCAAACTTTTGTATCTCTCATCAGCTCTTTTTCATTCTCAATAACCTCAGTGATCTCTTAAAACCTCATACTCAAACAACAAACATTACTACTTTCTCCCTCATTTTCTGGGATAACTTGCAGTATTTCACATGAAAGAAAATGGTCTCTTCAGATGACAACTCCCCCAACTTCCCACTGTCAAGCTTCAGTACCCACACATGGGAGAATGTCTCCTGTTTGAGAGTCATCCTTTCACCTGGACACTAGAGCTTTCCTCCTTCCACCTTACCAAGGAATGGCAATATCAGTTTTCTCTTCTTTCTTTAACTTCTCCCTCCTTTTTAGTTCTTTCCTGTGTGTACTTAAACCTGCTCAAATCTGTTTCCAAGCCTCATTTAAAAGAAAAGGAGGAGGGGGAATTCTTCCTTAACCCACTCCTCCAACTATCCCTTTTTCTCTTCCCTTTATAGGAATCTATACATTTTCATGATATTTAAGTCATTCCTCAGTTTATTTAAGGAAATAGCACATCACTGAAACTGCCTTAGCCAGAGATATTAGTGGCCTTCTCATGGCTAAACCTGAGGAATACTTCTCAGCTCAGCAATTGATGTGGTGAGTCACCCTTTTTTTAATGTTTATTTATTTTTGAGAGAGAGATTGACAGAGCATGCATCCATGCAAGCAAGGAAGGGGAAGAGGTAAAGGGAGACAGAGAATCCCAAGCTGGCTCTATGCTGTTAGCATAGAGCCCAACGTGGCTCGAACCTATGAAACGTGAGATCATGACCTGAGCCAAAAATCAAGAATAGGATGCTCAACTGACTGAGCCACCCAGGCGTCTCAAATCACTTTTTTCTTGAAGTACTCTCTTCCTTTAGATCTTTTATAACATTTTGTTCTAGATTTCCTTCTACCTTTCTGCTTTTATTTTTTTAGACTCCTTTGGCTCAAGTTAAAATATTAGTATCCTCTTCCCTCTTCTGGTGCTATATACTCTTCTAGGGAGGTCTCAGTTCCTGCCATAACTAGAATGACCAGGGGTGGAAAAACTCATTTTATGAAATCTGTAGACATTGATGCATACATAGGATCAACAGAGAAATGCAGACATCATATTCAACTCCCTTTCAACATTTTCTCTTGAATATCTCTCAAAATCAATGTGTCCAGAGCTGAACTTCCCATATCTCCAAATTCTACCCCAATCCTCCAAATCTGTCCCTCTTCCTATGATTACTAGATTATTCAGGCTACAAAGTGACACATGCCAGAGACCTGAGTGATGTACTTGTTTCTCCACTGTACACATCCAGTAATCATTAAATCCCAAGGTTTTTAACCTTTTAAATATCTTAAAATTCTGTCTACTTCTTTCTATTCTTGCTGCTATGACCCTAATTTGGCCATAATCCACAACTTTCACTAAATTATTATAACAGCTCCTTAGGTTGCTTCCAATGTTTTCTTGCTTCAGTTCATTTTCATACTGTAGCTAGAATGAACTTTCTGATATAAAAATCTAAAGGTAATCATGATATACCCTTACTTAAGACCTTTCTGTGCTATCAATTTTAACATAATGCCCAGCTTCCTTAGCCTAGAAGATAAGGCCTTTAATGATCTGTCACTGCTGATTCACTTCAGGCTTGTCTCTTCTCATGCCCTCACCTCTTTCTTCAAGCATATCATCCTAGGCTTTTAATTCCATCCATTTACCATTCTCTCCAGGCCTTTGCTTAAATTCTTTCTTGCTGCCTCCTTTTTTTCCTTTCTTATCCTAGCTCTTAATCATCTCTTAGATCTCCACTTAGATTCTCTTCCAGAAAGACTTCCTTAACTATTGCTTTGCTTACCCTCAGCCACTTAGTATTCCTCCTCTATACTTCTGTAGTATTGTTTATCTACTTTATCATGGAACATACTACACTTTGTTGAAAATACTTAACCATGTATCTTATTCAGTAGACTGTAAGCTCTGTGACCATGGCAACTATGTAAGGGCACCATGAATAAATGCTTGAATGAATGAATGCTGTGAAAGCCTGGCTAAAAACAGTTACTTTATACTGGTAAGAAATAGGTAGTCATGGAGTATTTTGAGCTATGAATAACTATTTTGAAGGATGTACTTCAGGAATAAAGTGAAAACTTGAAGTGATGGAAATACTAATTACTCTAATCGAAACATGAGATGATATCTGTTACTATACTTTTGAGACTTTAAACCATAAATGCATCACATATTTTGATATAACAATGCTACCTAATTTTTCTATTTCTGCATTTCATTATGTGTATTAGATTATAAATGTTTCACTATCTATTCTTAGATTGCTGTGGTATAAAATACCATTTCCCTACATTTTTCCTCTTTTAGTAGGTCCCTCTCAAGAATGTTGATTCTTCTGTTCTTTCTAAATGTGTGGGAGATAGAGAGACAAGAGATAGGATGATTCCCAGATGTTTGGCCTGAGAAGGTTTGGAGTTAGTACCATTAGGTGAAGTCAGAAAAGGAGGAGAAGGAGCAAATGTTGATGTGAAGTATGAATTCGGTTTAAACATACTGAAGTTTATGAGTATTAAATTTAGGCTAGAGAAAAATATCTTGGATTTGTCAATATTATTTGACTGATACTTTATGCAACTGATACTTTTTGGTTGAAGTCATTCATAGGTATATATTAGAATGCCCAGATTTGTAGACCATGGAGGATCCATAGATGGAACTTTGGGGGGGGGGGGTCTCTTAATTCCCTGAAATTACATGTAAATTTGTATATGACTGTGTATATTGTTAGAATAAGGTATAACTTGCGTCATATTCTCAGAGTGGTCTGTGATTCCACGAAAGACTAAGAATACCTAGAGTAAAAAGAAAAGCAAATCAAAGTCTAAAGCCAAAGCATATCAGTTAAGGGATAGGTAAAGGAAAATAAGCCCATGAAAGAGATACGAGCATAGCCTCTGGAATCAGACTGGCTGATTCAACTCATAGCCCTGATCTTTACTAACTGTGTCACCTTAGGCAAGCTGCTTGCCTTCCCTGTGCCTTCCTTTTCTTACCTATAAGATAGGGATTAACAACATTTATCTTACAAGTTATTATGAGGATTAAGTGAACTAATGCATGACAAGTACATTGCACCATGTTTAGCATATAGTTAGTGGTCAAGATTAGTTATGTATTACTTTTTACAGGATGTTGAGGAGCTCAGAAGTGTTGACCATAGCCCAAAGTGAGAAAAAGAAAGCGAAGATGAAAGTCTCCCCATTCCTGCAGTTGGGATTAAATACTTCCTTGCAGGTCCAGAGATCCACCACAGCTACTTCCTCATAACTGTTACCATCACCACCATTAGTAAGCATCACAAAGATTGGAGAGAGCAAGAGTGCAATATTCAAGTTCAAAAGTGATCCCTCACTCAGGCAGGTAAGGCGGTACAATTCCTAAGAGCATCAGTCATAGACATTGAGGATCCTTACAAGAAGCAAAGACTGGCATCCTTGTTTCCCAATTGACTTCTTGCTAAACTTCTGAACCTGTAAGCCCTTCAGTGAGTAGTGCATGGTGAGAGAGTCCTTGGAGGAAGCCTGTTTTAAATCTCCCAGGGTTTGTCATCATTCCCGACAACAACACTGTTTTCTGTGTCTGGTGTAGGAAAAGGACAGAAGCCTGCTGGGAGAGATTATATAAATAGCCAAAATAATAATGATAGCAATAGCTAATAATACCAGAGCAGAATTTGAATATGAATTACTGGCCACCCCCACCCAAAACCTAGATTCCACCTCAGAAGGGTTTCTCAGCAGCAGATGTGACCAAAATGAAACTGAGCACTACCCACAAAAACCACACTTACCACCTACATAGAAACCACCACAACTTCAAAGGCTACAAAACAGCAGGCTTAACTAGACCAGATCATAGTGAGGCTAAGGACATCTCTCCCTAACCAGACAGCCAATTATGTAAGCTGATCACTGCCACGTTTTTCCCCCTGATCTCCTAACAACAGAACTAGGACTTGGAAAGAAGACATGGAGGAAGAGGCATTTTAGAATCTTCCTTTCCTTTGGAACCCCTCTGTCCCACTAAGACTTTCAAGTTACAAGTCTCAGTCTCCACTAAAGGAGGGGGAAGGTTTGCACTGAATATTAAAGTTTTAAACTTGACTGTTCCAAGTTTTAATAACTGAAACTGGTGAGAAAGTCATGGAATTAGCTCTAGATGTCAAGAGATGAGAAAGGAAGATTTGGCATAGCTTAGTTGAAAGTAGTGACTAGAGGGGCGCCTGGGTGGCTCGGTCGGTTAAGCGTCCGACTTCAGCTCAGGTCATGATCTCACGGTCCGTGGGTTCGAGCCCCGCGTCGGGCTCTGTGCTGACATCTCAGAGCCTGGAGCCTGTTTCAGATTCTGTGTCTCCCTCTCTCTGTGACCCTCCCCCGTTCATGCTCTGTCTCTCTCTGTCTCAAAAATAAATAAACGTTAAAAAAAATTAAAAAAAAAAAAAAGAAAGAAAGTAGTGACTAGAGAAATTTAATAGAAGCAATTCATATTTATTTACCAAGGAATTGAGTCTAAAGAAACAGGGCAATTGGGAACAAGAAATGTCTTAAAAATAGAGCATGAATGGAGAAGGAGAGTATAATTTCAGGAAGAAATTTGTCCTTGATAATAGCTGCAATAGACAAATGAAATAAGAAAGATTTTAAAGTGTCCCAGAAAACAGACAATTAGAAAGTCCTTGGTGACTTTGTTAGCATTCCCAACACAATGAAAGGGGCAGCTCTTTTGGACTTTGATGTTAAGAAAAATTGATATTCCTGTTATTCCTATCTATTAGGCTTCATTCTACCTCTTGTGTGATTCCATTTACATATGACAGTCCATCAGATATTTGGAGACAGGTCTCACATCCTTTGGGTCTCTTTTTCTTCAACCTAAGTATCCTTTTTCTCATGCTTTCAAGTTCTTTCACCCTCCTGGTCACTTCATTCTGAATATGCTTTAGTTTGTGTAAGTCCCTGAACGAAATATATACTATTGCCAGTATGGTCCATTACTGTAGAATAGACTAGGACTTCCATCTCTCAACCTAAGAATTAGACTGTTAGGGGCGCCTGGGTGGCGCAGTCGGTTAAGCGTCCGACTTCAGCCAGGTCACGATCTCGCGGTCCGTGAGTTCGAGCCCCGCGTCGGGCTCTGGGCTGATGGCTCAGAGCCTGGAGCCTGTTTCCGATTCTGTGTCTCCCTCTCTCTCTGCCCCTCCCCCGTTCATGCTCTGTCTCTCTTTGTCCCAAAAAAAAAAAAACCTTTAAAAAAAAATTAAAAAAAAAAAAAAAAAAAGAATTAGACTGTTAATTCAGGCCAAAACTACATTTGCTTTTTGGCGATTTTGTCACATCGTTATCATTTTTGCTTTTCCAGTGTTATGGGGATTCACTCAATAGATTAATTAAATGCTTAATGTACAACCTCAAAATTTGTTTCACAAAAATGGTGACTTTCAGCTTGAAGAGCGTATTGTTTTTTGCTCAACTCTAAATAGGTGATCTTCCTCCTATTAGTTTTGACTGCCACATAGGAGTCTTTGAAAAAACTGTGTGTGTGTATATGTGTGCATGTGTGTGTGTGTGTGTGTGTGTGTGTGCATGTACACTAGGGTGTGTTTTCAGCCAAACTTCAGTAGATCTGGCTGATTTACAAGACAAGATAGATTTTTGTTTTTTCCTTAATTATACAAATTATACTACTAAATGTATAGTATGTGCCTACTGCTAGCAATACAACAATAAAATACATTCTCTGCCATGAGGATCTTTTAGCTTGGTGGAGAAATTTCAGTATGTATATTAAATGCTACTGTAGGAGTTAACAAGATGCTCCAGGGCACTCTGGTCATCTCACCCAGCCTTGAGGAAAGCTTCTCCAAGGATGAGTTTACCTAATTTGGGTCTGGGAGGGACTTTTGAGGGAATTAGCTAGCCAAAAAGGTGAAGTAATTTATGCAACACGTCCTGACTTAAGATGCAGTATAGCAACTAGAGATATTAATTTAAGTTATAAGTGTGGATAAGATCAGTAGGAATTGTATATAGGTAGGAAAAAAGTTACAACTCACACTCATTTAAAACATAAGTAGAAAAAGAGGAATTCTGCCATCTAGTTTATTGTCACTCTTCATTAATGATACATCACTCAATATTTTTTATTATCTGTGACTCTCCCTAGTTTATGCAGTACTTACCTAGTATAGTTGTTCATTCCCTCACTAGTGTATAGATGTAACCTTAATTTTACAAATAATTATTTTAGTTAGGCTTATTTCTCATTTACTTTTACTGAGAAGTTGTTAAACAACCACCATGTCCTTTTATAGGGAAATGACAGTATGATACCACTTTTAACGCAAATATTTTTATTATACACATTAAACTCTGCTCTTTGGCGGTGACCACACAGAGCATATAGACCAGGTTAAAGGATTTAGTTCTTTCTCCCAACAGCAATGAGAAACCACTGAAAGGTTTTAAGTTGGGAAGTGAAATGATTGGGTTTGTATTTTCAAAAGGTTACTACTAAATTGGAGGATTAGAGTGGATGCAAAGAAATAAGAGGTGATTGCCGTGGTGTAGGCAAGAGTTTTTGGTAGCATGATTAGGGGAGTGACACTGTGGTGTCACAGTGGTGTCGACAAGAGTTGTTGGTAGCATGATTAGGGGAGTGACACTGATTTGAGTGACAATCAAATTTCAGAAATACCTTGAAAATAAATATAACAGGATTTTAAGGATGGGGAAAGGAATGCATTGGTGGGAGAGAGAGAAGAGGAATCAAAAATAAGTCCTGATTTCCTAAAAACTGAAATGACCACATTTGGAAGAAAAAAATAATGAGTTACTGAGTTCCGTCTTGGATATGTGTGACTTGAGGCACTTTTGTACTTCTGTATATAATAACAACAAAAGGGCCCCTGGGTGGCTCAGTAGGTTAAGTGTCTGACTCTTGATTTCAGCTCAGGTCGTGATCTCGTGGTTGGTGAGTTCAAGACCTGTGTTGGACTCTGCACTGACAGTGTAGAACCTGCTTGGGATTCTCTCTCTCCCTCTTTCTCTGTTCCTCCCCAACTTGTGCTTGCACTCTTTCTCTCTCTTTCTCTAAAAATAAATAAATAAATAGATAGATAGATAGATAGATAGATAGATAAAAGATCTAATAATAACAAAAGCCTAAAAGCAGGAAAAGTCCATGGTAGAGAGATGATGAAATAAATTCTAGTACATACATTTTCTAGAATATTATGGCCCCTGAAACATGACAGCTACAAGACTATGAAACATGTGAAAATAGGAGAACATAAAATTCAGTAATAATTGTAACCATGTAGGAAAACACCACAGAAAAAGTACTGAAAGGAAATATAGCACAGTTTAGCAATTCTGTGAAAGTGATGGATGGTGGAAGAGTTTTTAAAAATTTATTTTCCATATTGTAAAATGTCAGCCTTAGAAAGTAAAATTTTTAGTATCCAATTTGGTTTTTACATCAGTGATTTTTAATTACCTGTGTTTATATGGTTGCTTCTGTAAACTAACCCACTAGTAATTCCTTAAGGTAAAATCAATTCTTTTTTTAAACATGACTTTCTTATTTTTTTTTCCTAAAGTTGAATAGAGATAAATTGTTAGTTATGTAAAGTGAGTGCCCTGCCCTCCCCCCAGTATGATAACTGCATTAGAGAATAGGCAGTGCCAGTCACCTTACCTCCATCCGTCTCTGTTCTCTTTTCCACCTGTCAGCTGTAAGCAGTACAGAGGCATTGAAAGTGTTTTTCCCTTACACACAAAACTTTCATGAAATGCTCCTAAATCCATGTGAAGCCCATTTTTCGTCTTTTAGATTTGTGGATATTCACTTGCAATGATAGTATTAAATAACTATGTTCTTTAATATATACAATTGAACTTGATGTAAATCTACTATACTTTTGATCATGGATTTGCTCTAATTCACTGTACTGAGAAGGTTTATCAACAAGTTACCACCTGCTGTTTTAATTGCACCTTAAGAAAGCGTTTCAATAAACCAACTTTACTGAACTATAAATTACACACAATGAAATGGACCCATTTTAAGTGTATATGTTAGTTACATTTTACAAATGTGTATATACATAGAACCACCACAGCAATCAAGATATAAAACATTTCCATGCATCTTCCAAAATTTCCTCATGCCCAAAAAAGTTTTCTGGCCCCAAACATCTAACTCCTTTCTATCACTAGAGATTAATTTTACTTTCTGTAGAATGTCACATAAAGGCAACCATGCCATGCATAATTTTTGTGTCGGCTTTTTTCACTTAGCTTAATGTTTTTGAGATTCATCTATGTTGCATGTACATTATTTTATTGTTTAGAAGTATTTCATTTGTGAATGTACCATTCGTCTTTTCCATTCACAAATTGATGGGCATTCGTGTTGTTTACAGCTTTTGGATGTTACCAAAATTGCCATAAACATTCTGTATAAAACTATGTATGGACATGTGTTTTCATGTCTCATGAGTAAAAATGCAGGAGTAGCATTGCTGGTTCGTTTAAGTGTAAGTTTATCAGAAATTGCCAAACTATCTTCTGAAGCAGCTGTACCATTTTGCATTGCCACTAGCAATGTAGGAGCATTTTATTTGTTCCACATTCTTGTCAATACTTAGTATTGTATTTTTATTTTACCTTTTCTAGTAGGATTGTAGTGGTCTCTCACAGTGTTTTTTGGGTTTTTTTTTCCAGGGTTTAATACAGTTAAACTTATTTTTATACATTTACTGGATATTCATATGTCTTCTTTTGTGAAGGATGTATTCAGATCTTTTGCTCGTTTTTATATTGGGTGGTTTGTCCTCATGGAATTAGAAGACTTTTTAGTATGTATACTGGATACTAGTTCTCTATCAGATATATGTATTGCAAATATTTTCTTTCTGTAGCTTGCTATCCATTTTTTTTCTGTTATGGTTCATGCTTCCATACCTTGAGAAATCTACTCCAAGGTTGCAAAGTTATTCCCTATGTTTTCTTCTAATAGTTTTATTGTTTCAGCTCTTATTTAGTTTTGTGATACATTTCAAGGTAAATTTTTGAGTATTAGTATGAAGCAAGATAGAAATTTTGTTGGGTTTTTTTTTTTTTTTTGATTTATAGTCTGGGGTAAGACTGAGATTTTTTATTGTGTTTTGCATCTGGGTACCCATTATTCCAGGACAATTTGTCAAAAAAAAAAAAAAAACAGTTATTTCTCCACCTTTCTAAAAAATCAGTCATGTGGATTTATTTCTGGACTCTATCCTTTTATATTGATTTCTATTTCTATCCTTTAGCTAATTCCATATTGCCTTGATTATAGCTTTATCCTAAGTCTTGAAATCAGATAGTAAGTCCTCCAATTGTTCTTTTTCAAATTTGTTGGACTATTCAAATTTGTTGGACAAATCATGAACTTTGGATTTCTATGTAAATTTCAGAATTAACTTATCAGTTTCTCCAAAAATCTTATGGGGTTTGCATTGGAATTCCATTAAAACTATAGATCAGTTTAGAAAGATTTGAGTCTTGTATTCCCTGAACAGGATATACTTCTCTATTTATTTAGGCTTTCTTTACTTACTCTCACAATATTTTGTACTTTTAATTGTGGGGCTAATTCATGCACATATATTGTCAAATTTCTCCAAAAATATTTCATGTTTTTTTCAATTGATCATAAATGGAATTTTTAAAATTTCAGTTTATAAAATAAGATTTTAATATTTTGAAGTGTTTTGCAACTTGTTTTTTGGAATAGCATGTGGTTTATCTTGGTGTACATTCTAGATGCACTAAAGAATGTATATTCCAGAAGCAGTGCTATCAACAATAGCCAAATTATGGGAAGAGCCCAAATGTCCATCAACTGATGAATGGATGAGAGGATGTGGCGTGTGTGTGTGTGTGTGTGTATATATATATATATATATATATATATATATATATGTGTGTGTGTGTATATATAATGGAATACTACTCAGCAATGAAAAAGAATGAAATATCTTGCCATTTGCAACAATGTAGATGTATCTGGAGGATATTATGCTAAGCAAAATAAGTCAGTCAGAGAAAGACAGATATCATATGATTTTACTCATATGTGGAATTTGAGAAACTCAACAGATGAACATAGGGGAAGGAAGGAAAAATAAGATAAAAACAGAGAGGGAGGCAAATCATAAGAGACTCCAAATACAGAGAACAAACAGGGTTGATGGGAGTAGGGTAATTGGTGATGGGCATTAAGAAGGGCACTTGTTGGGATGAGCACTGGGTGTTATATGTAAGAGATGAATCACTTGGTTCTACTCCTAAAGCCCAGACTACACTGTATGTTAACTAACGAGAATAAAAAAAAAAAAAAAATGTATATTCTGGAACTGTATATTATCTAATTCAAAGTGGTTGATAAGGTTCAAATTTTCTATTTTCAAAATGATTTTTCTCTTTAGCTGTTCTGCCAGTTACTAAGAAATGTATGATAAAATCTCCAAATTGAACTTATGTCTATCTTTACTTAGTTCTGTCAGTTTTGCTTTAAACAGTTGTATTTTTTTCAGAAATTCAAAGAAACAATTTATCCACACACATCTATGCACATAAGTACATATATACATGATCACAGAGTGTTATAATTTCTTACATATTTGTCATTATTTATATTCTTTATTCCTTCCTGTAAATGCAGTTTAACGTGTTGTGTAATTTTCCTTTAGCTTTTAGGTCCTGTAGTACAAGTCTGCTGTCCTATCTGAAAATAGTATTTCACCTCAGTTGTTGAATGTGTTTTACACATTGATAATTTTTTATTACTTGTTTCTCTTTCAACTCATAATATATAATTACCATATCCTCCAGCCTTTGTTGTTTCAGATGAAAAATCAGTTGTTGATTTTATCATTGTGCCTCTGTATGTCATATGTCATTTCTCCCTGCTGCTTCTAAGATTTAACCATGGTGTACTTAGATTTGGGGAGTTTTTTTTGTTTTTTTTGTTTTTGTTTTTGTTTTGTTTTTTTTGCATTTATCCTAGGAGAGGCTTCTTATGCTTCTTAGATCTGTAACTGAATATTTGATCAAATAGAAAATTTAAATACTGTTTCTGTTTCTTATTGTCTCCCAGTGACTAGGACTCATGTTTTGGACTGCTCTGTATTGTTCCACATCTCTGAGGTTCTGTTCAATTTTCTTAATTTTTTTCCTTGTTCTTCAGATTTCATCATTTCTGTTGATCTCCCTTCAGATGTACTGATTGTTTTTTTTCCTTCCTTCATCTCCAATCTACTCATGAAATCACAAATAAGTTTTTCCTATAAGGAATAATAATTTTAAGCTCTAAATTTTCTGTCATTCATTTGTATAGTTTCTCGTCGTCTTTCGATATTCCTTTTCTGTTCACTTATTGATATATTTTCCTTTAATACTTTTAATGCATTTTACTTTGAGTCAGTTTCTGTAGGTTGTGTTTTCCTTAGTATGGATCACATTCAGTAATTTTTTGGTTGAAATCTTTACACTGTAAAAAATGCATTGATTATGAATTCTATTCTGTTTTCCTGAGGCTTTCAGGTTTTTTGTTTTAATAGACAGTTAATTTGCCTGATCTTAAATTAACTCTCATTTCAATATATTGTGCAGCAGATAGTATCTCTGCTCGATTTTCCAGATTTTAGGTTTTGCTTTTTTAACTTGGTCACACAGAGCTGTCTCTTACAATCAGAATTTAGAAGAGAACCAAATATTTGCACAGAACTTATACTCGGATTTGGGGGCTCACACTTTGTATGGTTCTCAGCCCTGAGTTTTGTCCTCTGCCACCTCAAGTCAGTGAGACTTCAGCTTTCTTTAATACAAGATTCTGCTCTCAGGTGGGGAAATAAATGCCTTCAGGGGAGCATTAAATTTGTAAATCTCACATGATTTAATTGTCTTTCAAGTTTATCCTGTTCTCTCTTTCCTACTTAACTGTTTCTTTCTCCCTCTCATGCATAGATAATAGATGGCTTAGAGGTCAACCAGGGATTTGGGCACATTTGATAACATTTGCAGAACTCTTACTTCAAGGATTTTTCCCTTAAACTTTCAGCTGTTTTCTGAACTCTACATTCTGCTATCTCAAGCTGGAAAGGATTTGAATTAAAGCTTCCAGAGCTAAGGGAGGTTAAGAACACTTGTAAGCAAAAAAGCCAGAAATTAGAAATTAGAAATTCTTACATGTCATGATCACAGTCTTTCAAAAGGAAACTGCTGCAGTTTCTGTCTGTTTTTTGTTGCTTTCCAATGCCTTCAAATATTTTTTAATGATTTTTTTCAGGTTTTATAATTATAGCTGCAAGAAGCTTTGCACAGTGCTAACATTACCACAAATTCAAACTTTCTTGGGAATATTTTTTAATAATGAGACACCTGGGTGGCTCAGTTGATTAGGAATATTTTTTAATAGTGTGGGTTTTACAGATATTAACAATGCCTGACATATTACAGGAACTCAATTAATATTTGTTGAATAAATTAATCATGGCTTCTCTTTTTTTAGATAATGTAATAAATTTACCTTTGTCTCTGGTTTTGTGTTGTCTTCAAAGTATTAAAGGAAAGAAGACTGATATAAAAATGTAGCTATCAGTAGCTATCAGTAATATTAAGAAAACAAAGATATACTCAAGTTGTTTATATTATGTCACAAAATCACAGAAATATTAACACATTTCTGTCAAACCTGACACATCATTTTTTCATAAAAATTCAGAAAGAAGGGAGGATGAAGGAATAATGAAAGGTAAAAGGACCGTTTACTAGGAAATCATTTAGTACAAATTTAAGAACTCTCAACTGAAAATCTTCAATTTTAAATTGCTATTGGATATAAAGCCTAAAACACAAATGTAGAAGTAATACTATTTTTATAAATTTTATAAATATTAATTTTCAGGCTACATACACTAAGTGCTTAATTGTTGTGACATGTAAGAAATTAAGTGTGAGTTTACAAACTGATTGGTAGATAAGAATAGCCATTTTAATGTTTCTTTACTTTTGAGAGAGAGAGAGAGAGAGAGAGAGAGCACAAATGGAGGAGGGACAGACAGAGAAAAGGAGGCACAGAATCTGAATCAGGCTCCAGGCTCTGAGCTGTCAGTGCAGAGCCAACACTGGACTCGAACTCATAAACTGTGAGATCATGACCTGAGCCAAAGTTGGATGCTTAACCAACTAAACTACCCAGGCACCCCAAGAATAGCCATTTTAGAGGTGCAATGCCTAAAAAAAAAATCTTAGTAAAGACAAAAACATCTGTGATTTCCTTGCTATAATCATACATAATCCTCTAAATTTTGTGGATATCAGAAGTGGTGCAATAGATTGAGAAAAATTTTGTAATCAGACTATATTAAAAGGACTCACTTCTCATTGACCACCTAGATAAATAAGTTTCTTAGCCTATCTAACTGTACTTTAGGAAGACAGTTATTACCCCACCTCATATACTTATTTTAAGGAGAAAAATTACAAGAATGTCTGAGTATGCTTGCTATATGATAGGATTCTGACTATATTTTTTTCTTTTTTACAGAAGAGGATAAATATAATATTTATTCTTCTTTGCTCTTCAAGTATTTCCTGGCAGAAGGAATCATCAATGGGCATACTTTGTTGGTTGCATCTGCAAAAGAAGACCCGGCTGATATTTTACAGGTATAGGATATACTATTCAATATTTCATTTTGAACATTTCATGAAAAAATATCGCTTATATATATGTAAACAAAATATATGTTTGTATATATACAAACTGTATTTAAATCCATTAATGGGAACATACATATATTTTATTCTCTTAAAATTTATTTGAACATGTAGTTTCATTTAAAAAAATTTTTTTAATGTTTATTTATTTTTGAGACAGAGAGAGACAGAACATGAGCAGGGGAGGGGCAGAGAGAGAGGGAAACACAGAATCTGAAGCAGGCTCAGGCTCTGAGCTGTCAGCACAGAGCCCGACACGGGGCTTGGACTCACAAACCATGAGATCATGACCTCAGCCGAAGTTGGTTGCTCAACCAACTGAGCCACCCAGGTGCCCCCCCTTTTTTTTTTAATTAAATTTTCTTTTTATGTTTGTTTATTTTTGAGACAGAGAGAAACACATGTAGTTTCATTTTTAAATTAATGTTCTCAGACAATTTTTTAACTTAAAATTGATATTGGCAGTGGGAAAAATAGTAATAAGCTACTCAAAACTGAAATACATAAAATTATTGCTATACTATAGTCATGAAAATAAGAGAACTCTGTAAAAAGTTAGGTAAAGAAAAACAACAGCAGAATATTATCGGATATTGAATACCAGTATCCTAAAGATGTAAATCAGAAGAAAGATACAGAAATTAGAAGTACTCATTTATTGAGTGCCTCGGTGGCTCAGTCAGTTAAGTGGGCGATTTTGACTCAGGTCATGATCTCACTGTTCGTGAGTTCAAGCCCTATGCTGGGCTCTGTGCTGACAGCTCAGAGCCTAGAGCCTGTTTCAGATTCTGCGTCTCCCTCTCTCTCTGCTCCTCCTCCACTCAAGCTCTGTCTCTGTTTCTCTCTCAAAATAAATAAACAGTAAAAAATTAAAAAAAAAAAACCTAGGAAAAAAGTACTCATCTATTAATATTATTTTGCTTTGAAAATAACAGAAATTATTCTTTTCCAAGAAACAAGTAATAAAATAAGATATGTGGTCAATGTACTATATCTTTTTAAAACCAAAGCACACTTTAAAATTCAAAGAGGACAATATATATATGCCCAGGACAATATATATGTGTATATATATATATGTATATATATATATATCTCATATATATTTCATACATATTTCATATATATTTCATACATATTTCATATATCTTTTATATTTCTTTCATTTTTTAATATGCAATAATAAAATAGTTGGATTTAAAAGAATAATATGCCATTCTCATTTTTGTATTAAAAAATTATAAAAAATGTTGTTTTCAACCTGCATACCCTTAATGTGGTCTAGTTAGTTTTCACAAGTTTAGAATAGACTGAATTAAAAATTTATGCCTATACAATTGTAATTATTTATAATCTTCATAACACCAACATGTAGACAAAGTTTGTAGTGTATCACTGAGAAGAACAAATGAACTATTTAAAATGAGAAGTTGAGGAGTAACATAGATAAGTAGGTTTTCCTACATAATATTCAGTCAGGATTTCAGTGTTCCCAACTCTATTAGAGTTATATAAGAGTCATTTATTAAACAGTCCGAAAATGAATGACCAAAACGAAGGTATTAATAGCATTTAGAGATACACCATGGGTCAGTGTTGGGGGGGGGGATGGGGAGGTAGAGTAGGGAATGCTGTAATTGCTTAGTTTTAATTTTATGATGTATGCTTGGGAATTTCTGGAACCTATAACCAAGACAAATATTGCTGGTACAAGAAAAGGGAAAAGAAAATCTTAGAGACCATAATTATCTTAAAACTGTGTATAACTAAAAGACAAGTAAAGGATAAAAAGCCCCATCAGCTGCCTAAGATATATTATATAACCACCCAGCAATTTATCCATCATCCTTTGAAAACATATTCATGCCTATTGTAGTCAAAGCTCCTTCAGGAAGTCAGCATTAAGATGTAATGTTGAAAAATTACACCCCTTAGAAAATCCTATAGAACAATATACATGATGTTGTTAAAGCTTTTAAAAACACATTGGTAAGTATTTTTCAGTTAACTTTTTTTATCTAAGAGAATGTTCGTAATCATCTCAAATACAGGGATAAGTATTCTCTGAAATTTTTCTATGGAATGTTTTGTAAAATAGCAAAAATTAGATTTTTAAGTTAAAATATTTGTGTTTATCAGTAGGTAGGCTGATTTTTTTTTTAGAAATAAGAAATATATTCACACACGTACATACATAATTTCTTTAGAACTTAAAAATGCTGCATTTTTCTATTATATACTTTGCATAATTTTAAACAATATATGTTAATATTTATAATGTGATTTTCAGAAGTAAAATTAAATGCTATTTCTTAATATACTAAGGTGAGTGTTAAAGCTTAATTCAAATACTTTTAGTGACGACATGCCTGTATTGATTATATTCATGCAGGAAGAGATGTCTAATATCTAGAACAAAGGGTTAATTCCTGACTTATGGAATTAACTTTTTGAGTTATATCTTTTATACATTATGTACTATCCAAAATCTACTACAGTTAGAATAAAGAGGGAGGTTAGGATGATTTTAGGAGCTTAAATGTTTTACTTTTTAATATGCATTCAAGATAAGTAATGGTTATAGGCAGGAATATTGATAACTTATCTTGATG
This sequence comes from Herpailurus yagouaroundi, assembly GCF_014898765.1. Classification (NCBI taxonomy): domain Eukaryota; kingdom Metazoa; phylum Chordata; class Mammalia; order Carnivora; family Felidae; genus Herpailurus; species Herpailurus yagouaroundi. Next base: position 20,219,774 of record NW_024412418.1, on the reverse strand, counting down.
TTTACTAAAGGTTTACAGAACATATTTTTTAACATCAAACATACTAATAAGCAAATAGTCCATATTTAAAAGCATTTATTATGAAAGTACCCATATCTAATATAGACAAAGTCTTTCATAATTGAAAATGAATTACCTTGGGGCGCCTGGGTGGCGCAGTCGGTTAAGCGTCTGACTTCAGCCAGGTCACGATCTCGCGGTCTGTGAGTTCGAGCCCCGCGTCAGGCTCTGGGCTGATGGCTCAGAGCCTGGAGCCTGTTTCCGATTCTGTGTCTCCCTCTCACTCTGCCCCTCCTCCGTTCATGCTCTGTCTCTCTCTGTCCCAAAAATAAATAAACGTTGAAAAAAAAAATTTTTTTTTTAAAAAATAAAAAAAAGAAAATGAATTACCTTATATTAACCCATGAATCCTGGAATAAGTAACAGTTTATTTAAAATAAACCATATCAGGGGCACCTAGGTGCTCAGTTCGTTAAGCATCTGACTCTTGATTTCAGCTCAGGTCAGGATCTCATGGTTCCCAGGTTTGAGCCCCGTGTCAGGCTCTACACTGACAGCATGGAGCCTATTTGGGATTCTCTGTCTCCCTTTCTTTCACACTTCCCTGTTTGAGCACTTGCACATGTGCTCTCTCTCAAAATAACTTTAATAAAAAATAAATTGGGGCTCCTGGGTGGCTCAGTCGGTTAACCATCTGACTTCAGCTCAGGTCATGATCTCGTGGTTCGTGAGTTCTAGCCTCATGTCGGGCTCTGTGCTGACAGCTCAGAGCCTGGAGCCTGTTTCGGATTCTGTGTCTCCCTCTCTCTCTGTCCCTCCCCCCTTTCTCTCTCTCTCTCTCTCTCTCTCTCTCTCTCTCTCTCTCAAAAAAAAAAAAAAATTAAAAAAATTAAAAAGAAAATAAACTATGTCATATTAGATGAATTAATATAGCAACAAAATATTTAGTATTGAAGTATGAAAATTTAGACTAATATCTTCAGAATTCTTTTTTTCTGCACTTTAAATCTGTAAGTAAAAATCAGAATATCTCAATAATTTAGAGCATTTTTACATATCCCAAATATTAGTCTGTTACCCAAATAATGAACTCATTTATTAAGATCTTATTTATTGTACCTTGTATCTTTTGCTTTGTTTTTTGTTTGTTTTTTTAAGTTTATTGATTTATTTTGGGAGAGAGAGCAAGCAGCGTGGGGGCAGAGAGAGAGAGAGAGAGACAGAGAGAGAATCCCAAGCAGGTTCCATGCTGTCAGTGCAGAGCCTGACATGGGGCTTGAACTCATGAACCATGAGATCATGACCTGAGCTGAAATGAAGAGTCAGAGGCTTAACCAACTGAGCCACCCAGGTGCCCCTGGTTTTTTGGTTTTGATTGAGAAAAGATATATTAATTGATTTAGAATTTGGGGCACCTGGTGCCTGAGTGGCTCAGTTGGTTAAGCATCTGAATTTGGCTCAGGTCATGATCTCACAGTTCGTGGGTTCAAACCCTGCATTGGGTTCTGTGCTGACAGCTCAGAGCCTGGAGCCTGCTTCAGATTCTGTGTCTCCCTCTCTCTCTGTCCCTCCCCTGTTCGTGATCGCTCACTCACTCTCTCACACGTGCGTGCAAAAATGAGTAAACATTAAAAAAAATTTAAAAAAAAAGAATTTGGGGCCCCTGGGTGGCTCAGTTGGTTAAGTGTCTGACTCTAGATTTCAGCTCAGGTCATGATCTCATAGTTCATGATTCGAGCCCCACTTCACGATGACAGAGTGAGGTCTGGTTGAGATTCTTTCTCCCTCTCTCCCTGCCCCTCCCCCATGCACGTTCCCCCAATCTCTCTCTCTCTCTCTCTCTCTCTCTCTCTCTCAAAAATAAATAAATAACTTTAACAGAAAAACAGTTAGATGAAATAGTATTATTTGTTAAACAGTAAGTTTGAATTAACATTAAAAAGGTTTCCTTTCCTTGTGTCAATTTGGTGTTAAGTGTATATTTAACATCCATCTCTCATTAACTGATCATGGAACAAGATTTAGAAGTCTGAATCCAGTGAGTGGTTAGTTGTTTGCTTTTAGTACATTATTGTACAGGCTGGGCTTTCTGAGTAAATAGAATAGAAAAATATTTCAGATCCGACTTTTCTTTCCTTATTCTGTCAAAAATTGGGATAGCTTTAAGAATAAAGTAAAAAAAAGTACCCCTTGATTGGCCATATACACTACTGAACATTTTTTTATTATACTTATCTTCAGAGTTGTAGTTTTATAATGTTCAGAACAAAAGTAATATGTTATGTTATATATAATTAAAAAAATTTTTTGGCCCTTCTGTCATTCTACTTTGTAAACTTTATGCATGCTCAATATCTTATAAATAACATATCTTCACACACATTTTTACTTTTTCTAGCCTGTATAATACGTGTTTTATTTCCTATCAAAAGTATTTTATTACTGTGTATCTTCTGTTCATAGTATAAATACACATAAATGAAGAGCCCTTTAAAGGCAGAGCTATAATCAGAATATGTTCCCTTCATTTCTTTGTCTTTGATTTGTTCAGAAAACTACCATGTTATCTATATGCTTTTCAGTGCTTACAACTCTGAAGTGTTGGTTGAGCCAGAAATTTGCTGTTTGACCCCAGGGATTTTTTTCCCCCTAGCTACTTGTGAGAGCTTATTTAAAATTCTAAGTTCTCCCCTGGCAGCCACAGTTAGAGCTTCTTTGGCAAACTAAAAAGACTAAGAAAAATCATGCAAAGGCTCAGTACTGCTTCCAGTGACCTACATTTGTAGCCAGCTTTTAAAAGATGGCATGTGCCTTATTTTCCAACAAAAAAATGAAAGATAAGATCAAAGAATAAAGGAGAATAAACCCACCTCTCTGTCACTAGCCAGTAAAAACCATTTCTGATACAACATTAAATTAAACACAAAGTTCACTTTGATATTTGTGTGTCACCAACATAAGAAAGGAAATTTGCATGCAGAAAAGTAGCCTAAGTCATACAGCAAAAACGCCATATTCTTTGATAGGATATTTATCCTCAGAAGGTGAAATGCATTTGGGATATGAGCTTAGATTTTAATTTCTGTGATGCTACTTAACTAGCTACAGGACTTTGCACAAGTCACTTAACCCTTCACATTAAGATAGAGATAGTTCCCTGGTTACCTTATTCTGGAATGCCAAATTAAAAATGAAATACCAGGAGTTTTGCTTTCAAAATCTTAAAGAACTTCCTCCAGGCCTCACATTTACTTTTAAAAATTTTATTTTGAACTCCTAAAAATTATGGTTGTGGATACTTCATGGTTATTGTCATGCCTAAATGTTAAAATCTTAGAACCATTATATAGTACTTTCCATTCTTTGAAAAGAAGCCACACAAAGTGAGAATTAGGAATATTAAAGATAGAGTTCATTTGTCCTCTGAATACTTTTTCTGAAAACATAGAAGAGAAAGTATTTAATCCTTTTAGAAGGGATAAATGACTTCAAATTCTGAAAACCAGAGCCATTGAAACTTGAAAAAAAATACTCATCAGCTCCCCAAATTAACATGTTGCCCCATGAAATAAAATGTTAAGAGATCCCATGAAAGGAGAAAGGCAGCGCATCTTCAAGGGTCATAGATTAAATAGATGGTCTTTGAAGATTTATTATGCACAAAGGGATAACTTTACTGTGTGAAAACCCCAAAGAGGACAGAGCTATCTCTCCAGCTAATGTTGGGATGATTCTTTCAGTGGCCAGTGTTTCCTTCCTAAAATTTTGTTTTGTTCATCAGAAACCAACAGGCAGTTGCAGAAAGTGACCTTAGTACAGCACAGCCATCTTTTTGTATTATGTCATATTAGTGAAATCAGAGGCATTTGAAATGCACTTACCACTTTTTATAAAAGTTTTTTACAGTTCGTGTGTGTGTATGTGTGTGTGTCTAAGTCTGTGCTAGATTTCAAAAACAGGTGGATGGTATTAAAGACTTAAATTGGAAGGAGAAAAGAGATCTGAGACTATGAAGCATCTTACCTTTATACTTCTTAAAACAGATTATAACAGGGTACTATAGAATTTTAAAAACCTATTTTGTGCATTTATCCTGTTGCCTCTACTTTTCAGTACTCAATAAGCAGAAAGAGAATCATTTTGTTCTATTAACACCAAGTGTATAACACAAAATAATGTTCAAATTTAATCAAAATAAAGTGATATCCAGTGTCATTTAGTGCATCACAATGTACTAAGGATTTTTGTGACATCTTCCCTAAACTGGGTTCATTTTGGAAAAATAAAAGAATATGTCATCAAACAAATAAAACCAGTCCCATGTGTGCTCCTGAGCTGGGAATATAACTGATCTGGACCTCTTAAATAAAGATAATGCCTGATTCCATTATTAATTGTGAGATATCTTTGACAGCAGATATCCCCGAAATTTTAGAATATTTCTTTACAACCTTGTAAAAATTCTATGACTTCAATTTAATAAATAATTATGTTAAGATTACTGTCACTATCTTAACTTTTACAATAACTATAAATATTTAATTATATCAGATTTTCAGAAATTACTTTATGTTCAATAAGGACACTTCATACTTAACAGGAATTATATAGAAATCCTTTTCAGCATAAGAATCCTTCTATAACTCAAGTAATTATTGCATAATCTGTTTACTTAGTATAGATTTTCATACATCATTTATTTTAAGAAAACAGGTTAATACATACCCTTATGTAGTAAGCATTTACTAAAGAGAATTATTGCACATCGTCTTATTAATTAAACCTGTTAAAATCAATGATTAAGTGAAGAGTTTGGTCTAGTTTTTAAAACATTTCACAAAATGTATTTTAATCAAGGTATTACAAGGACAGCATCATTTACCATTCATTTTCTTTCTGTAACTAGGGATATAGATATAAAGATATAGTAATACACACCCACATACACACATATATATATACATCCCACACCCAAAATATATACATAATATGTATACACACACACACACACACACACACACACACACACACACGCAGAAAGTCACGTTTTTAATAATGCTAGTTACCTAATTAGTAGCTCTATTCACTTTAACTTATATTATCTCTCTCAGTATGAGTTTTGTTGATTATTCACTTTAACTTATATTATCTCTCTCAGTATGAGCCAGATTAAACATTGATAGCATTTGCTATATGAACTTTATTTTGTAAAGGAACTCAAAAAGGAAACCTCCAATTTTTATGGCTAGAAATATTAATAGATAGCAACAGTGTACCCTTGTCTCTCTATAAACAAAAGCATGGAATTTTTATTTATTTTATTTACTTAAGTTTTTTTTTCTTAAGAAGATTATGAACTAAGGAGAATGTTTTGAAGGAATATGTATTATAGCTTTTACATTTTGATATATGAAATATATAAATTCTGTATCTAAGTTGATATATTGAAGAAAATTGATAAAATTATCATAGACCTCATAGAGACTTGTTCCTAACAGCTTAACAGTTTTGATTTTTATATATGTTAGAAAATAATTGTGGAAGCCAATAATACCACAATGCCAAAAAATACAGTGCATTTCCCTTTAAAGTTTTTTTAAGTGAGTGCCTTGGTCAAGACTTGGAGTGCTGTTGATATTCGCAGGCACATTGCTAGGACCTGAATCAAGAATTTAAAGTTGCCTGTACTTCATTTTCCTAACCTCACTGCTAAATAGCAGTAGAACTCAGGGATTAATTACATGTCTGAATTGCTTCGAAATCCTTCTATGACTGGAGCTCTTAAAAATGTGATGGTTTAAAAGGTAATATTTTGAAATAATTAGATTATAATTTGCATTTAAAGAAAGTATTATTCTTTTTTTACTGACTTTACCCTTTCCCTTTACTTCTGAATACTTCTGATGTAGACTTCCATTTCCTTTTCTTCATGTTATCCTTCTCCTTCCCTCTATCTTAGTGAAGAAAATTGAGTTTTTCCAATCTTCTCAATATAGTTCTTGTTTATATGTGAAAGAGAAATGTGATAAGGATCTGTGGAAAAGCATTGAGAACACTACTCTTAACCTAGTGGTTTCATTTTCTGTTTTTCAATTCATGTAATTGATGCAGTTGTCAAATTAAAAGCATCATTTTGTCAGTAGCTTAATTTGCGAGTTTAGTTAAAATAATATTTGTATATTAATGTGAAAATTTTTCACCTTTTCTTCTTGTAATATCAGTAATTGTTCCCTCTTTATATACAACAGAAAAAATATATATATATAAATTGCACCAAGATGTTCCCTGTACTGAATTTGATTTGAAATATGGATGGAAATAATTCACTAAATACTAATCTTAAAATCCATGAGTTTAAAAACATTTTTCATATAACATCAGCTATATACCTACAGGCCTTTGACTTACTCCATGCAATCTACATTTCTGAATGCTTTTAACAATTAAAGTAACCTCTCCCATATTTTTAAATATTGAAACGGAGATAATGTGGAGAACTCATCTTTACTAGATGGATACTCAGCCTGGATATTTAGAGTACTCTTGTATTCAGATGATGATAATCAGTCATAATATCTTTGAATTTGTTTCTCTTTCTAACTTTCAGAAAATAAATGTTCCCCAACTCCCCCAAAATCAACAAAGTAATATACTTACTGATACAATATAATATACTTACTGATACATGGATAATGCTTAAGTAGTATTAATTATACAGTTACCAAAACCTGCAAGGATCAAAAGATTTTATTTTTAAGAAGGATTTCTCATGCTGCATGGATTATGTTGCTACATAATAGCTCAGTAGTACTTCTGCTGAATTGTAAAATAGCTTAGAGAGGAGTATGATGCCCATAGTTGGTGTAATGCATTGGTAATTAAGAGGGTGGGAGGTTAAGCTTCATTAACTGCTGAGGGATTGTATCTTGGGTTTTATTATGCCCTAGAGAACATAAAAAGTGAGAAGGGTCAAACTGTTGGAATCAGATTTTGCTTGTGCATCTGCCAAAACAAAGACCACAAAATAATATACCAGTAAGCACAGAATGGCATGAATTGAAAAGGGAAGAAATATATTTACAGCATCTTATGGCTAAGGATAAATGTTTCTGCTGAAAAAAAAAAAAAATACCCCTAATTACTGGAGTATATTTTGGTATTGGAAGTTTATAATAATTTGGTTTCATATAAGTTTTTGTTAAAGTAGAATAAGCAGTTGTTTTTGTCCAAAGGTAGTACCAATTTCTTTATTCGTGTTAATTTTCCAACATGATTCATCTGATTAAGAGAGAGAAATTTTATACTTTTCGTTCCTATCTTCTGTGTAGACCATACGAAGCTTGCTTTTCATTTTTACTTATTCCTGATCCTTGCTACCAAATGTATGGTCACTGTAAGCACCGTACTCTATAAAAGAACCAAAAATCTGATATTCTTTCTTTTAAGAAACAAGAGTATAACAATCATGAAACGTGTTCTGTTGGTGCTCTGAGTGAGAAATCAAAGACTGGTGATTCAAAAGCATAGGGGAGAATCTTGATCTTTGATTACAGCTGTAATCATTGAATATTTAAGAGCTTATTCTTAGCATTCTCTTGTAAGACAGATTTTATCAAAACATTAAATAAACTTTTTGTTTGATTAGATATAGACACTGAAACAAATAGTGTAGATTATAGCAGTCATCATCTCTGATAGGGTCAAGGAATCACCATGAGCAGGTTAGGTGATGGCATACTTCAAAAAAAAAAAAAAACTAGGGCTTACAAATGTAACAACATACTAAATACAAACTCTTACAGAACAAATTTCAGAATATTGGAAGATTAAAAAACATCTGAATAATCGGGGCACCTGGCTGGCTCAGTCTGTGGAGCATATGACTCTTAATCTTAGGGTCATGAGTTCAAGCCCCACATTGGGTGTAGAGCTAACTTAAAATAAATCATTTTTTCCCCCAAATATTGGTTTTGGTATATGTTTAATTCAGTTTTCATTTGAATTCTGAATATCAGTATTGAAACCAGTAAGACCGAATTTTTATATAATGGATTTTTTTGTCAGAGGATTATATAGGATGATCTAACACTATTACCTTAGACTTGAGTTCTTGAGTTCACCACACGTAAAAACCACACAACTCTTAATTTGCGTTGACCAGTTTTTTTTATTTTCTGCTATTTTTGTTCAGATTTCTGGCTAAAAGAATGATGCAAATACTGAAGAGTTACCAAGTGTTCACATAGGTCTAGCTAGGTAAATTACTAGCATGACTTTTTCACACCATGTTGTGTTAAAAGTTTTTTATATATTGTTGGAAGGCTTAAAAATGGAGATGCTAGGCACCTGGGTGGCTCAGTCAGTTAAGTGTCTGACTTCAGCTCAGGTCATGATCTCACAGTTCGTGAGTTCGAGCCCTGCATGGGGCTCTATGCTGACAGCCTGCAGTCTGCTTCAGATTCTGTGTCTCCTCTCTCTCTGCCCCTCCCCCACTTGCATGCTCTCTGTCTCTCTCTCTCTCAATCTCTCTCTCTCTCTCAAAAATAAACATTAAATTTTTTTTTCAAAAAAATGGAGATGCTAAAGGAATTTTGGCCCACTTACTAAAGAAATAACCATATTTTATCAAATCTGAGATGCCACTGACCACAAGATGCATCACTTTTATGTACTTTTATGAGACAAAAACACTGCCAAATAAACTTAAACAGAATGTGTTATTTAACTTAGGGTTTCTATTTAATTATTTTCAAGTTTTCTTAGACTTTTTTTAAAAATCATATCACACTTGTAGCTAAAAAAGATAAGCAAAATGTAACTTACTCATAAAACTTCACATTCATATTACTATAATGAATTACTTTCTCCTTTATAGTCATTGGCCATTACCAGTTTTTCACATCATACTGTTTTCTGTGTCATCAAGAACACTGGTGATACAGCATTTCTTATTAAATGCTCCTCTTTTTTTCCCACATTTTATTCTAAAACAATGCCATCCATCAGATGACTTTCCCAAAAAGTATCAAAGGAGGTTTTCTGGAAAACCAGGATTCATATTCTTTTTTAATTGAGTTATGTATGGATTCTTGGCTGAAACATCAAAAAATTACATTTGTCCACTTACACACTAAGAATAACAGCCAAGTTCATACATACGCAGACAATGATGACTTTCTGTTTGATATAATATCAATTGTAAAATGTACCCCAATTTCATAAATAATGACATATGAAAAAAAAAACCAGAATCAATGAAATGCAGTAAATGTATGCTTCAATTTTAAACCTGAGCTTTGATGTATTGGAATTACCCACTTCTCAGAACTGTCACAAATCTTAATTGTCCTTGTTTAGCCTAGTGCCACCAATTTAAAAATAATCCCCACTTTAAAAAAAAATTAATATTTATTTATTTTTGAGAGAGAGAGGGAGAGAGACACAGAATCTGAAGCAGGCTTCAGGTTCCTCACTGTCAGCACAGAGCCCGATGCCAGGCCCAAACCCATGAACTACAAGATCATGACCTGAGAGGAAGTTGGATACTTAACCCACTGAGCCACTCAGGTGCCCCAATCTCCATTTTCAATGTGTTGATGTTTTCTTGGGAATACTTCTGTGTCCCTATGAAGTTGGAACTTAACCTATGCTTCTTAAAATGTATTTCTTACCATGTATTTCACTCAGAAGTATCATGCATTCACAAGTGTTACCTTGCTCATTTGGGAAATATTCTACCAGGAGGAGAAATAATGTTAAGGAAAAAAAGAACATTCTCTCTATGTGGTTAAAAGATACTAAAGCTGATAAATCAGGAACTGGACCTTTGGTAGAAGTTTTTATGGAGTTTGAAATTTTTTGTAATTTTTGTGAAATACTAACAATAAAATAAGGGGAAATAATCCAGTAATCAAGTTCTTCTAAGGAAGTGCTTTTATCCTTTAAAAAGTATACCTTATTATACTGCGAGAAAATTAAGGAAATTTGCCTTTATTTATAAAATACATTTTTTTCCTCAAGAACTCTTCCACTGCATCTGGGATTGGATACATATATATATACATTTGAATTTAAAATTTTGAGAGATATACTTTATTACAAAAAAATAACACAGATGGTAGCCAAAAATTTAAACAATAATAGAATACTATTTGACAATTAAAAACAGAGGGAAATTCTGCCATTTGTGACAATATAGATAAATCTTGTGAGCATTATGCTAAGTGAAATAAGTCAGAGAGACAAATCATGCATGATCTTAGCTATATGTGGAATCTAAGAAACCAAACTCCTAAAAATAGAGAACAGATTGGTGGTTGCAAGAGGTGAGGTTGGGGGAAATGGGTGACTGTGGACAAAAGGTACAAATTTTCAATTATACGATAAGTAAATCATGAGGATGTAATGTACAGCGTGGTGACTAGAGTTAACAATACTGTAATGTATATTGGAAAGTTGCCAAGAGAGATTTTAAAATTCTCATCACAAGGAAAAAAGAAAACATAGTAAGTGAGGTGATGGATGTTAACTAAACTTATACTCATCATTTTATATTATATACATACATGAAATCATTATTTTGTACACATGAAACTAATTCAATGTTATATGTCGGTTCTATTGCAATAAAACTGGGGGAAAATTGTCCCATGCTCAGTGTGGAGCCCGACGTGGGCCTTGATCTCACAACTGTGAGATCATGGCCTGAGCCTAAATCAAGAGCCAGATGCTTAGCCAGCAGAGTCACCCAGGCACCCAAGTAGTTCCTTTTTAACATTTTGAAGAATCTCTGTTTTCCATAGTGACTGTACCAATTTACATTTCCACCAGCAATGCACAGTGGTTCCTTTTTCTCTACATCCTTACCAACTTTTATCTCTTGTGTTTTTGATGACAGTCATTCTCACAGATGTGTAAAATAAAATAAACCTTTTATTTTCCGGTTGATAGAAGATATATATGTCTTCATTTTATTATTAACATATTACTAATTTTTTTATTTTTATAATTTCTACCTCTTTATTGGATTCTTTTTTTAATGGCTAAATTATATCTTCAAATACTTTTTTTAGAAAAGGTTTGTGGTAGGTAAGCTTTAAATATTATATGCTTTTTAAAAAATGAGTATAGTTTGTACTTAATAGACGATTTTCCTCATGAAGAATTATAGGTTCAACATCAGTTTTCCTCATACTTTGAAGACCTTGTTCCCGTTGTCTTCTGAAATCCAGGGTTGTTGAGATATCTGCTACCCATCTATTTCTTTTTCTTTTCCTTTTTCTTTTTTTTAATGTTTATTTATTTTTGAGACAGAGAGAGACAGAGCGTGAGCATGGGAGGGACAGAGAGAGGGAGACACAGAATCTGAGAAAGGTTCCAGGCTCTGAGCTGTCAGCACAGAGCCCGATGCAGGGCTCGAACCCATGAACTGTGAGATCATGACCTGAGCTGAAGTCAGACACTTAACCAACTAAGCCACCTAGGCAGCCCCCCATCTATTTCTTTTTCATTTATAAGTAATATATTTTCCCCCATTTTAAAGCTTGCAGGCTTTTACTTTTAACCCCCAAGTTGTGAAAGGGCATAACAATATTTTTAATGGGTCTTTTTTCCATTCAACTAGTTTAATTCTTCATACATTTCTCCAATTTGTAAAACTATGTCATCTCCATAGCTGTTTAAAAACTTTGATATTTTTCAATTAAATTTTGATTATGTAAGTAATTCACAACTAGTATATATTCTCTTTTCTACAAGTTACATCACAAATAAAGCTCAACTCATATGCCCCAAATTTCATTTAAACCCCTTCTCTCTCTCTCAAAGCAGTTAACTACTGTTAGGGGATTGGTGTGAATTCTTCCAAACAAAAACTACTACATATGTAATAAAATATACCAGTTTTATGTACAATTTGAGTAAATAGGATAAATGTATACATGGTGTAACCACCACAGTCATACACAGAACATTCCATTCCCTCAGAAATGTGCCTATTCATACCGCTCTCCTCTTCCTACCACTTGGCCCCTGGTAGCCTCTAATCTGTTTACCATCTCTATGGTTTGCCTTTTCTAGAATTTCCTATGTATGGAATCATGTGGTATATAATATTTTGTATCTGGCTTCTTTCACTTAACATAATGTTTTTCAGATTAACCATGTTTCTATGTGTATCACTAGAGTTGATTCCTTTCACTGCTTTTATTAGCCATTCACTAGTATCATGATGGACATTTGAGTGGTTTTCACTTTTTGACTATTAAATGAGGTTGCTATGAATATCCACGTATACATCTCTATATGGACATATGTTGTTATTTCTCTTGGGTAAATACCCAGGAGATGAATTGCTGGGTCATATTGAAAGTGAATGTTCAATTCTTAAAGAAATTTCCAAACTCTTTTCTAAAACAGCTGTGCAATTTTGCATTCCTACCAGAAATGTGTAAGATTTCTAATTACCTCTATCCTTTTTAACATTTGGTGTTATCACTTTTTAAATTTTATTTGAACAATTCTAGTCTGCACATAGTGATATTTCATTATGCTTTTAATTTGCTTTTTGCTGATCACTAATGGTGTTGAGCATCTTTTCATGTGTTTGTTTGCCATCCATGTATCTTTTAATGAAGTGTCTGTTCGGTTCTTGTCCTATTTAATTATATTTCATCATTGATTTATATTCTGGATACGAGTCCTTTATCAGTTATGTGTGTGGCATATATTTTTTCTGGATACAAGTCCTTTATCAGATATGTGTGTGGCAAATATTTTTTCCCAATCTGTGGCTTGACTCTTTGTTTTCTTAGCAGTGTCTTTTGAAAAGCGTTATTTATTACTTTTATCAAGTCTGATGCCTCAGTTTTTTATTTTATATTTCATGCTATATTTTTGTCCTATTTAAGAAATATTTGCAAACTTTTTTTTTAAAGGGCTAAATAGTAAATATTTTTGGCTTTGCAGGCCAAATGATCTGTATTGTAACTACTTGATTCTGCTGTTGTAACAATAAAGCAGCCGTAGATAATTCTTTAGCAAATTCCAGTGAAATTTATTTACAAAAACAGGTATCTGATTGTATTTGGCCCACAGGCCATAGTTTGTTGATCCCTAGTATACTCCCAAGTCACTAAGGTTTTCTCCTTTCTTGTTTCCTAAGAATTTGTTGTCATCCTTTCTCTATTGAATTACCTTGGCGCTTACGTAGAAAATCAATTAAATAAATATGTGTGTCTCCCTCTCAACGTTATTTTCTGTTCCATTGACCCATGTGTATGTCTTATATGGACTTCTCATCATTCTGTTTTTACAATGTCTTCAAATCAGGTATGTTTATAAAACTTTCTTCTTTTGCAAAATTGTTTTGTCTATTTTACAGCTTTTGCGCTTCCATATTAATTCTAAATTAAACTTGTTATTTTACCTGAAAAAGTTGACTAGAATTGTTCTTTTTCTTCCCCAGTTATTTTTTCCCTCAGTCCTTTGTTTTTGATAGTTTCTGTTGCTATCTTCAAATTCAATAATCTATGATTTGTTCACATCATCTCTCTATATTGTTATGAACTTAATTTCTTTTGTTCATTTTATGTTATTTTAATAAAGTTTTTGTTTTTAAAGAGTTTGTAACCACTGCTAAGATAAATTATACTTTTGTTTCTATCAAGTAAATTTTATTGGATATCCAAATGTACAAGTTACTACTTTTAAGCAAAGGATACAGCAGTACTAAAGCTTGGAGGTAGAAATCTCAGGACTTCCAAGTCAGCACACAATGCCCATTTTGTAAATAATTTGAAAAAAGTTCAAAGGGTAGTCATATCTTCTTTGTGCGCAATTTGAAGAGTTAACTGTGAGTTCTATGAATACATTCTGTTAGGATCAAAGAGAAGTTAACTAGTCTTGAATGAATGAAAAAATAATTGTAGAGAAAGCAAGGAGCGGGAGGACCTGAGAGAAAAGGAGAAAAGAATGAAAGAAGATAGCCTGATTGAGTATACTTTGAGCTTGACATGCAGTTGAAATTCAGATAGAATATCCAGATGCAGTTAAAACTTTAGACGCAGAAACTGGGGAATAATTGAAAATAGAGATTTGCTAGCCATCATTTCTTTCTCCGTCAGACTCTTGTTGAATGCCTACTCTGTGCCAGAAACTATGTTATGGACTGAATGTTTATGTCCTACCCCTCAAATTTATGTCCTTCTATCCTAATAACCTCAAAAGTTATCCCATCATCAACTATAAGTTTAAAATCTCATTTGTCATCTAAATCAGGTATGGATGTGATTTGAGGTGTGGTCCATTCTGAGGCAAAATTCTCCTCTGGCTATGAACCTGTGAATCTGTTAAACCAGACAAATTATGGGCTTCTAAATACAATATAGAACAGGCATAGGATAGACATTCTCACTCCAAAAGAGAGAAATCAGAAGGGAGGAAGGAGTGATGGATTCTAAGCAAGTCCAAAAATTAGCAAGGCAAATTCCATTAGATCTTAAGGCCTGTGAATAAACGTCTTTGGTTCCATTCTCTGCCTCGTAGGCCCACTGGAGTGGCAGCATCACACCCCTTCAGCTGGGCGGGACACCACCCCCATGGCTCTGCTGGGCTCCAGTCTTGCCTTTTGAAACCCAGCTGGAGGCAGCCATGTCTCCCAGGCTTGTGTCTCTGGGCCTGTGGTAGAAGTGGCAGCCTTGATCATCTCTGAATCACCTTTGGTTCTTTCTACTTTTTATTTTCCACCCCCCAGGATAGCTTGTGTTTGAAACCAAATTGCACCATGGTCAAGACTGTAAAATCCAAGTCCAACTGCCTTCCTTAATTCCATTCTTCTTTGTCTCTAGTTCAAACTGGCAGTGTCTATGCTGGTATAATATCTGTATTCCTGGCTTCTGCTGAGATGACTGGTTAAGTCCATGAGTCACACCCACGATCTCTTTATCAGCCATACATTTAGTGTTCTCTTTAGAACAAGCTTTTTCATTTCTTTGCAATGTGACTAGGTGGAGAATTTTCCAAATCTTCGAGTTCTGGTTCTTTTGGCTTAACAATTCCTTGCCTAATTCATTTCTCTCATTTTGCATTTTACTAGAAGCAGTCAGAAGGAACCAAATGATGCTTTCAAAACTTTGTTTAGAAACCTTATCTGCTAAATACTCAATTTTATTGCTCAAAGTCCTGCCTTGACAGAAAACTAGAACACAGCTCAGCCAAATTTTTTGCTGCTATATAACAAGAAGTGCCTGTTTTGCAGTTTGCAGTAATATGTTCCTTAGTTCCATCAGAGACTTACTGGAATCTCCCTTAACATGCATTTCAAAATTCTTTCAGCCTTTACCCAATACCCAATTTCAAAGCCACTTCAACATTTTTAGGTATTTGTTATTATAGTACCTCATTTATTTTGGTACCAAAATCTATCTTAGTAAAGTTTGGGCTACCATAACAGAACACCATAGACTAAGATTGTTTAAACTGTGGAAATTTGTTTTCTTACAGCTCTGTAGGCTGGGCCAATTTAGTTCCTGGGGAGGACTCTTCCCAGCTTATAGGTGACTCTTAATGTGTTCAAGCATCATCTCCCAAGAGTCCTCCGTCCTTGTACTCCAGATGGACTGCTTGCTCTCTAGGCAGTCCTACACAGGTGTTTTCTGGCACTTTCGTTCATCATCCTAAGAGTGGCTCTGACTTTGTTGCTGGTAGAGTACGTCCTCTAATAAGTTGAAAGTGAATGGAGATAGGGGTGTGTGAGGTGGTAGAGATTTTTAAACTTTGAATGTCTGAACTTGTCTTAATTTCACCCTTAAATTTAACATTACTTTGGTTAAATATAGAATAGTAGGCTGAAAATAACTTTCCCTCTGAAAAGTCCAAAGCCTAGAAGCTTTTTCAGATACTTTCTTTTTTTCCCTCTTGTTCTGAAATATCAGAATTATATGCTTTGGTGTATGTCTATTTTCATTCATAGCTTTAGTACTCAGGATTTTAAATCTGTAATCTCCCACTTTTCATTTCTGGAAATTTCTCTTAGATTATTTCTTGGATATTTTCCTCTGTTGTCTCTGTTTCTCTAAAATATCCTTTTATGGTGTCAACCTCCTGGACTAATTCTCTAAATATTTTTTTTTATCTCTTACTTTTTATCTTTTTAAGAGGTAGTATTGCATAATTGTTAAGAGACTGAGTGATAGAATAAGACTGTCCATTACGAATCCTTGCTCTGCCATTTACTGTCTTTGTGACCTTCAACAAGTTATTTAAATTTTATGCTCCAGTGTCTTAATAATAGTGCATACTTCTTAAGATTGTTTAGGGATTAAATATGTTAATTGTATAAAGTTCTCAGAATAGTACCTGGCAGTTGGAAAGCACTTTAACACATGTTAGCTGCTATGTTTTGTTGTGTTTTTTTTTAATTATCATTACTGTCATAATTATCATCATTGTTCCTTTATTCTTAAAGATTTGATCAACTTGATATTCTTGAACTTCTGGTCCTTTTTTTTTTTTAAATCTCCTATTATACTTTTAATTTCTAGAAGCTCAGGTTTTTCTGTTTCCTTTTACTGAAGTGTTTTATTTTTTACATACCATCTCATATAATAGATATTACTTTCTCGTTCCTTTTGAAGTTTTTTTCTGTTTCTGCCATTGTTTCTATTTGGCTTAGTGTTTCAATTCCATATTAGATGCTTTATTCAAATATCTTGTAATTCTTGGTTGTCTTTTAATATTAAAGAGTGAGGGACTGGAAGGCTAGTTGGAAGTACTGTATATTGGGGCACATAACTTGTGGTGTGATAGGTTTACTGTAAATTTAGCTAGTGGTATCTCTCTAAAGACCTTTTCCCTTAATTTTGTCAGTTTCTCCAGGGAGGATTCCTCTAATCTCCTGATCTCTTACCTATTCTGCTTAAGGATGACTTCTGGCCTTGTGAGAGCCTAGCAGTGGGAGCCAACTGTGTACATGTATTGGGGATGGGGGTTATCTCACCCTTCTGTATGAAGACTTTCAATAAGTTAGCCTGTCTTCAATATGATGTCTCACCTGTGCCCTCTATTGTGTTCCTACTGCCAAAGTTTGTCTGATTTGACCCCTCCATTTCTCTTACACAGTGGGGGGAGGAGTAGTATCCTGGCTTTTAGTAGAAAATAGGGGATCTGAGGGGTCTTACTTTTTCTTTTAAAGATTTTCAAGCAGTGCTTCTGCTTTGACACAAAAGTATTTCTCCTTACTTCCTGAAATTACTTGTCTCTTCTACAAGTATGACAGTTGTTAAGATTTGTTAAGGGCAAGTAGTAGAAACTGTGGTGTTTATGTTTGTTATATTATTCTTTATTATTTTCTATGTGTTTTATATATCCCATAGAAAAAATAATAATTTGAGACGCTAAAAGTTAAAGTTACAAACAACGTTTATCGTAGCATTCTCAGACTGCAAACAACCTAAAGATCCAACCGTGGGGAAATGATAAACAGGATTTTAATTAAGCCATATAATATATAGTCATTGAAAATCTTATTTTTGAAATGTGGGAATGGTCACAATACCATATTAAAATGTAGAATCCAAATAATATACATTATCATATATATAACAGGCAATATACATTTTGTTACATATATACATATATATATGTAAAAAAAAGATTGGAGGGAAATACTCAAATATGTTCAGAGTTATTATTCCTGGATGGTAGGTTAGTAGGTGATTGTTCGCTTTTTTAATATGTTTCAGTATTTTATAATTTTCTTTGTTGAACATTTACCACTTTTAAAATCAATTGCTGTCCAATAAATACTGATTTTAGAAGGATAATTGGGTACTTTTTTTTTTCATGGTGAAGAGATATTTCTTTTTTTAAAGATTTTATTTTAATTCCAGTTAGTAAACATATAGTGTTATATTAGTTTCAGTTGTATGATAGAGCGATTCAACAATTCCATACATCACCCAGTGCTCATCACAAGTGCACTCCTTAAACCCCATCACCTATTTAACCTATCCCCTGGGGTAAAAATATAGTGAAAAAATACTGTTAAAAGTTTTTGTAAGTGACATAAGATAAGGGAGAGTGCAGGAAGGACAAGGAAGCCTATTACTGGAAAATAAAACAATCTCCTGGTTTTAATTAAAAAAAAATTTTTGTTTAACATTTATTCATTTTCGAGAGACAGTGAGAGACAGTGTGAGCAGGAGAGGGGTAGAGAAAGCTGGAGACACAGAATCTGAAGCAGACTCCAGGCTCTGAACTGTCAGCACAGATCCCGACGTGGGGCTCGAACTCACAAACTGTGAAATCATGACCTGAGCCAAAGTCAGACGCTCAACCAACTGAGCCACCCAGGCTCCCACCTGGTTTTAATTTCAAAAAATTAAGTTATGATGGTTCTTTAAAATCCTAGTTGATATAAGTGTGAAGTGTGCAACTGACAGTTACAAAACCTCACAGTAAATAATTTGAATTGTTAGATGAATAAATAAATAATTTTTTCCACTTTCTAGACCTGCACTAGCCAATAAAATTTTCTGTGATGTCAGAAATGTTCTCTACCTGCACCACCCAGTAGAGTAGCTATTAGACATATGTGTCTATTAAGCATTTGAAATATGGCAGTTGAGGCACTGAATTTATCATTTTGTTTAATTTTAATTAGTAAAAAATTAGCCACATGTGGATAGGGGCAAGTATATTTAATAACAGAATTGTAGACCAGTGGTTTTTTAAATAATTCTATGTCTTAGTATCTGATTAATAAAACTAATTTAGATGTTTGGACTGATATCTAGTATTTTCTTAACACAGAAAAAGACAATTGAGGAAAAACAAATTTTAGATAATTATACATGTCTAAAATAAATAGATTTTGTAAGGTAGACATAAATTCATTAAATTTAAATTTTTATAATATCTTATTTAAATTTTGCTTTATTCCTCATTTCAGAAATAAAGATAGTGGTTCTTTACCCTGAGGATAGGATTGTGGCGCAGGAGTAAGGGTTAAGAATATCAGAATCTTCAAACTTTGTTTTTTAATGTTTATTTATTTTGAGATAGAAAACAGTGCACATACACATGGCTCATGGAGGGGCAGAAGGAAAGGAGAGGGAGAATCCTTAGCAGGCTCTGTGCTGTCAGCAGGGAGCCCGAAGTGGGGCTGGATCTCACAAACCTTGAGAACATGACCTGAGCTGAAATCAAGAATTGGATGCTTGGGGCACCAGGGTGGCTCAGTTGGTTGGGGGTCTGACTTCAGCTCAGGTCATGATCTCACAGTTTGTGCGTTCGAGCCCTGTGTCCGTCTCTGTGCTGACAGCTCGGAGCCTGGAGCCTGCTCCGGATTCTGTCTCCCTTTCTCTCTGCCCCTTCCCTGCTCACACTCTGTCTGTCTCAAAAATAAATAAACATTAAAAAAAAAAAAAAAGAATTCGACACTTAATCAATTGAGCTATCCTGGTGCCCCCAAACTTTTTTTTTTAACATTACAGATTTTATCTTTTCCCCACAAGACAATAAAAAATGTAGATGGAATTAAATTATCTTTGAGAATGGATAAAGCCAGGAAAATAATTGAGAACCAATCATTTAAAATAATTTACTTTAAAATAATTTATAATTTATAAACTTAATCTAGGTGTAAAAGGATGCCCATCAACCCATATATGGTAAGAAGACAGTTTTTATATGTTTGAAATGTTCTAAACAGAATTTTCAATTAGTTCTCTTAAAGCAAGGTTATGGATATTTATATCCCTACTTTATCTCTGTTTGAAATTTTCCCAAAGGTTACTTTAGAATTATTGAATATGGGTTTTATGGTTAAGATGTCAGGATACTAAATTTATATCATAGGTTCTCCTATATTACCAAACAAAAAGTAATTTAAAATACTCCAAAAAATCAGTTATACTGAACATAACAAGAGTCACAGTCCAACCCAATGCCATAAATTTATAAAGTCCATTGCCAAACAAAAGTCACCATTCAGTACTCTTCCTAACTTCACCCTCACACCCAGAAACCAAAGAAATATTACCTTAAAAAGGTAATTTGGGCTGATGGTCTTAAACTAAAGTAATTTTTCCAGAAAGCAACACTGAATTCGGTATGTAATCCAAACCTTAATAGTATATCATCCCCTAAATGAGAATAAAATACTCACTGAACCAACTAATGTGAACACAGGAAGTTGCCATTTTATGAAATCTCATAAGAAAATGAAGAGCCTAGGTCTGCCAAAGAAGATGATGTTTAATTTTGTCTAAGCTCTCATCACATAAAGATAGAGAAAAATGAGGTGCGTAGCACAATACTCAGCCTTCAAACTTTAGCTAGAGGAAAAAAAAGTCTGAAAGAAACATAATCCAAGAAGAGAAGGAAATTCTTCCATAAAAGATTTATATAAGAGCTTAATAAGAACATGAGTTCAAAACAACAACAAAAAGAACATGAGTTCAATAAAATATCACAGAAATGAAGTGGGGGAAAAAAACATGAGAAGTGGATAAAAAGGATAATGGCAGAATTAAAAATACAATTTGACTTAAATAATATTATTACCCAATATTAGTAGCAGTAAGGAACAGGCTTGCAATAGTCACGACACAGTTAGAGAAATGAGATTAAAACAGTAAGTGAGAATATATGTTATCTAATAAAATTAAATTTAAGTAGCTTGTAGCTACCGTATTGCATAGTGCTGATATAGAACATTTCCAACATCACAGAAATTTCTATAAGTCACAGCTGGTCTAGAAAATGGGAAAATTTAATCATCTAACGTTTAAATTGTTTACTGTGTGACATTTTACAACTGTCAATGATATACCTAATATTTATATCAATAAGAATATATTCTAGTATCGTGTAGAAGAGAAAAATAATGTTAAATGTGAGACACAAAAAATTTTACCTGAAATTACAATCTTCAGCTTAAAGGGGCCTCCAATATTACAGAGGAGAAATAACACAAAGCAATAGACATAGATATAGCCCATTTAAGTTATTAAACTGCAAGGATAAAGGAGGAATTATTCAGGCTTTCAGTCAGAAAGAAGCAAATCACCTACAAGAGTGGAAGCCTTCAATATCACAGCATCATTCCTTGTCCGAAGATAACACAGTGGCAATAGCAACACCTACCTAGTGTTAAGCTAATCTAATAATAAATCAACTTAGTTATTAGCTAATAACTAAGCTTATAACTATATATATCTATATATATACATATAGATATATACTATATATACTATACAATACTATGTATCTATATCTATATATATACATATATCTAAATACACATATAGATATAGATATAGATATTTACACACACACACACACACACACACCCAAAGCATTGGTTGGATAAAAAAAAATTTGAAAATATAATCCATGTATTTACTTCATCACTGAGAACTTCATTGACTACTCTATGTAAAGTGGCATCTCCTCCCATTACTCTGTATTCCTTCCCTCTTTTGTCTTAAAATCCATATCACTATCCTTCCTTTGTTTATTTTGCTCACTGCTTCATCCCTTGTATCTTCCTGGAACTGCTAAGTGAACACAGGTATCATTTTTAAAAACCCAAGAATGACAGAACTGTGGTAAAAGGAACCATGGTGAATCCATTTCAACAAAAAACCTAAACTAAACAACTGTGTATCTGGTTGCAGACAAGAATATAATCTATAAAGCTTGACATTATAAAAATAATAGGGAAAAAGTGCTACATGCTGATTTCCTCATTCTTTACAGGAAAGAAGAAAAGAAGAACTGATTTCACTGAAAACTGAAACACATAGAAAGGAGCATAGGGACTCCAACATCTTAATGTGCTTTGTATCACACTTCTAATCCTAGAAGAGAATGTGTCAGGAAATAATCTCACTCAAAGTAAAGAATCATTGATGAGAATCATTCTTTCAATTTTGCTTTGTTTTTGTGTTCTTGTATAAATTAAAGTAAAATGTTCATTTTCCACTATTAATAGTATTTTATTACATGCTATTTTTTTGGAAGTATTTTGTCTAATATATCCATGTATGTATATAAGTTTATGCTAGGAATGTGGTTTACTTAATGATTATTGTGGGGGAGGTTGGCTTTTTAATTTTTTAGTTTGATACCTTTGTCATAGCTATTTTTTTTGTAATTTCTCTTGATATGTCTTGAAGTTCATTAATCTTTTTTCCTGAAATGTCTAATCTGCTCCTGCCATCCAGTGGGTTTTAAAAATCTCAGATCTTGAAGTTGTCATTTCTAGAGGTTCATTTGGGTCTTTTAATAATATGTCTTTCATATCTCTATATGCTCAATCTTTATTGAACACATGGACTATAACCATAATTGTTTTTTGTCTTAGTCTAATTATATTTGTATCACTGCTGCATCTCCTTATTATGGGTCCTATTTTCCTGTTCTTTTTCATTCATTTTTTTTATTGGCTCCAGATAGTATGAATTTTAACATGTGCAGTGCTGGATATTTTACATTCCTGCTGACATTCTTGAGTTAATTTCTGGGATTCAGTAAAGTTACTTGGAAACACTTTGATCACTTTGAGGCTAGCTTTTGAGCTTTGTCAGGTGGGATCAGAGCAGCTTTTGTTCTAAAGCTAATTTTGCTTCTCTACTTAAAGCCTTATGAATTACAACGTTTCTCCACTCTGGTCGGTGAGACTATGGACTTTTTCTGGTTCTATGTAAGCTGCAGAAATCGTTCAGCTTGCTCCTTTTGAGTGGTTCTTTCACCACATTTGGGTAGTTTCCTTATGTCTATGTACTGATCAGTACTCAAGAGTTACCTCCACAGATCACTGGAGCTCTCTCTCTGTGCTCCACTCTTCCCCTGTAGTTTGCCACATGGCCTCCTTGAACTCCTAGCATAGTCACTTCAACTCAGGAACACTATTAGAAAAAAAAATTTTTTTTTTAACGTTTATTTATTTTTGAGACAGAGAGAGAGCATGAACAGGGGAGGGTCAGAGAGAGGGAGACACAGAATCTGAAACAGGCTCCAGGCTCTGAGCTGTCAGCACAGAGCTCGACGCGGGGCTCGAACCCACGGACCGCGAGATCATGACCTGAGCCGAAGTCGGCCGCTTAACCGACTGAGCCACCCAGGCGCCCCTGGAACACTATTAGGTTCCTCCTTTCTGCATTCTGCACTAGATATTTCCTTTTTTCTTTTTTTTAATTCAAGTATAATTAACATACAGTGTTATATTAGTTTTGGGTGTACAATATAATGATTCAACCATCAATACATTGCCTACTATTGCCAACACAAAATATGTGGCTCTGAATAGTGGTTAAAGCAATTATTTGACTGAATTCTCATAATCAGATATTTTATTAAGTGCTTAACATGCAGCAGGCACCATTTCTTACATTTCACATTCTTTACTCATTTATTCATTACAAAAACCCAATAAAATGAATATTGTTATTTCTATATTTCAGATGATGAATAGAGATATAGAGAGGTCCAATAGGTGGTCAAGGTAACCACAGACCTAGCTACTAGTGTGTAAAGTCAAGACTTGGACCTAAACAATTTAGTTGTAAGATTCAAACTCATAGCCACTATACTGTATTATACCATATGCCTCACAAATATTTATTTCCATTAGAAGAAGTTACTTTATATTTTGTAAGATGCTAATGCTTTGCTAGGAATGATGGATTCACAGTTAAATGATATAACTCATCTAATACTAGCATAAATTAAAGTGTAGATCTATTTGGAGGTCTTTTAGTAGATAACTAAAATATATAATGGTTAATGTGTTTTCCAGCTGCTTAGTTGACATTATTCTAAGAATAAATACATTTGATCTTGCAAAGTAAAAGTTGCAATTTAGACTAATTTATGACATAACACAAGATTGTGTTTACTAATCCAGCACCCCACATTATCTTTATGATTTTGACTAATAAAAAAGGCAACAATTTCATGTGCTTTCCTTCTCCAAGAAACTTATGTACTTTTTTCTTTGCGTTGTTACTGTAGTACCTCTTTACACACACACACACACACACACACACACACACACACACACACATATGTTTTCAATGTTTTTATAGCTGTTCCTCCCTAGGTCAGCTTCCAAAAAAGAAAAGATAAAATTGGACTTCAATACCTCTTCACTTAATGAGAGTTAAATCTATTTTCATTGTTAAGAGAAGAGACAAAGGTTTGCATTTACAAAAGTAATGTTTGATAAGGGCAAAATAAATGCCTGTATTCTTAGTTGTTACTTCACCTGTTATTTTCATGAATGAGTTTTTTGCATTCTAGTATTACAAACCAGTAAACAGATTGCACACATGCTGTATTTTTACCTTGTGGGAAACATAACAGTAATTAAATGCAATACATAAATGCTAATTTCAGACTTTGCTTTAACTGCAATACATAAATGCTAATTCCAGACTTTGCTTTAAATATATAGTATATATATATGAAAAGATCATACCTCTTGTTGCAATGGCATTTGGCTTTTCATGGTATACAAGTTTGAATATTTTCTTTAAATTCTAGCTCATTCCTAAAAAATTAAACTTCACAATATTATATATATAATATTTCCTCTGTTTTAGAAATAGCTATATTGTCATGACTTTATGTTTGAATCATTTTTAAGGCATCAAGACGTTGGAAAGTTCTAGTATTGCTAATATTATCATTTAAGAAAATTGTTACATTTTTAAAACACAGATGCTGAATAATGTGTCATTCTGTTTTCTTAGGAACTTCCTGCACCATTACTTGATGATAATGTTAAAAAAGATTTTGATGAAGACGCATGTAATCATAAAACAGCAGAATCTAACATTAAAATGAAAATAGCTTGGCGTTACCAGTTATTACCCAAGATGGAGGCAAGTCAACATAGAAACTTTTCTAAAATTTGTAAATGTACTTGTTTTCATCTTATAGACTCTTTTGTGGTATACCTGTTATTCTTTAAATGCACTACGATGTCTATTTGCTCATTTAAATGACTAATATTTTATTTGTATTTTATCAAGATGATATTTCTTACAAATAAAATTATGGCAATTTTTTTTTTTACCAAAATAGATTTCATTTCTTCTATACCCTCCATGTAGAATCTTTTATTATATGGTTGCAAACCAGAGTAAGCAAACGCATTAAGGCTATTTCTATCCAGCTTGAATACCTATAAATACTCGGTGTGGATAGACTAAGAGATAGGAAGTGAAGGGAAATTTTCTGAGAAAACAGATGTCAGTGAATCTGCCCACTAAAGCTTATGAACTCTGCTCCTAGGGAAGGCTCTATTCACTTAGCTCCTTTTTTGATTGTTTACTTCAGTCTTCATAACACTTTAATGTCTACCGGACATTATCATATTGGTAGAAAAGAAAGAAATTTTAATATGAGACATGGCACCCATCGTCCACCCTTCCTTAGTCTTCCACATTGACTGTTCCTTCCCCAAGGACAGAAATATGTTTATAACACTCCTTAACTGCAAATGCATAATTTGGTATACTGTTTCCACTGCCTCCTTCTAAATGCATGGTAGACTGTATATCATAGCACCCTTCTAACCAAGCTTAGACAAAGCCTTAGTATTCTCTGCAATATTCTGGGTGGTCACTACCAGTGAATATGTAAGATGAAACCTGTTTGCCATTAAAAGCCTGAAATATAAAATACACACTTCTCAAGATTATGTATAAGATCTGTAGAACCTTATCCAAACCTACCTTTTAACTCCTCCTGTGTGATTATAAAACACTATATTCACCTGTCCTATGAGATTTGATCCTTATAAATAGCTTATATTTATGCTGGTAATGATCTTCCCTTTCTTATTCACCAACTCAGCCTTCTCCAAGTGCGAATGTTACTACTCTGACAGTTTTCCATACATTATTATCTAATTTCTTATTTTTGTGTTCACAGCCCTTCATGTATTTTAATTTTTTTTAATTTTATTTTTTATTTTTTAAAAATTTCTTTTTAACGTTTTATTTATTTTTGAGACAGAGAGAGACAGAGCATGAGCAGGGAAGGAGCAGAGAGAGAGGGAGACACAGAATCCGAAGCAGGCTCCAGGTCTGAGCTGTCAGCACAGAGCCCGACGCAGGGCTCGAACTAATGGACCGTGAGATCATGACCTGAGCCAAAGTCGGATGTTCAACCGACTGAGCCACCCAGGTGCCCCAGCCCTTCATGTATTTTAAAGTACTTCTAATATAATGTTATAGGTAATTGTTGGTATAACTGTCTTCTCCACCAGACAGAATTCTCTGTGGAGAATTCTGTATTCTCTGTGGAGAATTCTCTGTGAGAATTCTCTGTGGAGAATTCTCTATGAGGGCAGAGAGCCTGTTTTATTTTCTCTTGTATCTCCAGCATCTGTATTAATGCCCAGATTATAAGCATTTGGTGTTTGATAAATGTATTCAGTCATTCAGCAAATATTAAGTATCAACTGTGTACTAAGTATAAAATATGGTACATAGGTACATATTAAGCAATGATAAGTTGTTCTAATTTAGCTGAAAAAGCTATTTGAATACATTTTTAAGCATGATTTACATGACTGTGAACAAACTACAAACCAAAGCGAGGGTATTTGCAACTGATAGAATAAGGAATAAATTTTCCTTATATACAAAGAACTTCTAAAATGAATAAGGAATAGTCTACCAACCTAATTTTTTAAAAATGGGTGGAAATATACAAAGGAAATTTAGTGGCTCTTAAACACATAGAAGCAGATGCCCAGTTTCACTTACAATAAGAAAAATGCAAATTAAAACTGCACTGACCTTGCTGTTTTTCTCTTAACAGATTGTCAATACCTAAAATGTTTGGTAAGACACTAGATTAGCAGAGGTGTGGGTAAATTAGTACTTTTATACTTTGCTGGTGGAAATGTAAATAAGTACAATTTCTGTGGAGGGTAATCTGGTAGTAGCCTTTAGAATTATAGAAAATATATACCCTTTGATCCTTTGGGGCATTTACATTATGAATATATTTACTTACATGTAAAATGAAATATATATGAGCTATTTTTGCAGTATATTTTTAATAGCAAAAGATTGGAAAGAACCTAAATGTCCACCAGTAAGCACTTAGTTAAATAAACTATATACCATATAAATGAACATATACCATAATATGTGTATTATGTGTATGGTATATGTGTACAGTATAACACCATATATTTGTATTAAAAAATAAAGGGAAGAAGCTCTGCCTAGTCAGTTGTTACAGACATAGCCTAGCTTGGATGTGATTGAGAACTGGGTAAAAGAGGCCAAAATAAATGTAGTTATTCTGCTTACGAAAATGTGAGTAGAGTGATAGAGATTAAAATAGACAAGGAGTGTAGGACTAGCACTTGAGAAGCCTAATGACAAAGAACTTCATTCATGTCTTTCAGCCGATAGTTTCACTTAAGTTACTGGGCTTAATGGTGACTCTTTGGTGAAGAATGACTATATTCTAATTTTTCTAGTGGGATTCTGAAAGAACCTGTAATGAACAAAAGCTCTAAGTTAAATCAGCTTTCTTGTAAAGACAGTCCAGTTTTAGGTTATATAAATCACTTGTCTCTCGCATTTACTTACTTTATTTTACTCTTATCTCCATTATATTTTGGTTTTTTCATTGGTCACTAACATTCTTCACATGAAATTATAAGTAAAGATGCAAATATCTGAAACTTTAAGCTTTACTTTTTTACTGCTTGTTACAAAATCTGTTTAAACATGGGGTAAGGGGTGCCTGGGTGGCTCAGTTGATTAAGCATCAGACTCTTGATTTTGACTCAGGTCATGATCTCATGATTCATGGGTTCCAGGCTGTGCTGATAGCCTGGAGCCTACTGGGGAGTCTCCCTTTCTCTCCCTCTGCCCCTCCTGGCCCCACTCTCTCCTTTAAAAACAAAACGAAACGAAACGAAACATAAGCCCCATGGTCAGTTTTCAAGGTTTACAGTTTGTTTTAAAAATTGTGCTCTTCTTACACTGAACTTTCCTAGATGACTTCCTCTCCCATTTTCTTGAGTTCTCCGCTAAAATATCACTTTATCAGGAATGTATTTTTTTTTCTCATTCTCTATAAAATAAAATCACTCTCTCACTGTTATCTCCTTTCAAGGTCTTATTTTTCTCCAGGGCACTTATCATCACCTAACAGATAATATTATCTCTGTCTTCCTACTAGTAGGTAAGCTCAATGGAAGAAAGGGACTTTGAATATCTTGTTTTACTGGGCTGTAGTGGGTGCTCACCAGTTATTTGTTGAATGCATGAGTGAATGAATTATATAGTATGTGAATTAAATGCAAAACTGACTTAAGTTGCATTAATTAATATAAATAAAAAAAGGCTTTTTTCAAATTTACTGTCAGTGGTCAAACTTAAATTTCTTAGTATTTATAAGTTAGCTCTGTCAAGTTTACAAAATAGAATTGTCTTCTGGCTTCTTTGCTTTTCTTTGAAATTTGGCCAGCATGTGTATTCGCCTGTCACAGAAATTTTGTGAATGAGGATTTGCTGAGATTAATAGACTTTGGTCGTCAGCTGTCATCTACTTTATAAATCCAGATTTTACTTTGCCATTATTAGTTTAAAAACAACAAAACCCTGGGTTTTCTGTATTTTATCTGTGACAAAATATAGTTAACACTATTACGAGTATAGATCAAACAAGTAGTCCAAAACTAGGTGTGGCATTTATCAGAGATGCTTCTTAATATAAGTTGCCACCAGATCCTAAGACTGTAGTCACATTCCCATTTAGGGAATGCAAAAAAAAAAAAAAAAAAAAAAGATAAGAATATGCACACCTAAATCAGTAACAATAGCTCAATAAAGCATAAAACAGTGCTTCTTCCAGTTGGAGGGGTGTGTGGCTTTAAAAAGTCCCCCTTCTCTTGTCCTGTCATTTTGACTCTCTGTCTTAGGTAGGCATGCTCTTTTTTTCCCTGTCCAATCATCAAATCCTATTCCCTTTTCACCCCAAGAATTGGTAGCTTACAGGATATTCTGAGACCCAATTTCTTTAATATTGTATAGTTCTACTACCAGAGCTTATAAGGCTCTCGCACTTCATGGCAATATATTAGATCTTTGTTATATTAAATCCTCATTATACCTTGGCTTTCTATCTTAGTGATTCAGCCATGATAGTCCTGTGATAGATATGTGCATGGTACAGGTGACAACAGATATCATTTTTTCAATAAGGCAATGTTACTGCAAAGGATAGTGATG
Organism: Herpailurus yagouaroundi; assembly: GCF_014898765.1. Taxonomy (NCBI): domain Eukaryota; kingdom Metazoa; phylum Chordata; class Mammalia; order Carnivora; family Felidae; genus Herpailurus; species Herpailurus yagouaroundi. Next base: position 20,190,501 of record NW_024412418.1, on the reverse strand, counting down.
GATCTTCTGTTCCCTAGTGAATCATGACACAATAACAATAATTAATATCACTTATGTAGTGCTTCACAATTTACAAAATATTCATTGCCAGTGTTGCATTAGATTCTCACAGCAGCCTAGCAAAATAGTTATTAGTGATTGAACTGAGGCTCAAAATGGTTAATTAATCATTTGGGCTCTTGCTTTCCATTATGCCATACTGAGAAACAAGAAATGGTAACAATAATAAGAAAATGTCTTATTTAGACTTTATTTGTGTGCAACTTTTCTCTGAAAGTTTTGATTCTTTGTAACATACTGGAGGTAGGGGATGGTATTGTTTTATTGCTCTGTACCCCTGCTGGCCCCCATCAGAGTTGATTTTCCCTTATCATAGTAAATTTTTACTGAACCAGTCCATTATACTCTGTTCCACAACTGACAAACGTAAAGGATAGTTTGAGACTGTGAAATAGAAGTTTTCATAATGTAAAACTAAAGCAACATGTTCTTAACAAACTGAGTAAAACTGACTTAGCTATTGATGATATTTTGATTTTTTTAATGCATCTTTCATTTGTGGAGTTGACATTTTTTCATAGAGTATTACTATTGTCAGATTTAAAACATTTAGTTATCTCTTTTCCGAGGAAATATTTGAAGTCTTTGTTTTATGATTTCACATTATTTAAAAAATCTGATTGTATGTTAATGCTTTGTGTCATGGGTAGAAAAAACCTTACAGAATCGTTTTTCCTATAAATATATATTTATTTTCCATTTTCATTTTTATTGAAGGATTAATAAAATTTCATCATTAATAAAAATTTTTATGTCTATCTTGTGAATATTTTAGTTACCATATTTAATTATAATTTCTAAAAAATTAATAATGGTAATAAGAAAAGCTTCCAAATTTATTCTTACATTTTAATGAATTATTTGTGTTCTATATGTAAACTGTCACAGCATGAAATCAATTTTCTGCCTTGATTCATCCCAAATCAGAGATTTCTATCACATTAATATTATAATTAGAAACATTAATAGAGACGGCAACTTTAAAAGCATACTTTGCTTCTTGGCAATTTAGCATATTTCTCTGAGTGCCCAAGACTTCAAGAACCTTCAGTGCACTAATAAATTTATTAACTCAAACTTAAAAGAAGCGAAAAGTCTCTCTTTCTTTCTCTCTCCCCATGGCCAGTCTGCTAAAATAGATTATTCATGCTTATTTGATTCAGGTAGGCTTTTGCAAGCTTCCCTACTAGGCCTGGGAATGTGGTACATTGAGGCCTTTTCAGAGGCTTCTGACATAGACCAAGCTTTTATTGCATGGTGTTTTATTATTACCAAATCCTAGTCTCCACCCAGTTTGTAGGCACTCTGCTTATTCTTTTGAATCAGGAAAGGTTATCACCTACCTTAATCCATGGAGCAGCGTGGATTAAGGACACCAGTGTGCCCCAGGATTCTCAAAGAGGATCCTGGAAACTTCTTGTTTCTTCTTTTTTGCTGTCTTTACTAAATTCTATTGGGCCTTAGGAGGATTTGCATCTGAAATGGGCAACCTGGTGTTTTTCTCAATGAAGACATCAGATCAAAGTTCAGTTAGTCAAGGCCTTTCTAAAACATTAAGGGGGCCTGGACTTACACAATAAAAAGATGAGCTCTAGCAGAGATTGCAGTAAAAACATTCTGAACTATAATCCGGATAAAGAATAGATTATAGGCCAAAGAACAGACCTTGTTTAAATTGCTTTATACTAATAACTTTACATTTAAAAACTTTACCCTATTTTTAAAAAGTATACTTTAATGTCTCATACTTTATTTGTTAACACTGTCTTGTGAAATAGATAAATCATGTTTTGAGAACCACACTTGTGTATATATTGTATTGTAAACATTAGATGGAGCAATTGATAGGTCTCTTTCCTTAATGAAAGTGAACAGTATCTTATGGAGGGATAAACAGTCATTTTATTTAGAAAGTAAATGCCAAACTCACAGACTCTGTATCAGAGAATAATATTTCTATTAGACTTAAATTTGTTTATCCTGTGTTACTGTAGAGTTGATGTTGGTAGGCATTCAGTTGAAGAATATTAATCCTTTAAGTCTCAAAATGCAAATATCTAGTGTCAAGCAAATGTCTGTTTCTTATCTAAATTACAAAGTTGTCAGTTACTTCGTAAAATGAGAATTTACTCTTCCATTTCTGCAGAGATTATCTGCAGATTATCTGTTTTGTTGAATGTTCTGAAATATGTCTGTTTTATAGCATTCAGGACAGTGGAAACTATGTAAATTTAGATTAGAAACTATTGGAAACTATTGCCAGGTGGAACCTGTTAGGAGTTCAACTTTGTACAGAGGTGTGTACATATTTCTAATGAGTTGAATCAGCACAGAATCCATTCAAAGCAATATAATGAGAATGTTCTGTTACTAGGCCTTTACTATCCTATGTACATAAATTCAGCATCAACAGTTATTAGAGTTACTTGTGTAGAAGATAATTTGTTGGAGAAACTGATAATAGCACAAAAGAGGAGGCATCAATGAACTAATGATGATGTCAGGTTTCTGATTTATCTAATGTAGTATAAACTACACGTTCTCCCTCCTTATCATGTGCCTTGTTCCCATCGGGAGTATCCTCAATACATTTTATACTATGAGCTTAATTTAAAATTAGCAAGAAATTTTGAATGTATATACACACTATCTTGTGAGAATTTAGCTTTTAAATGATGCTCAGCTCAATATGTTTAAAAAGCTAGTTTTTTTGAGCCCCTCACCAATGATTTAATTGGCTTAAGTTTTCATTAGTTCTTAGCAACTCCATATTTAATTGATCATTTAAACCTGGAATCTTTAAAAAATAATTAAAACATGTATATTAATTTTTTTTCAACTCAGGAAGGTAAGAAAAGCAAAGAGAATTCTTATCAAATTTAGTGACCACCAGGAGTGAAGAAACATGGGAAATGAAAAGGTTGATTTCTAACTATCATTTAAAATAATAAAAGTTGTTGTATGCTTCTTTGAAATTTAATAAGTCTATGTGTATCAGCTCTTCCTTATCAGCATTAAAATGCATAAATGTATCAATATTTTGCTGAATGTAGTTCGAATACATTGTAGTTTAAAAACACAATAATTAAAAAATAATAATAATAATTTTTTTCATGACCAGTATGGCTTTTCTTAACAGGCTGGACCAGTATCATCTTCAAGATTTGGTCACTATTATGATGCATCAAAAAAGATGCCACAAGAACTGATTGAGGCTTCAAAATGGCATGGATTTTTTTTCCCAGAAAAATCATCTTCAACTCTTAATATAGAACCATGGTAAGTAATGACCCATTTCTGATTTCACAGGTTAATAGAATGCATTTTTACCACACTCTTGGAAATAATGCATAACTAAAGGTACATATCCTAATAAATGTTTTCTATAAAATATGTGATCTTGTGTATATGTTTCATAATATTTCTTTATATTTCTTTATATTTAGTTTTCTTTTTCTGGTCCTATAACTGTTGTATATGCTATTATCCTTAATTTGCAGTTTGAAAAGTCTGGATACCAAATTATAATACCTCCTGTTTTTAATTTTGAGAAAATGTGGAATAGTTTTTAAATTGGGGTCTTTTAGTCCTAAATGCAAATAGATATCTAAAAACTACTTAGCAGTGAAAATGGTATAAAGTAATGCTGTTTTTCAATAAATGTTCTTTCAGAAAGTAAATATGTTTTCTGATATTTTATTTATTAAGGCTTTCTATTTGTAGTTAGTTATTCTGTAAGTAAACAATTTGTAGTTTTTTAGATTGCCTTAAGAGCAATGTAGGGTTTTTTTGTGTTTTACAGTTAAGGGCTTTAAATATTAAACAAATACAACATGTTTATAGTGATACTAACTTTATTAAGACAAAAGTCTGAAAATTACAGTACTTGACATTGAATAATTTATGTATAGTGTTAAGAATATTTAATTTCAATTCTTAACTGTTGAATCATAGAAACTAATCCATGGAATAGGGTGTTGCCTCTATTTTCTTTCATATTGTAAAACCATTATTTTCAAAGTGACCTGATCTTCACTGACCACATCTTCAAAGTGATCTCCTTAAATGGAGATTTAATAGACAGGAACTGAAATGACTTACAAGTCTAAAGTCTCTTTTCCAGGAATATTACTTGAGAATTTAGTAAAGGCTGTCTTATTTATTTTTATTAAATCTGTGTCCCCCCCCCCCCAAAAAAAAAAAAATTCTTTGCTTCATTATGGTTTCTCCATTCTGTGGCTTGAGACTTACCAAAAATGGTACTCTGATGTTGTTTTAGTGTTAATAGCAATGATTAATGATTGACTGCTGTGTGTCAGTCACTCTACTACACATTGCATTTGTTGTCTAGTAAAACCCTTGTATGAAACATAACTGTATTCCCATTTTCCAGAAGAAGATACCAAAATTTAAAGAAGTTGTTTACTTGAGGCTCAACTATTAAGTGATAGAACCAGGATTAACCTAAGTCAGATCCCTCTCTTTCTTTTGCTTTACTGCTTCAAGAGACTTTGGTGTCCTTTGCCTTTACCTTCCTATGTTATGGAGGAAAGAACACTGGTAAAGAAACAAAGAAAGAAATCTGGGTTCTGATGCTGAGTCCATCCTTAGGAAAATCCCTTAAATTCAGTGAAAATAAATATCCTTCTGTGAAAAATTAGCATGGGGGGGATACCATTTGTCCTACCTACATCAGTAATATTTTGTTAAGTTTGAATGACTATACTGATTATACTCATTCTTAATTTTTGTCATTCAGTAAACCAGACATACATATGCTTTTATGGCTTGGGAAATAACTTTTCCCTGATTCCTCAAGCAGTAAGTGGTGGAACCCAGATTCAAAGTTGGTTCTTTCTGACTCAAAATTCTGTGTTAGCAATAATGCTATATTGCCTCCATTTATAGAGTGCTAAGGGAAATAAAAAATATAAAATGTCCATTAAGAATGATGTAAGTGAACAAAAAATATAGTGTTACTTTTGTAACTAATAAAACATTTAAATAATAAAACTTTCTTTAATCCCCAAAGTACAAGATTTTTGTTCATTCAATCAGCAACTAAAAGAAGGAGGGAATTAACATTTATTGACTACCTGTTCCATGTCAGGCACTGTTCCAGGCATTAGACTATGGGATAGCTCATTTAATCCTCCCACAACCCTCCGAAAGAAGTAATATTTTCTCCATTTTATAGGAAACTTGAGGTCAGAGATGCTAAGTAGCTTTCCCACTTTTTCAGGCTGTTGGTGACTAAGTCTTCAAAACCTCTGCTTTTTTTTTTGTCTGCCAGGCTGTCTCCATTTGCTCCTGCAGTAAATGTGCAGCACATGAAGCTGGGTGCCAGGAAAAAAAAAACTTGATCACCTGTGAGAATATAGTCCTCTAGTCTTTAAAATACATACTTTTTCAGAATGTTTTTTGAGAGCTAGCAGTTTTGCATAGAATAGGAAAATTTATAGATTTCAATTATCAAGGCAATATTTCATTTCATAGTCGTTAACTGATAATTCATTTATTTCATATTAAACTTAAATGCTTAATTAAATGTAATTAAACTTTAAACATGTAATTAAATTAATTTTGAAAATGAGTACTTACCATGTGGGATTTAATTTATGAAAAGCATGTGCTCATTTCACTAAAATGAACTTTACTGGTTCATTTATGGAACAATAAAGCTAAGCTTTACAGTTGTCTATACTTTTCCTGCTATTAAGACTAGAGGGTATAGTTGTGTCCCACTATCAGATGTGAGGATATAATATATAATTTCATATATTCTGAAGGCACTGTTGAAACATAAAGTTTTTTTATGGTGAGAAAAACTGAAGATCATTTAAAATTTGCATTAACTGATTTAAAATCATCGGCAGGTTTGCCCATGGAAAATGTTCATACATATAATTTAAGCTTTCAAAGCAAAGCCTGGCTATAAAAACCTGAGAAATATCACACCAATATTACCCGATAGTTTTGTTTTAATATTTCATTGTCATAAATCAGATAAGTTGACACAAAACAATGATAGGAAAACTGATTTTGAGAATAAGTTTGTGATCTAAGATTATTTTTAACTTGATGTAGTTTTTTTGGTTTTTTTTAATGTTTATTTATTTTGGACAGAGAGAGAGAGAGAGCATGAGCGGGGCGGGGGTGGGTGGGGGGCAGAGAGAGAGGGAGACACAGAATCCGAAGCAGTCTCCAGGCTCTGAGCTGTCAGACCAGAGCCTGATGTGGGGCTCAAACTCACAGACCACCAGATCATGACCTGAGCCGAGGTCGGACACAACTGACTGAGCCACCCAGGCACCCCTAACTTGACATAGTTTTGAATTAATCTTTGCTAACAGATATGCAAAGACAGTTCTGTTTTCTCACTAGAAAGATAATGCCATTCTTCATACTAGGGATGGTGTTTCAGCTTTCTTATTTATTAACAAATCTACTAACATACTGTTACAAAATGAATGTTTGTGGTTCCCTCCCCAACACCCCAAATTTATATGTTAAAGTACATATGATGGTATTTGGAGACAAAACTTTGGGAGGTAATTTTGGTTGCATGAGGTCATGAGGGTAGGACCTTAGTCTGATAGGACTGGTGTTCTTAAAAGAGAGGGAAAGACATCCAGCTCCTACTCTTTCCCTTGAGCACAAATCCAGGAAGGGCCATGTGAACAACACAGCAAGAAGGTGGTCATCTATAACCCAGTGGTGGAGCTCTCACCAGATACAACCCTGCTAGCACCTTGATCTTGGACTTCTAGTCCCCAGAATTTCTACAGAATTAATTCTTGTTGGTTAAGCCACTCAGTCTATAGTATTTTGTTATGGAAGCCAAAGCCAATTGATATACCTGCTATATTGTAAAATATTACTTTTTTTAATTGATAGACATATCTTGAATATTGACTTTACATACAGTTGGTAGTAAACAGAATGAATTTGTTTTGATACGTTTCTTTGAAATTCATGATTTTGTTTTTACATGGATATCCAAAAAATGGCCAGTAGTTTCTTATATTAACTAGAAGTTTTGTATTAATTAATTTGAATGAACTGAATTCTGAAAGAACCATTTATCTTTTTAGGAGAACTTCTAGGAGAAAATCAATGGAAAGAGGATAAGAATATTACTTAAGATTTTAGAAGTCCTTCCTTTTCTTATTTGGCCAAGTCTCTCTACCACTTAAATGGAACATATGTATAAGCCTTCTGTAATATTTTCCTAGACAAATTATAGTTATGTACCCCCCCCCCATAAATTCCAACTTAATTTTGTTCATACTCTGTCAGGACACTTAGCACATTACAGTATAGTTATTTGTATTGTCTACATTTTTATCTTCTCTCTCAAGCAGTGGAAATCCTTGAGGAAGGGGGCTATGCTTTCTACACCTCTCTATTTCATGAATTTAGGACACAGGTGTTGAGTTGATAGTTGATGAACTAGTGAATCAATGGACAAAGTATAGTAATAACTCAGATTAATACAACCTTGTTCTTACCTCAAAGATTTAGTGGGGTAAAACTAGCAACTGAAACATAGCCATGTAAGAGTACATTCTATTTCAAAACTACAGATCTCTTACATTACAAAGCAGAGAACCACAATATATTTAGAAGTTATAAGTAGAAAATTCACTCATGAGAAAGGAATTTTGATAGAGAACTTCTAGGTAAGTCTAAAGATTCAGAAGTATGCTGAATTACTTTATTAAAAGGGTATAGTAAATGATATATTAATACAAATCTCAGAGCTGAGGGAAAAGCAAGATGTAAATGTGATTAGGGATTTTACACATTGGTCATTCTGCTGGTGATGTAATTAAAGTAAAAAGATAATATCTAAAATTTTTGAGAGAGAGAATTATTAATCCTGAAACTCATTTTAACCAATGAAGACAAATTACTTGCTTACATGTGTGCCTTTCTTCATTTTTCTATCTTTTAAAGGGGACTTCATGTATGCAGAATTTAGTCACTCATCCTGGCATGCTATCCTCATTGATATGCATGGTTTTTGATTATTATTTCCCACCTAATTCCCACATTTCTAGTCTCAGTCATCTTCCCCTAGGCAGACATCCTCTTATTTATATATGTCCTTCCAAATTTTCTTTTCCTTTCAATAAAGTAATCTTAGACCCTTGACTCCTCTCTCTCACTCCGTGCATCCAATCAGCAACTCCTGAAATTTTATTTATTTTTTTAAGTTTTTATTTAAATTCCAGTTAGTTAACACACAATGTAATATTAGGTTCAGACATACAATATAATGATTCAGTACTTAAATACAACACCCAGTGCTCATCACAAGGGCACTCCTTAATCCCCATCTCCTATTTAACTCATACCCTGCCCACCACCCCTCTGGAAACCATCAGTTTGTTCTCTGTTGTTAAGGGTCTGTTCCTGGTTTGACTCTCTTTTTCTCCCCTTTGCTAATTTGTTTTTTGTTTCTTAAATTCCACATATGAGTGAAATCATACATTATTTGTCTTTCTTTGACTGACTTATTTCACTTAACATAATGCACTGTAGCTCCATCCGCATTGGTGCAAACGGCAAGATTTCATTCTTTTTATAGCTGAATAATATTCCATTGTGTATGTGTGTGTGTATATATATACACAACATCTTCTCTCTCCTTTCATTAGTTGATGGACACTTGGACTGTTTCCATAATTTGACTATTGGAGATAATGCTGTTACAAACATCAAGGTGCATGTATCACTTTGAATTAATATTTTTGTATTCTTTGGCTAAATACCTAGTAGTGCAGTTGCTGGATCATAAGATAGTTGTATTTTTAACTTTTTGAGGAACCTCCTTACTGTTTTCCACAATAGCTGCACCAGTTTGCATTCCCACCAACACTGCAAAAGGATTCCCCTTTCTCTACATCTTCATCAACACCTGTTGTTTGTTGTGCTGGTGATTTTCGCCATTCTGACAGCTGTAAGGTGATACCTCATTGTAGTTTTGATTTGTATTTCCCTGATAATATTAATGTTGAGCATCTTTTTATGTGCCTGTTGGCTATCTGTAGGTCTTTTTTGGAAAAGTGCCTATTCATGTTTTCTGCCCATTTTTTTTCTTTCTTTTTTTTTTTTTTTTTTTTTTGTCTTCTGCCCATTTTTTAATTGGATTATTCATTTTTATGGTGTTGAGTTTGATAAATTCTTTACATATTTTGGATTCTAACCCTTTATCAGATATGTCATTTACAAATATCTTCTCCCATTCCGAAGGTTGCCTTTTAGTTTTGTTGGTTGTTTCCTTTGTTGTACAGGTTTTTTTTGTTTTGTTTTGTTTCTATTTGGATGAAGTCCCAATAGTTTATTTTTGCTTTTGTTTCCCTTGCCTCAGGAGATATAGGTAGTAGGAAGTTGCTAAGGCCAATGCCATAGAGGTTATAACCTGTGTTCTCCACTAGGATTTTTATAGTTTCAGGTCTGACATTTAGGTCTTTCATCCATTTTGAATTTATTTTTGTGTTTGGTGTCAGAAAGTAGTCCAGTTTCATTCTTTTGCATGTTGTTGTCCAGGTGTCCCAACACCATTTGTTGAAGAGACTGTCTTTTTCCCATTGGATATTCTTTCCTGCTTTGTCAAAAATTAATTGACCATGTAATTGTGGATCTATTTCTGGATTTTCTATTCTGTTCTGTTGACTTATGTGTCCCTTTCTCTGCCAGTACCATACCGTTTTGATCTCTAGAACTTTGTAGTATAACTTGAATTCTGGAATGATGATGTCTCCAGCTTTGCTTTGCTTTTTCAGTTTGCTTTAGCTACTTGGAGTCTTTTGTGGTTCCATAAAAATTTTAGGATTGTTTGTTCTGGTTCTGTGAAAAATACTGTTGGTGTTTTGACAGGGATTGCATTAAATCTTATAGATTCCTTTGGATAGTATAGACATTTCAACTGTATTTGTTCTTCCAATCTATGAGTTTGGATGTCTTTCCATTTCTTTGTGTCATCTTCCAATTCTTTCATCAGTGTTTTATAGTTTTCAGATAACAGGTCTTTCACCTCTTTGGTTAGATTTATTCGTAGGTATCTTATTGGTTTTGATGCAAGTGTAAATGGCATTGATTCCTTAATTTCTCTTTCTGCTGCTTCATTATTGGTGTATCAAAATGTAACAGATTTCTGTATGTTGATTTGGTATCATACTGAATTCGTGCATCAGTTCTAGCAGTTTTTTGGTTTGGGTTTTCTGTATAGAATATCATGTCATCTGCAAATAGTGACAGTTTGACTTCTTCCATGCCAGTTTGGATGCCTTTTATTTCTTTTTGTTCTCTGATTTCTGTGGCTAGGACTTCCAGTACTATGTTAAATAACAGTGGATGATAATGGATGTCCCTGTCTTGTTCCTCACAGTACAGTTTTTACCCATGAAGGATGACATTATAACAATATCTGTTCTCCCAACTTATGACACTGGAATATCTTTTTGTTTGTGTCACCTTCAGTTTCTTTTAGAATATTCTTTCAGAATACAAGTCTTTCACCTGTTGGTTAGTTTTATGCCTAGATATTTTATTCTTTCTGGTGCAATTGCCAATGGGATTGTATTCTTAATTTATCTTTCTGTTGCTTCGTTATTAGTGTATAGAAATACAATAGATTTCTGTATATTGATTTTGTATCCTGTGATTTTACTGAATTCAATTATCAATTCTAGTAGTTTTTGATAGAGACTCTAGGGTTTTCTCTATATAGTATCATATCATCTGCAAATAGGGAAAGTTTTACTTCTTCCTTATTGATTTGGATGCCTTTTATTTCTTTTTGTTGTCTGATTGCTATGGCTAGGACTTCCAGTACGATGTTGAAGAAAAGTGATGAGAATGGACATCTTTGTCTTACCTTAGGGGAAAAGCTCTCAGTTATTTACCACTGGGTATGATGTTCACTGTGGGTTTTTCATGCATGGTCTTTATTATGTTGAAGTATGTTCTCTCTAAACCTACTTTGCTGAGAGGCTTTTTTTTTTCTAATGTTTTATTTATTTTTGAGAGAATGCAAGTGGGGGAAGGTCAGAGAGAGGGGTACAGAGGATCCAAAGTGGTTCTGCACTAACAGCAGTGAGCCCAATGTGGAGCTTGAACTCACAAGCTGCAAGATTGTGACCTGAGCCAAAGTCAGACGCTCAACCAACTGAGCCACCCAGGTGCCCCTGCTGAGAATTTTTATCATGAATAGATGTTGTACTTTGTCAAATGCTTTTTCTGCATCCATTGAAATGATCATATAATCCTTACCCTTTCTTGTATTAACATGATGTATCATGTTGATTATTTGCAAATATTGAACACCCTTGCAATCCAGGAATAAATACCACATGATTTTGGTGCATGATTTTTTAAATGTATTGTTGGATTCAGTTTGCTAGTGATTTATTGAGAATTTTTGCATCCATGTTTATGATGTATATTGGCCTGTAGTTCTCTTTTCTGGTGGAGTCTTTATCTGGTTTTGGTATTAGGGTAATCTGGCCTTATAGAATGAATTTGTAAGTTTTCTTCCCTTTTTTGCATCTTTGGAATAGTTTGAGCAGAATACATATCAGAGAAAATCTTCAGAAACAATGACAATACAAATAATAAAAAGGTAATAAATACATATCTATCAATAACTACTTTGAATGTTACTGGACCACTACTCACTCCAATCATACAACATAGAATGTCATAATGGATAAAACAAAAACAAAAACAAAAACAAAAAACAAAAAACAAGATTGATCGATATGTTGCCTACAAGACACTCATTTTAGACCTAAAAACACCTGCAGATTGAAAGTGAGGGTGTGAAGAATAATTTATAATGCAAATGTGTCTAAAGAAAGCTGTAGTAACAATATTTGTATCAGATAAACTAGACTTTAAAGTAAAGACTGTAAAAAAAGACAAAGAAGAGTATTATATAATCATAAAGGGACAATCCAACAAGAAGACATAACAATCGTAAATACTTGTGCACCCAACATGGGAGGACCCAAATATATGAAACAATTAATAACAAACATAAAGGAACTGATTGATAATAACACAATACTAATAGGGGACTTTAACACCCCACTTGCATCAATGGACAGATCATCTAAGCAGAAAAGAAACAAGAAAACAATGGCTTTGAATGACACACTGAACCAGATGGACTTACCAGATATATTCAGAACATTCCATCCTAATACAGCAGAATACACGTTCTTTTCAACTGCACATGGGAGACATTCCCCTGAATAGATCACATGTTAGGTCAGAAATCAGACCTCAGCAAGTATAAAAAGATACAAATCATACCATGCACTTTTTGTGATCACAAATCTGTGAAACTAGAAGTCAACCACAAGAAAAAATTTGGAAAGACCACAAATATTGGAGGTTAAACAACATGCTACTAAACAATAAATGGGTCAACCAGAATATCAAAATAGAAATTAAAAAATACATGGAAACAAAAGAAAATGAAAATACACAATGGTCCAAAACCTTTGGAATGCAGCAAAAGCGGTCCTAAGAGGGATGTATACAGCAATATAGACCTACCTCAAGAAGCAAGAAAAATCTTAGATTTTCTTAGATAAATAATCTAACCTTACACCTAAATGAGCTAGAAAACAAACAACAAATGAAGCCTAAATCCAGCAGAAGGAAGGTAATAATAAAGATCATTTATAATCTTTATAATAATAAAGATCATTTATAATAATAATAATCTTTATATAATTTTTATATATTTAATAATATATAAATATATAATTTATACAAATATATAATTTAATAATATTATAAAATATTAATTATATATTTAATAATCTTTATATAATCTTTATATATTTATATAATAATAATATAATCTTTATAATAATAAAGATCATTTATAATAATAAATGATACAAACTAAAAAAAATTTTTTTAATAAAACAGATCAATGAAACCAGGCACCTGTTATTTGAAAAAATTAATAAAAGTGATAAACCTCTAGCCAGACTTATCAAAAAGAAAAGAGAAAGGCCCAAATAAATAAAGTCACAAATGACATAGGAGAAATAACAACCAACACCACAGAAATACAAACAATTATAAGATAATATTGTGAACAACTGTATGCCAACAAATTGAACAACTTGGAACAAATGGATAAATTCCTAGAAGCATATAAACTACCAAAAGTAAAACGGGAAGAAATTGAAAAGATGAGCAAGATCAGTATGTAACAAATAAATTGAATCAGCAATCAAGAAAAAAAATCCTAACAAACAACAGTCCAGGGCCAGGTGGCTTCACAGGCAAATTCTACCAAATATTTAAAGAAGAGTTATTTTATTTTAATTTAATTAACTTAAATGTAAGTAGCTATATATGATTAGTGGCTGATCTTGTTAAACAGCACCGTTTTACAACATAAGTCAGTTCTTATCACTACTCTAGCTCAAACCTTCCAATGACTTACAATCTCACTCAGAATAATAAACCCACATTCTAACAGAGATATTATAAGGCCCCAGGGCCCTACATGTACTTATGTAATATGATTGCTAGCTACTGCTCTAATCTCTTTGATCTCATTGAGGTTGGGGAAAGAGTAAAGAGAATATCAAGAATGCTTTCCAGGTTTCAGACAATAGAACTAGGATGGTGTCATTTACTGATGTTAAAAAAACATATGTCCAGCAATATTCTTTGGAACATTCTCTGACATGAACACCTTCTATGAACCTGAGCACCTTTTATGAGCCTTACATAATGCTAAACTCCAGGTTTATTGCAGTAAACAAAGCAGCTGTTATTCTTGACCATGTGTAGTGTTTAGTGAGAAAGCACACAAAAAATTTTTTAAAGCCAAGTAAATAAATGTATATGTCATTAGGAGTTGTGATAAGTACTATAAGGAAAAAGAACATTTTCCACAAGTTATATGAGGGGGTAGAGGGATATGCTTTGAGTTGTGTTCAGGTATGGTCTCTCTGAAAAGGAAGCTTTTGAGCTGAGACCTGAAGATAAGAAGGCCATCCTACAAAGGTCAAGAAATATTCTGGAGGAATAGCCAGTGTGTTAAGGAAAGACTTAGTGTGTTCAAAGGAATTGAAAGATCATGTTGTGAAATAGAGTAATAGAGCTATAAGGAAGATGTGTTCTGTGAGATAGGTGAGGTCATATTCTCATAAGAAATTTGTTCATGGGGGACAGAGAAAAAGCAATAATTGGAGAAGATTTAGGAAGCAACAAGTTTTTGTTTTGTTCTATTTTAATGTAAATGAGAAAAATTGAATAGAGAGAGAATCGATGGAGATTAGAAAAGGAAGTAATGGTTTCTATTTGTATGGCATTAGGCAAATTACTAAACAATTTGGCAGAATTCCCAAGCCACTCAAGGCCAGGGATGGGCCATTAAGATGTAGTAACATTTCCTCCACTGGGGGGAAGGAGGGAAAGGAATAAGAAGAGAACAGTGTAGATACAAACAAATAGGTTTGTAGGGTTGGAGTCAGGAGCTTGAGTATTGTTGAAGGTATGGACCGAGGTCTTCTCTTTACTCAGTGAATAATAGGCAGGGTCATCCACTGAGGAACAGTTAGTTACCTGTTAGGAATTTGGGTTAAATGGGGAAGGTTTGAAATGGTTGTTTCATGGACTAGAAGAATACACCAACTAGAGAAGTATCAAATATTTATAGGTCTGTCAGGTTGTGTGACTTTCTTGCACTGTGATAAGATTCCTGGTGCAGGCAGGATTGAAGTTTTGCCAGGTGCAGGCAACAGCAGGAGTTTAAGTATTAAAAAGTAAACATGTGATCGATCACAAACTCTATGGCTAAGAAAATGAATTGAAGACAACTGCTGTTGATATATGAGGAGAAAAGGGACAATGGACTGGTAGTGGACTTACTAATCTTAATAGTGGGGGTAAATGGACAAAGCAAGTTACTAAGATCAGAAGTGTTGATTGAGAATAAGA
Source organism: Herpailurus yagouaroundi (assembly GCF_014898765.1). Lineage (NCBI taxonomy): Eukaryota > Metazoa > Chordata > Mammalia > Carnivora > Felidae > Herpailurus > Herpailurus yagouaroundi. The sequence continues at coordinate 20,175,459 of NW_024412418.1, read as the reverse complement.
TGTTTGAATTAGAACTGTAAACCATGTAGTATCTTCAGTTGATAGAGGAAAATGTCCAGGAGCTTGATAAAGACAGCAGCTTAAAAAGGGGAATGGTTGGAATTGGTTAGATGTAAAAAAGCATGGATATTTGTTTGTTTGTTTTGTTTTACCAGAAAGTGAAGGAGGAGGAGTGGTTTGAAAGTAACACTGGAGAACAAAGAGAATACCAATCAAATCTTTCAAATGTTGAGGAAAGGTATATAAACTACAGCTTTATTTGGGCTCAAGTGCCTGTTGCCTTTCAAGAGAAATACTCTTCGGAGGGTGGTGGGGCCGTGGCTTTTATTAAGGTCTACAGTTGATGCTAGTTGCAAAGATGCTAGTTGATGCTAGTTGTAGTGGTTCTAGCAGGTGATTTCTGCAGCAGTGTTTTCAGCATAAGAGAGTTGAGGTGGGCTTAGCATCCAAGATATAATAAAGTGAAAAAGCAGATTTTAGTAATGGGATATATGGTATATAAAATTTTATATAGCCAATCCCAAATTCTTTTCTAATACTAATTCAGGAGATGTCAATTTAGGTTCCAAAATTTTAATGATATGTGGTCAGAGAAGCTCACGAAAGGCTCAAAGTAAATTTCCTTCTAAGACCATTTTAGAAACTAATAATATATGTAGTATGTGAAAGGCTGTGAGAGAAATGTCAAAATTAAACAAATATGTACATAGTTCTTATAACCCTGCTTATATTTGTGTATCGGTAAAATATTCTTCACAATGAAAAACATTTTTATCAGCATACTTCTCAATATCCCACATTAGTTTCTCTCAGTAAGAGAAGGAAGGGCTGGTACAGAGAGATGTCAGAGAGGATGTTCATCATAATGTTAACAGTGTTCACTTCTGGGTAGTGGGTTTTGGTATTTTTCCTATTCTTTGTATGTTTTATGTCTTTGAATTTTTATGATGAACAAACATCATTTTTGTAATGGGGAGGTATTTCAAATAAGTGGGGAAAGCCTAATCACTTGGGAATAATATAGTGAAATCCATTTTTCATATTTCACATCAAACTATATTTCCAAAGATTAAAGATTTAAATATAGTAATTGAAATTATAGAAGTATAGGAAGAAAATAGAATGCCTTAAATTCTTGGAGTGGGAAAATGGCAAAAACTGTATCTAGTGATCAGATCTAAATACTATTCTCCATATGAAGGACTCAAGACTGTTTGGAGAAATGTTTGATTCACAGGAAAGACAATGAGGGGTGCCTCAGTCGGTAGAGCATCTGACTCTTGATCTCATGGTCATGAGTTCAAGCCCCACATTGGGTGTGGAGCCTACTTTAAAAAAAGAAAAAAATGTTTTCAATTCAAAGGAAAGATAAGGAGACACCTGTAATGTCTTTTTTATGTTTAGAAGTGCTTAAAGAATGATGAGGTCAGGGCAGGGCATGTCAAAAGGATACAGAAGCCAGCTCAAAGGAGTTCCCACTGGACAAATAGGTAAAATTTTGAGCATCAGAATAAATAACGATAGTAAATGGATTATAACCCATTTAATGAAGCAGGAAGCCATGAGTACATATTGATGCAAATAAATGAATGAATAAATAAGTTATTGAGGAAAAAGACATTTACATAACCACAGAGTACCTTCTCACAAAATATTTATTGACTACAAAAGGGAAAGAATAATTATATGGTACAGAAGCCTGACAGACATAACTTTAATCAAGTTAATGTCAGCAGTTATGGGGCAAATTGAAATCATGTATCATCTGATAATATGCGTTGAGAATTCAGGAATGCTCCTGTGTTTCTACCAAACATACATAATTTAAATCTAATAATCATAAGGAAATACCAAACAAACCCAAATTGGGAGCATTCTACCAAATACCTGGCCTGTAATCCTCAAAACTGTCAAGACCGTAAGAGTCAAGAAAGTCTAAGGCACTTACAGATTGAAGAAGACTGAAAAGAGACATGATAAGTGAATGCAACATGTGATTTTCAACTGAGTCCTTTGCTATAAAGGATTATATTGGGACAAGTGGCAAAACTTGAATGGGCTCTGAGTGTCAGATGGTAGTAACAATTTCCAAATTATACCAATATCTTTTTTTTTTAATTTTTTTTCAACGTTTATTTATTTTTGGGACAGAGAGAGACAGAGCATGAACGGGGGAGGGGCAGAGAGAGAGGGAGACACAGAATCGGAAACAGGCTCCAGGCTCTGAGCCATCAGCCCAGAGCCTGACGCGGGGCTCGAACTCACGGACCGCGAGATCGTGACCTGGCTGAAGTCGGACGCTTAACCGACTCAAATTATACCAATATCTTAAGTCAGGTGGTTATATTATTGTTATGTAGAAGAATGTTTGTAGGAATCATAACCTAAATAATTAGGAAGTGACAGGTCATCAATGTCAGCAACTTATCCTCTAGTGGAGCAGGAAAATTTTTTTTTCTATGTTTGCAATTTTTCTATGTTTAACATTGTTTCAAAATTTAAAAAACAAACGCATATATGTACATATGTTAATATTTTTAGCAAATTTAGAGAATTTTTAAACTGCTAACAAGTTGAATATCCTAATACAAAATGGGGAAAAGATAACAATAGGATGTTATTGAAAGAAGAAACAAAAATAGCTAATAAGCCTTACTAATGATCAAAGAAATGTAAACAAAAACCATTTTTCAGCTATCAGATATTTAAAATGATAATACCCTGTGTTAAAGATGATGTGGTTATCACTCATGTTAACTATAGGAGTGTACATTGTTAAAACAATCCTAAGAAAGGATATCAAAAGTTGGAGTGTACATTATCATTGTTGCCATCATCCCATTTCCCATTCTTAAAGAAATAATGATACAAGTTAACAAAGATGTGTGTACAAGAATTCTTACCATAATTTGTGTGTAATACTGAAAATCTGGAGATAACCTAAGAATTGTCCGTATAGATGGGTTGAATAAACTATGTTATATCCACCTAATGAAGTACCTTGCATGCAAAGTGAGAATAAAAACAAAGTGGGTTAGAAAAAATATAATATATGTAATATATGATATATGTATGCAGAAAGTATTCTGTAAAGATTTGCATCAACAGCCTAATAGTCATGATCTCTGAGTGTTTAAATTATGGATGATTTTGCCTTTTCTTTTTCTTTTTCTTTTTCTTTTTATAAACCTTGTGAGACAGCATAGTTTAGATAGGGGCCATTTGGTTAGACAATCTGGATTTGAATCCTGAGTCATCCACTTAATAGCTGTATGACATTGTACCAGTTACTTTACTTCTCTGGGCTCACATTTCTTAGGCTTCCATCAGAATAATAATAATAGAAACTACTTCTTAGGATTGTTAAATGAGATAACAAAAATTTACCACTTAGCAAACACTGGCTAACATAGTAAGGACTTAATGAATCTTGGCTTTCATCCTTGTTATTATTTCTGCTTATATGTTTGAAATTTATTCTAATCAACATTTTTATTAATAGGCCAATCAATAAGGCTATTTCTCCTTTGGTAATGTAACTACTTAAGCAAATATTTTTAATCTGGACAGTCAGCTTTCTTTTCCCTATCATATTCTTTCTGTAGAGAAAACCACATTCGAAAATCAATTCCTCCTTAGAAAAAAGTCTGTGAGTGGATAGTAGCCATATTTCTTGTGCCTCCTACACTACTTAGCTCACTCCTGAAAGCTTATTAAAAGACTTGATAACAGAATGCTTCTTGCTACTCACTTGGCAGTTGTAGGTGGTACTGTTGTAGTAGACCCATTCCTTCTTACTTCCTTAAGTGCATACCTTGTTCCATCTCACCATCCCACCTGACTTTCATCCATCCTGTAAGTGGAGCATTACTATGGTATATTGACAACATGGGGATTGATAATAGCTAACAATTACTGAGAACTGACTTTCTCTCAGGTATTAACATATTACTTTTGTTATTTCATTTAATCCTTACAAAATGTCATGAAGTTTATAATATCACCATTTTGAATATGAGGAAATAGACACATCAGGCTTAATTAGTTTATTTAAAGTCATACAGGGACTCAATCTCAAGGAACTCCAAATAGCTAAAGCAATCTTGCAAAAGAACAAGGTTGGAGGTCTTACACTTCCTGACTTCAAAAAGTTTTACAAAGCTACAGTAAGCAAAGCAGTGTGGTTTGGTACTGTCATAAAGGCAGATATTTAGGCCAATAGAATATAATAAAGGACCCAAAAGTAAACCCTGGCATACATGGTCAAACAATCATCAACCAGAGTGCTAAGACCATCTAAGGGGAAAGAGCAGTCTTCAAGAAATGGTATTGGGAAAACTGGATATCCACATGCAAAAGAATGAAGATGAACCCTTATCTTATACTCTATATAAAAATTAACTCAAAATGGACTAAAGTCCTATCCATAAGACCACACACTATACACGTTTTAAAAGAAAACAAAGGCAGAAATCTTCATGACATTGTATTTGACAGTTATTTCTTGGATATAACACCAAAAGCACAGGCAAAAAAAAAAAAAAAGCAAAAATAGACAAATGGGACTACTTCAAACTTAAACACTTCTGTGCATCCAAAGACACAATCACCTCAGCAAAAGGGCAGCCTAAGTAATGGGAGAAAATCTTTTATCTGATAAGGAATGAATATGCAGAATATATAAAGAACTACAACTCAACAACAAATAGCCTGATTAGAATCTGGGCAAAGGACTTGAACAGACATTTCTCCAGAGATAAATACAAATGGCTAACACAGTCTCACCCTCCACAATGACTTTTTTATACTTTCTCTTTTTTTATACGAACCTGTAATATACTTACCAGTCTTTATTCTTAGCTTATGACCTTTCACTGAGAAAACAGATAAAACCAGCAGAGACATCTATTACTACATTTGCCACCCATCAGCATCTGTACCAACAGAATACTGTCTTTCCCCACGTTACCATAGGTGAACTACTCATTAAACCTTTTTTTTTTTTTAAGCAAACTCTATACCCAATGTAGAGCTTGAACTCACAACCCTGAGATTAAGAGATACAGTACCGACTGAGCCAGCCAGGCACCCCAATAAGTGAAATATTTAAACACCTATACTAAAGGCCTATTGAAGTTTGAGGTCATGAATTTACAGTGAGACCAGTCCACTTAGATGGGGCCACATCTCCCACCACTTTTAGCTGTAATGAGGCAAATGTGGAGTGGGCAGAGAGTTAAATTTAGCCTAACAGTTTTGCTGAGCAAGTGAGACAAAGCAAGAAAAGAGCAAGGAAGTAGGGACAAGGTTTGATCATGGATCAAGATGGTTAAATAGTTGAGTGTATCAAGGGGAGTGAGTGATGAGGTGGTAGGCAATGGTATGGAGGTTTCAGTGTGGTCAAAAGATTACATATGGACTCTAGGGAAGTTAGGAAGTGGTGGTTGTGGGGAGGAGAGAGCACGAACTGAGATTAAATAAGTATAGCAGTTATTGATAATGGCAAGGTCTAAAGTATGATCATAAGAGTGAGGACCATAGGGGCACCTGTGTGGCTCAGTCGTTTGAGTGTCCGACTCTTGATCTCAACTCAAGTGTAGATTTCAGGGTCATGAGTTCAAACAGAACCCCTGCTTGCTCACAGACCTCATCCCCTAGGATGTCACTCTAGCAATTCTTCCATCTCTCTCCTGTACCATTAGCTTTTCCTTTCTACTGGATGCATTCTATAATATATAAACATACTCTTATCTCTTCCTTTTAAGAAAATAAAAACATCTCCCATCCCACTTCCTCTGCCAGCTACTATTCTATTTTTCTGCACCAGAACTCCTTGAGTTTTCTAATATTTGGTATCTCCAATTCCTTCCCTTACATTTTCACTTAAAACCACTCCAATTAGGCTTACACCAACATCATTCCGCTAAAGCTGTTATAACAGTTCAAGCCCCGTCCGTGTTGGACTCTGCTCTAGGCATGAAGCCTACTTAAAAACAAACAAACAAAAAAAAGAGTGAGCACCATAGGTAGGATGGAGATAAGATAATTGGGAGAGAAGTGATCAAGAAACTGAAAGGCCAGCATGTTTGAAAGATAATTAATGAATCAGAGTTGGATAGATGACAAAAACAATGATGGGTAGTAGGAGACATAATCTAATGACTTATTTACATTAGTAAGTAAAGGAAATCAGAGTAATGTTGAACTGAATTATTTTTCATGAAACACCATAACCTCTCTCAACTAGAGATAGTATCTCTATCTGACAGTGGATTATTTGGCCTATGCATGCAATTCTTGCATCCTCATGTTCTTAGTATTTTCCCAGCTATGACTCAGAGGTCTGTGCTAATCATTTCTCTCCTTGCATTTCTAGCCTCTATATGTGCTACTCTTAGTTAAGTATTCATGGTGAAGAGAATCAAACTCAGTGTTGTTAGGTTGAAAAGCATCAGAAAAGGAAAATCAGTGACAGTCTTCAGGGTAGTAGTAATGGAATTTTTAACTTGAAAATTAGTTGTGAATAGACTTCACAGTCTAGATAGTCACATGCAAATTATATGCTAATATAACTTTAGCTCAGCAAACCATTTTGCACAATTAGTTGAGACATTTGATATTGCACCTACTGCCCTGTGAGTATATCTTACTGTTTGTCATAAATGAATATTTGAAATATATGTATAAATAGAATTTTGGTAATACAAGTCATATTTTCTGAATGATTTGCATAATAATATCAAAAATCTTCACTTTAAATTAATCCTAATTGGGAGTGATAACAGTTTTTCTTCCTAAGTATTTCTTTCAAGTGGCTAAATCAATATTTAAATGCACCAAAAGTTGTTATTTTTTAAAATCCAGCAATTAAGCATTTTAATGAGAAAAATCAGTCTTAAGAAAAAGAAAAATCATCCTTGAGCCATTAATTTTAAGTTAGGAAGGACAAGAGAAATTATCTAGTGCAACTCTGTCATATGAGAAAATTTTGAGGCCCAGAACAGAAAAATTAAATACTTTGCCTCATTATCACCCATTTAGCTATAATTGCTGATATAGACCTAGAACTCAGATCTTGATATTTATTCCATATATACATAATTTTATTGTTATAATCTATCTTTTCACAAATAAAATCTTGTCTTTTGTTATCCAAGCTTTTTTGTTGTTGTTACATTTATTCTTTGATTACATTGAGACTTTTATAAGTATTGCTTTGTTCATTCTTTGAGAAACTATAAGGTACTTAACTGCTCTTTATTATCTGCTTGATTTCTTTTCTATATATACTACATCTATATCTACAGCTGGCTATATTACAGCAGATTGTTTTTATCTTTCTTAATGAGATTGACAAAATTACTTTTCATGGAAAAACGATTACCATTTGTTGATAGAAATTGAAGTTCTCTGGTACAAATGTCTGTCAGACCTCTTGCTGAAAATTGGGGCAGGGGGGGAGTGATAGGTACAAAAGTCTCATTTTTTCCTATCAATTTAAAAAAGATGTAGAACTTGGTCATCAGAATATAGATTTAGATTTTGTGTCATTAGACCCCTTTTATACATGTTTAATATTAATATGAAGAAATAAACTATAAAAAACATGGTAATTAAAGCAGGTATATGGAATAATTTTATTTTTTTAACTGAAAACAATTAAATGCTTGGTATTTTAAAGATAAAAATTAAAGTTCTAATAATTGTTTTTACATTCTTTATATGTTATAGTTTTAAAGAGAAATTGTGGTATCAAGTTAGATCATTTTACCATATAAGTTGTTGAAAATTAAGAAAATTGGCCAAAATAATACACATGATTTGAAATGTGCTGTCTTTGGGACATGTTTTAAATACTTTGATAAGCTAACCTTTGTTAAATTCCTGGAAACATTAATAAGGAGGACAGGGACATATTTGTAACTAGATTTCCTTCTGCCAACTCCTGGTTTATAAGTTACTCTACTGCTAAAAAGCAACAAAAAAAGACAATAGCCTCAAAATTAAAGGGGTTTAACTTAAAAAAATTTTAGATGACAATAGAACATATTTTTATCTTTTACTGATTATTATAGGTATTGCTGACAAGGAAATGTATCTCATGGAGATTAATAATACTTAGTAGTAGTTTAATATCAATACCATATAAACTAGTTCAATTTTAAATGCTATAACCCATGCATCATAAATGAATATTATCAGTTTATATACCTAAATGTATTATCTTTTTCCCATTTAATTTTGTTATCAGAGTGTTTATTGTCCTAGAAATCTAATTAGTTTGGGGAAATTTATTGCTTGTAAAGTTCTGAGCATTGTTGGTGATTGGATTGTTTTATGTTAGTGATAAATAAGGAAAGAGATTAAGATGTATTGGCTTTATGTCTTTGTTTTTGTTCTGATATCAAATCTCTCCACCACTTTTGAAGAGAATCTTAGCTTTACTATGGTTACTATCAGAATGGGAGAATATGAAATAAATAATTGATTGTATTGGTTGAACAGTGGCAACAAAAAACTAAGAAGTAATTTATGTATGTGGTGTTTTATAAAGTACCTCACATAGTAAATTTACTACCATGCACTTAAGACAAATTTTATTATTGAACAATTTGGGGCAGAAGGAATAATGTTTAAGAAACTTTTTGTAATATATGCAATAATAATGGTCTTGGGTAGATTCATTATTGGTGGATTAGAATGAACTGGCTATATTCTTGATCCACCCTCCTTTAACCCATACTGACATTCATCAAATGGTTGGCTGAAATTCATTTCATAATCTGGGACCTTGGAACAGAGTTTACCCCTTGTGCAAATCTAATTGACCCAGATAGGAATTGAATATGCAGGAATTCAAACAGCAGCACTATATTCTGAAAGTTGAGCTACCCAGGACAAATATGTTACTTATTTATTCATATATATTTATGTATTTATATATATATAAATATCCATATATTTATGAAATAGTTGCATCACTGTCTTTATGGAATTTCATTTTTCATAGACACATTTATAGACTCATGAAACTGGAAAAATGTGACCATGTGATCCAATGTATCTTCATCCAAAATGGAGATATATGAGAAATAACCATACTGCCAAAGCCTTCAACTGGAGCCATATTTGTTTTGCATATAACAGCATTCTTTTTTTTCTAATAATCTTTTTTAATGTTTATTTATATTTGAGAGAGAGAGACAGTGTGAGGGGGGAGGGCAGAGAAAGACGGAAACAGAATCTGAAACAAACTCCAGCCTCTGAGCCGTCAGCGCAGAGACCGATGTGGCTCACGCTCATGAACTGCAAGATCATGCCCTGAGCCAAAGTCAGACACTTTACCAACTGAGCCACCCAGGCGACCTGCATATAACAGCATTCTTTTCTCTTGGTTTTCTTTCTTTCTTTTCTTTTCTTTTCTTTTCTTTTCTTTTCTTTTCTTTTCTTTTCTTTTCTTTCTTTCTTTCTTTCTTTCTTTCTTTCTTTCTTTCTTTCTTGTTAGTTGCTTTGGGGCTAGATGTTGCTGTTCAATAAAATATTTGCAGAGATGTGCATATATTTTTATTGAACAACCTACCATTGATTTTGCACACTAAGTAATCTGCTACTTTTCCTAACTTCTTATGTTCTTTATTGTTGCATGTGTGCTTCAAATTATATTTCATTTTTTCTTTAGGTCATTTATTCTGCATATGTGATTGCTTTACTTAGGATCATAGTAGAGCAAATACTTTTGTATTTTTAAGGTCACCCACAGCTTTTACAGCATTAGTTACTGAAATGTCTATGAAATAGCTATGTTCCAGATCCTCATTATCATGACTTTTAATGTTCAGCCATAGCACACAGGTTGTCCGTTATCAAGAATATTAAATTCAGACAATGTTAAACCAGATTTTCTTCATTGTAACTATATTTTCTTTGAGGTGTTTTATAACGTTTGTAAAAAAAAGTTTTAAGTAAGCTCTGTGCCTAACGTGAGGTTTGAACACGCAACCCCAAGATCATGAGTCTTATGCTGTACCAACTAAGCCTACCAGGCTCCCCATTTTTCTAAAATATTTTAAAACAGTAACATTAATGCTAACATTCATGTGAAAGATAATGTCTTCTTAAATTTATACATTTATTTTATTGATTTCATTTTACAAAGTAGAAATTATATTCATGTTCATATGTCTTAAAAGATCAAATTTTTAAATTACTATTATTTTAGCAGTTCTAAGAAAATTAAAACTTTTCTGGAAGATGAGCTCAGGTGATCAGGACATTGATTCAGGTGTACTTGGCATAGCAGTTCATTAACTATGTGTTAATTACCCATGATTACTCCTGAAAAGCTATAGTGGCTTCATCTTTTAGGTTGCTTCATTAAATCATTAATTTTCTTGGAGGTAACTAAGCTTGACATAATTAAGACATCTCAGTCTCCACAGATTTTTATTTTCCCATGATGTCAAGAACACTGAGCTAGTTAATATAAGGCATTGTAACGTATTCCCTGGATGTACTGACTTTATATTTTTAAATTATTTATACTATTTGGGTTAATTTTATATTATATTTTAGTAGTCTCATAAATTTTAATTACTTCCTCCATGTTGTAGCTTAGATTTTGAATTGTATGTGTAATATGTCCATTTCTATATTTGAACCACTTCTTACCAACAGTTCTTTGACTCATGGCTACATAAAGCTGCTTCAGTTTATCCAGAACATCATATATGAGGAAGGATTTGATGGATCCAATCCCCAGGTATTGAGTACCTTCAAAGTTTTTTATAATCATCTATGTAATGTTGTTTTTAAACTCTCTAGGGGTAACCCAGAAGGTTTTAGAATAATTAACAGTGAACAAGCTGTTTCCAAGCACAGAACATGTAAATAAGCAAGGCACAGGCAGCCTCTGTTTGATTTTTGATGTGTAGAGTTTTAGCTAAGTTCTCAGTGGGTGCACAAAAGACATATACATACATTGTCAACATAAATTATTTTTAAATATATATTTGTGGCACCTGGAATAACTAAACTGCTGCATTTTGAAAATTACTCCTAAATCTGCAAGACGTGTACTTTTGTATCTAAATTTTTTTTAAGTTAATTTAGTTTGAGAAAGAGAGAGAGAGGGGGGAGAGTGAGCAGGGGAGGGGCAGAGAAGAAGGAGAGAGAGAGTCCCAAGTATGTTCTATGCTGTCAGTACAGAGCCCAACACAGGACTCAATCCCATGCGCCACGAGATCATGACCTGAGCTGAAACCAAAAGTCAGATGCTTAACTAACTGAGTCACCCAGATGCCCCTCTTATCAAAATTTTTTATATTTCTGTCATTCAGTCCTTAATTGAATAACCTGGTGAGTAAGAATTAATTATTTTAAGATTTTATTTCTTGTTATATCATGCTTTAGGTTATTTCACTGAATAAAAACTGCATTTTTTATTTGCTATATTAAAATATTTTATAACTTAATTATTTCTCTGTAGCTCTGTTTTTAAGAATGCAAGTTTTTAAATTCCCACTATTAAAGATTCCAAATTCCCACTATTAAAGATGTTCTGGTTAGTTTAACTTGAACAAAATGAGAGAAATTTTATTTCCAGTTATAATGCCATTTAGAAATCTTTCTCGGTGATTTTAATTGCTAAAGCTGCTAAAGATTTTCAGTTCATGTATATTATTTCAGCAGAATTATTTCCAGAGCACCATTATTTTTATTGAAGAAAGTAAAGAATCCAAAAGTCTTATTTTTGGCATTATCAACTACATTTGCTCTTAATCCATAAATTTTTAAGTATTCTTATAAACTTTACTGCTATATTTAATGTTTTTTCCACAGCAATGTTAATAAATTTTAAATTTGTTTTGATCATCAGTTTAATACAAAGTTGAAAATACCATACGTGTGGTGAAGTATATACATTTATTTATAGATAGCTTTTCACGTGTGTTACAGTTTTTGTGATGGTCCTTGGTTTTTAATACAGTTTCATTTTGTTCATTGTTGCTCCGTTTTTGGTCCTAGCTAAGATTTATGGGCACTATGTCCTCCCTTTGGTGGCATTGTCCGTCTGGAGAGGTAAATTGGTCCCTGACAGACACCTCTCCCTCCCTATGTGCTGTGGTTACTATGGAAACAGACATGTCATAACAGTTCCTATGATACAGTGTGCAGAGCTCCTGTTCTTGCAGGATGATGACACATCTTCTAAGAGCAAGAAATTTTATAAAATACAAAAAATCAAAGGCAATAACAAAGATACACACATACTTCCTTGTATATGTATATATACATATGTACACATATTTATATATATGTACACACACCCATCCATCCAAAGGACCCTTGATAAGTAAGCTATTATTGGAATGGAATGAAATGTTTGTTTTCTTAGTTGTTTATTTGAGTATTAAAAATACCACCATTTTCAATAAATAGTATTTTATTTGATGAAAGCTGATAAACTGAACTGGTTTGTCTCTGAACCAGAAGTTCTACAACTATTGACTTTTATAAAGGTTAAAAGGGTTGAGGTAAGCATTTATATGCTGAATACCAAGAACGCTGAAAAAGTTTACAACATACCGATAAGTTATAAAATATATTTCCAATTTTATTGGAATTAAAATATATCTACTAAATTTCCATATTGTTACATTTTAGAGTATATCATTTGCTAAATTACCTCAACTATATTTCTGTCTCAGAAACTTTAGATGAGTTCAAGAAGCCACAAAAATTCATCTATCGAGCACTGCTTCAAAAAATCTTATTCCTGAGTCAAAATAATGTTCTGATACTGAAATAAATTCTTTTTAAAAGGAAATTTTCATCTTACTTTCTGTATCACTACATTTTCAAATAAACTTACATTTTCAAATAAACTAACTTAATTTGAGATAGGCTATAAGGAATTGAGTATTATAGAATACTGTATAATAACTTTGTAGTAAGTAAAGTAGCTCATCTGCAAAGATATTTGGAGTGGAGATGTTTACAAATTGCTGTCATAATTTCATTTAAGTTATGATTTTTAAATATCTAAGAAATATACAATAAAAATGAAGTTTGAAAATTGATTTCACTTAGATATCCAGATTAAATATTTTAGATGTTCTCATTGGAATGAATTTAATATTTATTATTCAGCTTTCAACAAAAGTTTATTAGACCTCAATAAATTATATTAAAAATTTTTTGATTATGCCTCACAGTGTGCCCCATTATTATATGGCATAGCAAAGGAATTCTATGCCTGAAATTACACAGGAAATTTGTAAATCAGCCTTTGCTTTTGCACTTACTATTATATTTTTAAAAATATAAATGTATTCCCAAGTCACCTAGGTGGCTCAGTTGGTTAAATGCCCAACTTCAGCTCAGGTCATGATCTTGTGGTTCGGGAGTTCGAGCCCTGCGTCAGGTTTTGTGCTGACAGCTTAGAGCCTGGAGCCTGCTTTGGATTCTGTGTCTCCCTCTCTCTCTGCCCCTCCCTGACACTCTGTCTCTATCTCTCTATCAAAAATAAACATTAAAAAAATTTGTTTAAATATATAAATGTATTCCCTATGTTGAAGTATCATGCTCAAATATGTTCTGATGTGGTGAGTACCTACCTCACTTAAATATCTTTTTCATTCTTTGGCTTAATATTGTCATTCTTTATACACACACACACACACACACATATATGTGTGTGTGTGTGTGTGTGTGTGTGTGTATGTGTATATATACATGTATATACAGGTATATATGTATGTGTGTATGTGTATCATTATATCTGTCATAGTCACTAAACTTCTACAGTTCTCCTGCTTCTGCACCTATCATCATTTTTGTTATAAACTTTTAGCAGATGCTTTTTGATACAATAGTTGGTAATGGTGACTGGGTTAAAATACAGCTGACCTTTAGTTTCTGAAATATTGGTAGGGAAAACCGTATAATGCTGCTCTCCTTCTACCTTCAGATTTTGTTTTAATACCTAGATTTTGGGGGCAGGTTTGTCTCTCCATTTTTCTAGATTGTTCTTTCTGTTGCAAATCTAATTTAAGCTACAGTTCAAGAGAAAACAAGTTTGGGATGACAAAATGAAGCTTAATCTTGCCATTTTACTTAAATTCTGAGTTTCTAAGTAATACGTAAAAGGGATAACCTATAATTTCAGAGATATCTTACACAAATTCATCAAAATGCATTTAGATTTCTAATACATACATGCCCTGGTACATATTATTACTTCATTTCATTCAAGTAATGCAGAAATAAAAAAAGAAAACAATTTTTATGGACTGCCAATGATGTTAATATATGTCTTAAGGGTTGCCTATCATAACCTTAATACAACCAGAAAAGAAAACTGGACTAGCTGCCTTGATAGTATCATCACGTTTCAGGTCTTTGGAGTCAGGAAGAATTTTTCAAATGTGCTTAAACTAAATTCCTTTTTCTGTAATCACATTTTAATAGCTTTATCCAGGCCCTTTATATATCATGTCCCTTTATATATTTTAAAGGATTGTGTGATCTTGTAGAACAATTTTTTATTGTAGAGATGAGAGAACTAATGCCTAAGTAGTGTTGTGTCTTGCTCAGAATCACATCTTCTTAGTTGCACAGTCCAGACTGTGAATCTATCTTACCCATCTTACTGATTACTGTCCCCTTCTGTTTTTCCTCTTCTAACTTTTCAGTGTTTTATTCATTTCCCTACTTTCCTTTGTTAATAAATTCTCAAAAATACACAAACTCAACTTTCATGTGTAATATCAGAGAGATAGTAGTTGATTAATACATTTTATTAGTTAAATAAATTTTATTCATTTGTTATAACAATAACAAGCAATATGTTGTAGGATCTGACTGCATCAAAAAACACACTCAAGGGGCGCCTGGGTGGCGCAGTCGGTTAAGCGTCCAACTTCAGCCAGGTCATGATCTCGCGGTCCGTGAGTTCGAGCCCCGCGTCAGGCTCTGGGCTGATGGCTCAGAGCCTGGAGCCTGTTTCCGATTCTGTGTCTCCCTCTCTCTCTGACCCTCCCCCGTTCATGCTCTGTCTCTCTCTGTCCCAAAAATAAATAAACGTTGAAAAAAAATTAAAAAAAAAAAAAAACACACTCAAATGACACATGTTCCAAATTTTTTATTTAAGGGAGAAAATGTATTTTCCCCATTAGAATTGTAATGATAAGTTTCCAATTATCTCCATGCACCAGGTTTTGCTAATGTCTCCTTCCTCTGCCCAGAAATTTTGCCAGATTGCTAAAGAAAGCATTTATAGGGGTGCCTGGGTGGCTCAGTTGGTTGAGGTTCCAACTTGGGCTGAGGTCATGATCTCATGGCTTGGCTTATGAGTTTCAGCCCTCATTGGGCTCTGTGCTGACAGCTCAGAGCTTGGAGCCTGCTTTGGATTCTGTGTCTCCCTCTCTCTCTGCCCCTCCCCCACTCGTGCTCTGTCTCTCTCTTTCAAAAAACAAATAAAACATTTAAAAAAATAAAAAAAAAATTTTTTTAAATACAAAATAAAGAAAGCATTTATAAAACATTTGTTTGGTTAGGATAACACAAACAGTAGAATTTGTTATAAATACATCTCTGGCAAATGCTTATTGATAATCAGTGTAGGTTTTGTTTAATGGTTTTTAAATGCTCTTTTCCCAAGAAATATCAGTCATCATTATGACCTTGATATCAGTAGTCTTGAGTTCCAAATGTTCATTTGTTCAATTTTGATAAGTATTGAACTGAATTATTTTGTAAAAATAGCTTCAAGAAGAATAAGTAAAAGCAGATATAAGGTATAAAAGCAAAACACACATTTTTAAACTTCTTTCAAACAAAATATCAGGCATTGGACATAATAGCACTAAATGAAAAATACTGAGCAAGTTATAGTTTATTGAAAGACTTGTAGAATTTTATAATACTAAGAATGGTTTCTAAGTATTCTAGTTTAGATGTTCTTTATTGCTAACTGATTTTTTTATGTATTATTTCAGCTGTCGCAAACATAATTCGTAAAGTGGTCACTTAAAATTTAGAAACTTGAGGCTTTTGATACTCTTCAAATTTTCCAAAAGTGAGAAAAAAACAGCTATTTTTTAATACTCTTGCAATATAGATGATTTCCTTTATATTGCCGTATATTAACTATACATAAAGCTTTTTACCATCTCTACTATCTCCCTGCTATGTTATAAATTTCAAAAACTGGCAAAAAGAACTAAAGGAGGTATCCTATTTGTTAATAAAACTTAATGTGTTTGTCTCCCCCCCAACCCGACACACGCATTTCTTTAGAAAAAACAGAAAAACATTTTAAGAATAGGAATCCAGAATCTTGGTTCACCTTTGTGGGGGGATGACATCTGCTGTATGGAAAATGGCAACAGTCACAGCCTTACGAAGTTCCTGTATGTCCTCCGTGGTCTTCTGCGAACCTCTCTTTCAGCTTGTATGATCACAATGCCAACACATCTCATCCAGGTAAGAATCTTTCCAAAACTCCTTTCCCCTAATTAGTGCTACATAATGAAGAGCAATATATAAACACTCAGAGTCTGAGTCTGATAAATTATTTTCATATGCCATTTAAGTAGAACAGATTTCAGGAATGCCAGAGAGCAAAATGTCCTTTACTTTAGATTGTTAAATTGTTGTGTATTTGTAGTTTTAATACACAGTGAGTATATGGTAAGTCTATCTTTAATAATATTATTTTTTTTCTTTGATTTCTTGTAAATGCATAATACATTGTGTTATGTGGTTGATTTTTTACTGATATCTTTTCATTAATCATTAGATTAATCATAAAGATCTAAAATGTGGATATAGATCTTGAAGAAATATTTGCACACCCATATTCATAGCAGCATTATTTACAATAGCTAAAATGTGGAACCAATCTGAGTATTCATTAACAGATGAACTTGATAAGATATGGCCTATATTGCAATGGAATATTACTCAGCCTTGAAAATGAAGGAAATTATGAGGTGCCTCGTTGGCTCAGTCAGTTAAGTGGCTGACTTCAGCTCAGGCATGGGTTCAAGCCCCGCATCGGGCTCTGTGCTGACAGCTCAGAGCCTCGAGACTGCTTCAGATTCTGTCTGTCTGTCTGTCTGTCTGTCTGTCTCTCTCTCTCTCTCTCTCTCTGCCCTCCCTCAGCTCGTGCTCTGTCTCTGTCAAAAAATGAATAAAAATGTTAAAATTTTTTTTTTAATTTTTTTTCAACGTTTATTTATTTTTGGGACAGAGAGAGACAGAGCATGAACGTGGGAGGGGCAGAGAGAGAGGGAGACACAGAATCGGAAACAGGCTCCAGGCTCTGAGCCATCAGCCCAGAGCCTGACGCGGGGCTCGAACTCACGGAACGCGAGATCATGACCTGGCTGAAGTCGGACGCTTAACCGACTGCGCCACCCAGGCGCCCCTAAAAATTTTTAATAAAAAAAAGAAAAGGAAGGACATTCTAACATATGCTGCAACACTGATGAATCTGAGGACATTATCCTAAGTGAAATAAGTCAGTCACAAAAAGACAAATACTGTGATTCCATTTATACGAAGTACTTAAAGTAGTAAAAATCATAGAAACGGAAGGTAGTATGGTGGCTGCCCTGGGCTGAGGGAGAGGGAATGGCAAGTTACTTAATAGGTACAAAGTTTCTGAAAATGGTTGTTGGTGGTAGTGGCACAACATCATGAATGTACTTAATAACACGGAATTATACATTTAAAAATGGTTAAAATGGTAAATTCTATGTTATATATATTTTGCCACATTCAAAATTTTGAGGAAAAAAAGAAAAGGGGCACCTGGGTGACTCAGTCAGTTAAGCCTCCAACTCTTGATTTCAGCTCGGGTTGTGATCTCGCAGTTCGTGAGTTTGAGCCGCATGTTGGGCTCTGTGCTGACAGCCGGGAGCCTGCTTGGGATTCTGTCTCCCCTTCTCTCTGCCCCTCCCCTGCTTGTTTGCACTCTCTCTCTCTCAAAATAAATTAACACTAAAAAAATGTAAAAGGAAAAGAAAAGACAAACACTGATCTAAATAGGACATGTCCTTTTCTTCCCTTGCTGTTTCTATGTGTAAACCTCCTGAAACAACACTCTTAGGGAAAAAGGTCCATCTCCCCAGACAGAAAAAGAGGGATTTTTGCAAGATTTGCCTCATCAGCTCAAAAAGTCCTTTTCTTAAGAGTGTTCAAGAGGCTGGGGCACCTGGCTGGGTCAGTCAGAAGAGCATGCAACTCTTGATCTCACGGTCATGAGTTCAGGCCCCACACTGGATATAGAGATTTGTTAAATAAATAAAACTTAATTTTTTTTTTTTATAAAAAGAGTATTCAAGAAGCAAGTTTGGGACAATTTTCATCATTGTTGTTATTTTATATGTAATAGAGAGTACAATTACATTGTATATTTTTCCACAGTATTTATTATTAAATATATTTCTATAACAAACACAATACTAGAAATAATAAAACTAAAAAAAAATCACCTGCAGTGAATGAATCTGAAAGTCAAAATAAGCTAAATCACTGAAATCATCTTTTCTAATGTACATACACTAAATTAACACTTTGATATAGAATGACTTTCGTAGCAGAATAATGTTGAGCTTTGTTTTCCTTTACTTCTCTAGGAAGTCTCAATAATAATAATGATAGCACTAACAAATACAAAATACTTAAAGTCAAGATCTTAAAGTTCTTATAAAATCCTTACATAACTACTGTTGTAATCTACATTTTACATGTAAGGAAACTGAGATACAGAGAAGTTAAGAAACTAGATCAATGTTTAATACCTGAGAAACCATGGTTTGAACCCAGAAAACTGGGTTCCAGCACCTCATACTAGAATACGTAGCACGTTTTTATTCTGGAACTCATTCTCTCAAAGCTAGTAGCTCTCATATCTTTTATCTTGGAGTTAGAAAGGACGTGGGGCTCATCTGAGCTAGGCTCCTGCCTTCGGCTGAGTAAAGTAGTATCCCAAGTGAAATGACCTGTTCAAGCAAATCACAGAAACAAAGACTATCCTTGGTGAGATTTCATGGATCTATGCAAACTTTACATTTGATTAAACTAACAGGAATAAACACTGACAGAAATTAAATCAAATTAACAGAAATAAAAGATAGAATTGAAATTTGAAGTTCACCAAGGAGATAAAGAAATGCCATTTAAATTAAATTAATAAACATTAATTAAATTAACAGAAATATAAGATATAATTGAAATTTTGAGTTCACCAAGGAGATAAAGGAATGCCATTTTAAGATGCTGTATCTAAACCTATGTATAAGGGTTAAAGCTGAGACATTGTTTAAGGGCTATTAAGTTTGTAAAGCACCATATTCCTTCCTGCACAAGTAGAGAGAGGAGTATGATTGACAGCATACCCCCATACATTGTCAGTGACTTGTGCTTTTGAGCTTTCTAAGGGTTACCATAGCAACTTCCTGCTGTTCAAGTTAGCATTCCTCTTTAATAATTGCAAACTTTGAGCAAAAGAAAAATTAGATCTTAATCAGAAAAAAAGTTTGACTTTTCACATCAAGATTTCCTTTTTTTAAGTAAACTCTACCCCCAACATGAGGCTCAAACTCACAACCCTGAGATCAACAGTCACAAACTATCCCAACTGGTGCGTCTCACATCAAGCTTTCTTAAATCCAAATATTTCTCTGTCAACAAACTGTGGAGAAAATCCGCATTTCTTATAAATTTTATTGTTGAAGCTGTGTTGTATCTCATTCATTCATTCATTTCTTCTACACTGCTTTTGAGTGACTGACAGTGCTATAGTCCACTATATATATAGTGGAAATTTTAAAATGAATGAGAGACACTGGTTCCTTTCAGGCACCTTACTCTGTAGTGGGGAGGTGAATATTAAAAACTTGTGTTTCAATCTGAAGATGAAATGCAGAAAACAATTGCATTCATAATAGCATCAAAAAGAATAAAATACTTAAAAATAATTTTAACAAGAAGAATGTACAACTTATACTCTGAAAACTACATTACACTGTTGAAAGAAATTTTAAAAGATCTAAATGAATGGAAAAACTTTCCAGGTTCATGGATCAGAAGGTTCAAAATTAATATGACCATTGTCTCCAAACTGATCTGCAGATTCAACACAGTCCCTATCAGAATCCCAGCTGACTTTTTTGGAGAAATCTGCAAGCTGATTCTAAAATGGCTATGGAATTTCAGAAGACTTAGAATAGCCAAAATAATCCTTTAAAAAAAGAATAAGCTAGGAGGGCTCATACTTCTCAATTGCAAAACTTTCTAGAAAACAATGGTAAAAGACAGTGTAGTACTATCATAAGAATAGGCATATAGATCAATGAAATAGAATTGAGAGTCCAGAAATAAACCCATATATCTATGGTCAACTGATTTCGACAAGTGTGCCAAGACCATTCAATGAGAAAACGATAGGCTTTTTCAACAAATGGAATAGGACAACTAGATAGCCACATGCAAAAGAATGAGGGTGAACCATTACTCCACAGCATGTACAAAAATTAATGCAGGATGGATCGGAAACCTGAATGTAGCAGCCAAAACTATCAAGAAATGCATGCTCTACCAACTAAGCCAGCCAAGCACCTCAAAATTAAAAACTTTTATGTTCAATGGACACCGTCAAGAAATTGTTAAAGGCAGCCCACAGAGTAGGTGAAAATATTTGCAAGTCATATCTGATTAGAAATTTTTATCTACAATATATAAAGAATGCTTACAAATCAATAATAAGACAACTCAATAAAAATGGGACAGTAATTTGAGTACACATTTTTCCAGAGAAGATGTACAAATGGCCAATTAGCACATGAAAGATGCTCAACATCATTAATCCACAAAAATGCAAATCAAAATTACAATGAGAAACCTCAGGTAACATTAAGTGTTGGCAAGGTGAAGACAATGGAATCCTTATACCCTGCTGGTGGGAATATAAAAGGGTACAGTTGCTTTGGAAACAGTGTGGCGCTTTTCAGTGATTCAACCTGGAGTTACAGTGTGACCCAGCAATTCCACCCATTAGTATATACCCAATAGAAATGAGACCATGTGTCCACATAGAAACTTGTGCCTGAAAGTTTATAGCATTATTATTAATAACAGCCAAAAGATGAAAACAGCCTAAATCTCTATTAACTGATACTGGATAAGCAAATGTGGTATATCCATACAATGAAATACTATTTGGCTATATAAAGGAATAAAGTTCTAATACTTGCTATAAGACAGATGGACCTTAAAAAGATTATGCTAAGTAAAAGAAGCCATCACAATAGAACATATATGATTTCATTAATATGAAAGTCCTGAATAGGGAAATCTGTAGAGACAGAAAGTAGATAGTGGTTACCTAAGGCTTTGTAGTGCTGGGAGATAGGGAGACCTTGAGTATGTGTTGGGGTGATAAATAAAAAGATTGGTTTGTTTTTTGTTTTTTTTTAAGGTGATGAAAATGTTATAAAATTGCCTTGAGTAATGGTTGCACATATCTGTGAATACTAAAAAACCTCTGAATTGTATACTTTAAGTAGGTGAATTGAATGGTATGTAGATTATATCTCAATAAAGCTGCTGATTTAAAAAAATGTAGGTTACATGGGGCGCCTGGGTGGCTCAGTCTGTTGAGTGACCAACTTCAGCTCAGGTCGTGATCTCACCTTTTGTGAGTTCGAGCCCTGCGTCAGGCTCTGTGCTGACAGCTCAGAGCCTGGACCTGCTTCAGATTCTGTGTCTCCCTCTCTGCCCCTCCCCCTCTCATGCTCTGTGTCTCTCTGTCTCAGAAATAAATAAACATTAAAAAAAATTTTTTTAAACGTAGGTTACAAAATAGTTGGTAAATCTGGTAGCAGAGTTATAAGTATACCAGATCAGAACTTTAGTTCAGTGGTTCTCAAACTTTTTAATCTTAGAACCTCTTTACACTCTTAAAAACTATTGATGATCTCAAAAAGACATTATTTGGGTTGTATCTATTGATATTTACCATATTACAAATTGAAACTAAGAAATTTTCAAATATTTATTTACGAATTCTGTTAATAATGAACTGATCACATGATTGTAAAAAAATGATTTAAAAAAAATTTAGTTAGAAGAGTAACATTGTTTTACATTTTTCCTTAGTAGGAAACAGCAGGTTCTAATATTGGCTTCATTATTCAATCCATTGTGATATATTGTTTTGGTTCAAGTATGAAAAGAAAATCTGACTTCACACAGATACATTGTTGGAAAAGGGAGAAGTGTTTTAGTAGCCTTTTTTTTTTTTGATAATTGTAGAGATTCTTCAATATACACTGAAACTCAAAAAGTAATAGTTTTACAAACATTACAAATATTACAATGTGAAATCAAAAACTGTGAATGAACTTTTTCATATTATGCTACACTAAAAGGCATTCATTGCTTTATCTTGCACTTTGAATGGGTCTTTTACTCATTCAAAATATTGACATATCATTCCTTGGTCATTTGGAAGGCATTGATTGGTTCATGGAGTTATGCCAATCTTCCAAATATTTGCACATTTCATTATACAATATAAACAATCATATTGGTTAATATCAGCACCATCTACAGTGTTGTACATGTCACCAGTTTACTTTTATTGCTAATTAGTTTTTGAGCATAAAAATATGCCACAATTTCTTTATTCTTCCACCTATTTATGGACATTTGTGTTATTTCCAGATTGAAGCCTTTATGAATAAAGCTGCTATGGTCATTAATGTATGAGTCTTTGTACAGATACGTATTTTCATCTTTCTAGGAATCACATCCCTCTAAACCTTTTTATTTTCAGTCTTTCACATTTTAGCCATAATAGTACACTTGAACTGTATGACATTGCGATAATTTGCATTTCCCTGACAACTAATGATGTTGATCATCTTATCATATGCTTATTGGCTATTTTGCCTGTCTTATTTTGTGTAAGTGTTTTGTCCATTTTTTAACTGGGTTATTTATCTACTTATTATTGAATTATGAAATTCCTGAAATATTTTCGGTATATCTTTGCAATAATTTCTTCCAGTCTATGGCTTGCCTTTTCTAATAACAGTATCTTTTGAAGAGTTAAAGTTTTTAATCTAGATAAAGTTTATCTTATCATTTTTTTTTAATGGTTAGCAATTTCTCTCTCCTACTCCTCCCAGTTTACAAATCTTTGCCCTCAGTAGGGTCTTTTTCCTGTTTTCTTCTAAAAGTTTGATAGTTTTATCTTTTACTAATAGATCAGTGTAATCCAATTTGAATGTTTTAAACGACTGTAGTTTACATTCTCAAATAGTTTTTGACTTATTAGTTAACATTCTAATATATGTTAACACACTTTACATTCACTAGTTCTCTTTTTATTAGAGTTACTATTTACCAAGGTACTTATTGACTGCCTCAAACATGTGATTTCATATAATCTTATGTATCTAATACTTTGTAACCTCTGGGAAGTCAGGGCCACATATTTATAGTTTTCTTTTTTCCAGGTTAGGTTTATGAAAGTAATACATCATTAAAGGCAATAAAGTATAAAAATTCATAGCACAGTAACTAAGCTTTTTCTAGATGTTTAATAAATGTTTAAGGAATAATGATTCTTACTTAGGAAATCGTTTCTAATATCTGATTGTTGAAACTTCTTGAATCTTTATTATAAATTTTTGTGATTTTAGATCTTTTTTCTAACATACCCAAACCCTTCCTGCAAATGGCCAATTTATTATAATGTCATTTAGTCATCTTAATTATATACAGGATATATCAGCATATTTCAAGTCTTATTACTAAAAATTTAGACATAAGCAAGATAAGAATTTTGCCTCCTTAGCCAGTAGAATTTATTTATAATTGTTATAAGAGGATGATTTATTTTTCCTGCAAAGACTTTTACAGATTTTGCATGAACCTAACTTATTATTGTGAGTTTATAATCACACCAATATCATAGGGAAACTCCTTTCTCTAATCATTTTAGATATTCTACACATACTTGTATTGTTTACATTGTTAATGATGTTAAGTCATTATAAAATTAATACTTTAATACTAGTTTGGTTAGCTTTCATGAGCTTCTTGATTTTGATGAGAAGTAAACCTGGAACAGACTTATCAAATACTCGTAAAAATAGTGCTACTCTCAGTACCACTACAACTGTGCTATTACTATAAGTATTTATTAGGTACATACCACATGCGAAGCACACTACAAGCGTTATGTCCTTGAATATCCACCACAAGCCTTACCTCTATTTTTACAAGGTTACACAGTTAATAAGAGGCAAGGCCAGTAATGTTCTGCCTCATGTCTTCCCCTGACTCCAGACTACACCATCTTCACTTTTAGGTTATATAGCCAGCTGCCCTAATCATCAAAAACACTCTGCAAGATAGGCATGATGCCAGTTGCAAACACGATTAAACTGATATTAAGCGATGCAACAAAGTCACGTATTTAATAACATGTTTAAAGCTAGTAGCAAACTCTGATCTGTTTAAATCTAAAACTTACTCTTTCCTCCCTGTCACACTACGTCTTTATGTATCTTGAATTATTAACTACTTCTGATGGCAGTAACTTCCCATGAGGAAAAAAAGTTCTAGACCGGCGTTGCTATTCAGCATTTTTAAAGAGAAAACTATCATTGTAAAATTGTTGACAAATTAGTACATGTGAAAGATTAAGTAAAAAGTTTCATTGCAGTCAAGGGAGGAAAAAAGGATGGAAACATATTTCCTTATGTGTAATTGCAAAGCAAAGAAAACAGTTATGAAATAAATACGTGTATATATGTAATTTTTTTATTTATTCCAAAGGGACCTATGCAAGAAAAAAGAAAAGAACATTTTTCCAAAGCTATTTTGGTGGCCATCATGTTCATTATTTAGAAGGAGATTCCAAACCCATTGTGAATGCTTGTGACTGTGATCTTTGCAGTCTCTGTAGAAGGAAACAGCCGTCATACTGTCAGGTATCCTCAAGTCATCCTGTCTACGTCACCAATTAAATAATGATCAAGGTGATTAAATGGACTAGATATCTAAACATTATGCAATATTTGCATTTTGGTATTTTACAGATACATTTAAAAAATTGTATAACTGGAAGAGATATCATTTAAATTTATGTTTTTTAAGGTTCTAGTAAAAAGACTATTTTGAAATGGAAATAGGAAAATGGGGGGTCAGACTTTGGCGATGAGTATAAGGTTAAATAATGTGACCAAGAATTACGATGTATTCCTCAAAATATAAAAAAAAACAAACTGCCCATCCATCTACAATTTTCACATTTTCCATAATATCTTTTCTACGCAATTTTTCTACCTATCCATTTTTTAATGTTTTTTAAATTTATTTTTGAGAGAGACAGAGAGAGAGAGAGAGGAAGGGGCAGAGAAAGCGAGAGAAACAGAATCCGAAGCAGGCTTCAGGCTCTGAGCTGTCAGCACAGAGCCCGATGAGGGGCTCAAAATCACAGACTGTGAGATCATGACCTGAGCTGAAGTCAGACACTTAACCAACTGAGCCACCCAGGCGCCCTTCTAGCTATCATATAGTAGTTTTCTGGTCCTAATATCAGTTGAGGTATTAAAATGTATATATATTCTTTTGCTCTATGACTATAACATCTCATTATATATTTGTTTTTATGTCAAAGTACTTAAGAGAACATACAAGATTTAAGAGTTTGCTTCAGCCAATCATGATGTAAACAGGGGATAAAACCCAAGAACTCTTAAAAAACCAGCAGAGAAAACCACAGGGTTTAGGGTAAGGAAAGGGAATAAGAACCAGAAGCAGTATGCTCACAAATCTAATCAAAGACATATGAATACACAGAACCAGGAGACTGTGAGTTTATTTAATAAATCTTACATAGTACTTTTTATGAGCCAGATGCAGTCCTCAAATCTTTTTAAATATTACCTCATTTTATCCTTACAGTAACCCTATATGGTTGGTGCTGTTATTGTCTCCATTTTACAGATTAGGAAACAGGGGACAAAAAAGTTGAAGTGACTTTCCCAAGGTCACACGGCTAGTGAGTGGCAGGATTTAGACCAAAGCAGTACCCTGTAAGTACCATACTCTTAACCACCATGCTCTGCAGCTTACTCAATAGAAGTACTAAAAGAAGGTCAAAATTAAGACACAGACTTGTGTACACAAGGTAGCATTTAATGATGAAAGAGCCTGGGCTTTTGGAGACAGATAGACCCAATTAGTCATATAGTTTTAGTCAGGTCTTAACTTTCTCAACCTCATCTTCTTCATGTTTTAAAAAATGGAGTGAGGAATACCTAATTCAGAGGATTAGCAAAAACATGTGCTGACACAGCGCTAACACATAGTAGTCACTCAATATATGCGAGCAATCATTACCTTCACTATAATTACTTTCCAGAGACTTCCAAAAATGAAAATTTGAACAGAGATCAGGCCATAGAAATAAGGTGTACAAGTTCATCAAAGCAGTAGAAGTCCTCAGCTTTCTGTCTCTTTTTATGAAAGTCTCTGACAGAATCTTCTAACAGGTCAAGCCTGAGATAGACCAGGAGGCATGCATGAAGTCAGGTGGCCATCTAAGTCATAGTAACATCACCATGTTGTTCCAAGACTCTTCTAACATCGTACATCAACTTCCTCTCCACTATGACCAGCGCCATTCCTATAGACTCCAAGTCAGAATTTAAGTGGTGATTGAATGTCTAAGGGTAATTTAGCTTATTCATTCATGAACAGATATTTATTGCTGAGGCACTAGGCACTCATGAGGATATAGCAGTGAATAAGACAAACAAAATTACTATCCTTGTGGAGTT
This sequence comes from Herpailurus yagouaroundi, assembly GCF_014898765.1. Lineage (NCBI taxonomy): Eukaryota > Metazoa > Chordata > Mammalia > Carnivora > Felidae > Herpailurus > Herpailurus yagouaroundi. Next base: position 20,148,592 of record NW_024412418.1, on the reverse strand, counting down.
TTTTTAGCAATGTAAAAGACAGCATGAATGGAGCAGAAAATTAGTATATGGAAGGTATTTACAGGCTTGAGCTTGGAATTTGATACTAAAGTGGTTTCTGCAAGAAATAGAAATGTAGTTTCATATCCTTGGAAACAATTAAACATCTATAGGTCATAGAATTGTGATACTTTTATTTGAATATGTTGTATAGAGTATCACTATGTTAAAAGTATATAAAATATCTATATCTCTTAAATCGGTAAAAGAGCCAATCAGTGTTCTTACTTTAGTTATTAGCATTCTGTCAGACTTGTACAGTAATGATTAGTTACCCTTTATTATACTTTTGGCATGCTTCCCATGTTTAATTTCATTGTAGGGAAGGAACACATAGTTAAGGAAATTGCAAAGAGGAGGAAAAGTTAAAATAGGGAAAATAATGACATAGATTCAAAACTGACTTGAATTTATTATTATAATAAGACTTTTGCAAGTAGAACGAAAAAGAATTATTTTTAAATTTGCATTTGAAATATTTTGTGTTTAGCCTGACAACTTTGAACTGAGAATTTTTTATTTTCTTTAGGTTAAAACTTATTTCCATAACAGCAACAGGGAAAAATAACAAACACACATTGAAACAAATACATAAAAATAAACTCTAAGTATCTGTTAAGAAAACGCTAAAATTATCCATCAAATATATTATGAGTATCTTAAAAAATATATAGCCCTAAACAATTTTCCTGCAAGGTTGTTATATTACTGATATTGTCTCATTCTAGAATATAATTTTAGCACCTCCTCAAAGACATTGTATTAAAAAATGTATGTGAAAATGGCCAAGTTAAATAAGACTTTGTTACATGCTAAACTGTGGTGTAAAGTGTCATTAGAAAGAACAGGACTACGGACGGCTCCCCCATATTCGAGCATTACCCAGTTCCCAGATCCCTGCTGTGTAGTTGTTCCACTCGCCAAGAAGCCTGTTAAAGAGCCCCCAAGAGCATGTGTACAGCCCTCCATGTTAATAGTTAATTGGTGAGGATGGCAAGATGAGAGGACAGCCGAACATGTGGTCTCTCAGACTCAAGCCGTAGACAGACCTTTAGTTATAATAACAGCAGCTGCTCACGTTCTCACAACTCAACTGTTCAAAACTGTTGTCGAATGAAGGTTGCTGTGGATTGGAAAAAAAAACGGGGGGGGGGGGAAGGTCACATCTAAGAAAAATAACTAAAACCCTACCTTGAAACTCTTACTATTTATTATTTAAGTATGAGAATATTACTTGAACTTTTTAAAACTTAAGTACAAATTTCTATATTCAAAGCTGTTCTATTTCAGACACATATAACACTGCTGCTTTTTTCCTATTTACTGTTAGAAACAGAAATGCTGGTGCAATGCTCGAAACTTTTTAATGAGATTTTTTGCAAAGTGACACCTTTGAAGCAGTTACAGTAGGATGCTGTTCGATTTCCCCATCTAGCAAGATATGAAACTATTAATTTTTTGGGTTTTATAAATGGGAACTGGCTTCCTATAGTGAAATTTGTCATCCACCTCCACATTATAGAACATTTTGTGCCTTTTAAGTTAATTTTATTGTCAATTCCCAGTGACAGTTGTGTACTTGAGGAAAATGATGACCAATAACATTTATGCTTTTTGAAATTAAAAATTTAGTTTTATGCCTCGTTATGATTTCCTTGGTAAGGTGAAAGGAAAGTAGGTTTCCCTTAGCTTCTGCATTTTGTTTACATGATCTATGACAGGTTGTTGGTGACTTGTTTTTAGTGATCAAAAGCATTTTTACTGGAAACCATCAGGAAGTAAGTATGGAAGATCTTAGAATTGTGATTCAAATGGGAGGTGCAAATATTTTTCTGTGGCTTTCTCACAACTTTCCTTTCAGGAGGAAAATGTACTTTTTATTATTGCTAACTTACTCAAACTGTTGTAATCTACTTTTTAAAGGAATTTTTAAACATAAACAACAGCCTAATAAATTACTCCTTAACTATCATAATGAAGGGGTGAAAACTTCTTTGACATTACAGTAAAATATTAAATAACATATTCTCATTCTAGAATACTTCTCAATATCACCAGCATTTAATGTGTTTGCTTATCAAACATTAGTTTATAAACTATTCAAACTTTCTTTTATTCAGAACAGATTTCAGATTTGAAAGTGTCCCAGAACATATTTTGATTGGTCATTATCGTCATTTGCTCCATTAATAGCCTTACTCAGTTTTTATCCTATAGTCAATGTTTTCCAACAATTTGATCTGTGGACTTCCCTCCACACCCCCGCCCCACCTATCTGTTTGGAGAATACCATCACCAGTATGTTAGTTTATGCCAAGGAAAATTTATTTTCTACAGAAAAGCAGGAAGAAAGTGCTTTGTTTTTTAGAACATCTCTTGAAAATTGAGGAAGCTTTTATTTAGTGTGTTATTTTAATTGATATGTCTTCCAATTAATATTTTACAGCATTAATATAATAAAGTTTTGAAATGAGTGAATGTTTCAAAGTAGAGAAATTCAGAACAAGCCTTTTCACATCCATAAACTTTTGTGTTCATGCTGAGTATCTTAGCAGCTAAACTCTAAGTCAAGTAATGGACTGCTTAGAACTAACCACTAATATGGGATTATGAAATGTGGACTCCAGTGGCCTTGTGAATTTCTCTCAGTGTGAAATCTTTTATTCTTAAAACAAGAACTAAAAATAATTGCATGGTAAAGGAACAACAGACTTTTATGAGTTTACAACTATAAAATTTTGGAAAATATTTTTAATGTAATTGTTGATAAGAGCATCATTATAGGAAAGCATAACATCATCTCTGTCCCATAACTTAATCTATTTTAAGTGCTCTTTTTAAATGTACTTTATTAAGGAGAAAATTTAAGGATGAAAATTAGAGATTAGATTTAATCTCTTGATCATAACTATCAATTACTAAAGGATAAAGTCAGATATTCTGGCTGTCAATTTTTCATGAGTTCTTTTTATTTTTCTAGATCTTCTCAACTACTCTAAGGTAGATTGTAAGAAATTAACATTTTTAAAAGTATAAAAAGAAGCAATCTTAAAAAGTCAACTGAATCATACTAAACCTATTTTAATGTTATGCCGTGTATGTTAAATTGTAGTTTTTGAAAATTTAGTAACTTCATATGAGTCTGGTGTACTGGAAACAGAGTCTTTTATTCTTTATAATAACAAATAATAGAGAAATAGGTGTTTCAACTTTGCTACCATACGCTGCTTATAAAAATCTATAAATTCTTATAGCTCCAGTTTTTTTTTCTTCTGTTTTATACTGCACATGCTGGTATCTGATTAATTTTTTAAATCAAATCTTAGCATGTATGCATTATACATATGTATTGAATTTACTTTCTTGGTCAAGGATGTTTGAAGCTTTTTACACAAATAAACTCCAAATTATCTGTAAGTTTCTGTCTATATAGAACATTAATAGCAAAATATATACTATTTTATCTTCATGTAAATATGCATATTAAATAAAAGCAGGATATTTTAAATGGTCAATAAGATAAATGTGCATCTTTAACGGAAAAAAAATGCCACTTTAGAAACCTTTTGTTATACTTAACCTAACCAAAGCATATTCAGCAAGCCATAAAAAGAAAAATAATTTTAATATAAAATGGTTTTTTTGTTCCAAAATAACTTTGTGATGTTACAGTTCATACGGTGATTCATACTGTACTTCCTTGTGGTGATGGTGGTTGTTAAAGTACTATTTAGAGCCAAAATTTTTAAATATATCAATGATAGAAATAGTGAAACGTCTCATCACAGTATGGAGATTGAGTCATCTGTTTGGGCATATGGAATCTTTGGCTGTGGACTGCAGTCTTTATAATGCCCAGTGTCCAGGCATGGACACAACTGTTCTGGGAACAGAAGCAGAGAGGGACCTCTGTGTTCAGTCCACTTGAACGTGATAGAAGAAAAAAGGGGAAAGGATCTTTAACGTTAATTATCTTTATTATAAACTATCTTTGAACTTGATCACTTTTTATGTACAGAAAAAAAGTACAACTGTATGTAATTTGCATTTATTTTGCAAATAAAATTAGTAAGTTTTTAATCTTTGGTGTTACAAGCTCTCTGAAAAATACCTGTGAGAAAATGTAAGTTTTGAATTATTCCTATTTGTATACTTTGATGCATTTCCCTTAAAGAAAGATTACTGTCTTCAAAAAAAGATGATACTTATTTCTTAATATTGAGATGAAATATGCTTGTAACTAATTATAATTTAAAGCTCTTTAAATATCAGGTCATATATTATATCCTAGTATTATGTTTTAGCCCTTTGCTATTAATTACATTATTATTACTATATAAAGTATTTCTGCTTCTTTAATAATGTTTTCGCACCCTATGTAGTTAATCTTTAATGTTGAGGAGGACAAGGGGAGAGATTAAATTAGCCTTGTAACCTCTTTCTCTTCCAGGCTGATGATGGAAAATAAAAGCTCTTAGCCACAAAATGTAACACTTAGAATTAATATTTAATTAGACTAGCAAATTGTACACTGTGGCTGAAAGCTTCCAAAGAGTTGTTAGTGCCACAATTGACCTACAGGTTTAATAATAACTCACTTCTAGAAGCAAGTGCCAGTTCAGCATAGTAGAGCCACTGTAAGAAAGTCCTGAGAGATTAAAATCAGCAAACCAAATGGCAGGCAGGGATTCCTGGGATGGAGCCTTCTGGAAAGCTGGGAGCTGGAATAGCTTTTAAGCCAGGATTCAGATGAGAACAGTGGGTGAAAAAGCTGATCCCTCCTGTTCTGGGAGCTTCTGGTTGTAGGCCAAAATCTTAGAACAGATTTTTACTAAATGTTTTTGCTGCAGCTATTAACTTACATTGAAAATCAAATATTGAATAATTTTTCTGTAAAATTTAACAAATTTTTTGTGTAAACATTAGTTCTTAATTTCTTACATATTAGTACATAATATCTGTAAACTCAGATCATTAGATTATCAGATAGGTTTGGCGCTGTACATCTATGCTCTTTTGCTGTGACATGCTGTTTCCTTGTTCCCTGTATAGTTGATTTATATGGTTCATTTCTATATTATTTCATTACGGGGCATTATGCAGAGCCTGAGAAAGAGATTGTGAAGTCTGTACCCAAGAAATGTTTTTCTTCAAGAAGGTACATATCTCAACAAATATAAATTAAAGGCATTCTTAATTTTTAAAGGCCTTATATTATAAAAGCAATGCTACATTTGCTTATGCTTATGATGCAATTAAATTACAAGACAAATAATTGGACCTCCTGGTGAAACATTGGATCCTTATATCTCTGAGAAATTAATCTGGCGAAAAATAGGAGACCATGAATTTGAAAATGTGCAAATACAGAACAGCTAACTTAAGAAAGAACATCTTACATAATTTATTGGTTTTATCTTCAATAATTAAAGAAAAGCTAAGTCATTAGTTAAAAATTCGAGCAGATGAGAACCTTGCCAGCAGAGGGAGTAGTCCTGTCTGCCGTCAGGTTCCCATCATTTTCCCACCTGCCTCAGCTTTTTTCCCAGCCAGTCTCCCATCTGGACCTGGCTCTGTCAGCCTGTTCCTGATGACAGGCTATAATTTTATACTCAATATGGGATTATTCTAAGCTGATTTTAAACTTTAGTATCTTTAACCTACCACGGCATCACAAACATCAGCTGGATGCTCCGTTTGATATTTGGATATTAGCAATTGTTTTTCCAGGCAAGCTATGAGCTTTTGGACATCTGTGAATTATCTGAAGGGTTTCAAGTATAAAGTAGTAAGCAACAAATTTCTGATTTGGGAAGCAGCCCATTAAACATTTTTAAACAACAAATAAAAATTTCTATGTGAATGATTTCCATAATATGAAACTAGATGGTATATAGTTTATGAAAAACTACCTACAATTAATTTGGAATATTATACTATTATTCAATTTGGCCTATTCATTATAATATTTTGTTTACCTTATTTATAAGTTTTCAGAATTTGTAAGATTTTTTTGATGTTTTTATACAATAACCTATTGGAAAAGAAAACTGATGTAAATAAATGTTCTGCAAAGCATGTACTATTTGAAGCCAGTGTAAATGTAAATAATATTTCTGAAAATAACATCATGTGTTCTTAAAAAATATTTTCATGCCAAAACTTAGAATACTAAGTTCAATCAGATGGGAATCCCAAAAAGATGTGGCTCCATTGCTTAATGCTAGTAAAAGTGACAACTTAGCAATTTTTTTGCCTTTCAGGTTAAGTATATTTACCATTAGCTCCTTTGTGGATATGTTTTTAAAGCATTAGAAAAAGGAACCAAAATATGTTTGCTTTATGATTTCACATATCAGTATATGATGCTACCAAGAGTGTTATAGCTAGAATTTTTTTTTAATTTACCAAAGTTCCACTATATTTTAAAATTCACTGTGTGACTTTGAATAAATTTAAGTATTAAATCTGGGAAGAATTAATCTAATGCCTTCATTAAGGTATTATTACAATTATAAATATTTATTAGTATAATTATATTTGGTAAAATCATATTATTTCTTAAACTCAAAAAAAAATATGAACACAATTATTTTTCCCAGTATAAAATATTTTTAATAAAAACAAAATTTTAATCTACAGAAGTAAGTGACAACTCTGGGGAAGATAGGGGGAGGTTTGTAAAGTTACAATAAAAACAATTTTATTATTTCATAATCTCAATTTCTATAGAAGGTAAAACTAAATAAGCATAGGAAAACAAATACCTCATTAAACATCTATAGATTTATCCTTTTGTCCAAATTTATTTTTTTATTATATCACAAAGAAATGTCATAAATGCTAGTGTGGTTGTGTTTCTATGCATATCATTTTTCAGGAAAATGTTATTATAACTTGAGTTGTTGAGTAGTATACTTGATTTTCTTGAGATTCTCCTCCCTCCCCCCACAACACACACACACACACACACACACACACACACACATTATGTCACATAATACATTGAATCATAAAGTAACTTAAATATTTCTTTAACTTTTCAGTATTAACTTAATAGTTCTTTTGCACTATTGTAATCCCAAATCTGACATGTGTGCCATACTCAAATGGGGGCCCTACCCTTATATTGTGTATTTGCTGTCTCTCTTATTTGAGTAGCTCAAGAACTTATTCTTACTTGAGGCATTGCATAAATGGTTAATGTCAACTGGTTTATGCTTTTCAAGCTTCTTAATAATTAAGTGATTGGTTAATTACATTTTAATTCTCTTGTTCAAAATCTTTCCTGGGAGTATATTTTGTGTTAGTCCAAACTATCTTTTATGTTGTTGAGATAATTAGGTCAAAGAAAGTAGGAAAACATTCAGGGTTTGAGGTATTCTGATTGTTACTTTGTTACTCTAAGTAGGTATCTCAACTATTTTTATTAGAAAATGGAGGGAGCTTTATATGGCAGTAGTTGAATTTTTATCTCTTAAAGTTCATAGTTTTGGCTTAATGAGCTCTGAATTGGAAAGGAGCATTAATTTAATCTTCCTTTATTTAAAATCCATTTAATGGATTTGGCATATCCTAATAAAGAGGTTACCGTTCTATAAAAGAAAACAGGAAACATCCTATGAAACCAAGCAAGAAACAATCAAAGGAAAAACTCTGAAATTTTTTGTGAAATTAAAATTGGAGTAAAAAGGTAGTTGACTGGACAATCTGATTTGCCTTTTTTTAATTTGCAACACCACTTGACATAATTTAAATTTAAATAATTAATTAAGAAATTCCACTGCAACAGAAAGTTTTAAGACCTTTTATGTAACTTAATACAATGCTATTTGAGACTGCCAGCAAACTCTTAAAACTCCTGGACACTGGCTCTCTGCTCTTCTGGCTTCCCTCCTAGTCATGTCTTGGCTACTGTCCAGAGCTGACAACTTTCACCCAAGAGTGAAGGGAGATTTGTCTAGTATAAGGAGGATTTTTGAGCCATCCTAGATTTTCACATCCAGATGGGCAAGGAGGAGGGCTGGCAGTATCATTGTACATACTTGGGTGATGTCATTGTGCCATGCATGAATATAACCATTAATTTACTCCTACTGGTAAGTCCTGAATGTCCTTAGTCAAATGTTCCTTATTAGAAAGTGTAATGTAACAACTTCAAAGTCAACACAAAAATTACTCAAAGTTTATGTCTAAGTAATGGATGCACAAACACCTTGACTTCTCCATTTCCAACTACGTATACTGCAGACCAAAGAGATTTCACATCTTGGCTAATAACATAAAAACACTTAGAATCTGTTAGGATGAGAATGTGAAAGTTCCAGTTTCAAGACCTCTGCTCAGATTATTATGCTAAAGCTTCCCAAACACCGTGAGTTATATTATAACAATTTATTGTCCATAGTGTATTCTTCCTAAAGTGAATTGTTATTATTATGCTTTTGAGGTTATTTAAAGCTGTTAATTTTAGATTCTTTTTAAGTAAATTTCACCTACCCTTATCTAAAAGACCACTTAGTATTAACACTATGATTTGAAAGGTTTTAAGGTATGATCATACCATATCTTACATATTGATACCATACTCCCTATGAATATACCATACTCCCTATGAATCTCAGAGGTACCAAAGTAACCTGTAACACTAATTTAACTTTCAAAAAAATATGTACATTTACATGCCCAAATATCTTTTATGCTTTGTTCATAACTGGAAGACTGAATGAGTTTGCAGTTAAGATAAAGATTATCTCAGTCAGGAATTTAGATGTTATTATAATTTCCAGTACTTCGTATTCTACATTTTTTCAATATCTGTACAACTTTCACCATCCAGTTTACCACATTACATAAACTATTTTCCAAAACTGCTGTGCAGAAAGCAGTAAGGTCACTGTTAAATATAACTTATTTTGTGGTAATGATTAAAACTTTTTTCTTGCTATAATACTTTATGAAAGCTTTTATAATAGGATTTAGTTTGTAGTTAATAACTGTAGTATAAACCTACAGAACTTAGAAACCCAATAAATGAAATATATGCATGAGTTTCTGAGATTTCTAAATCCAGGCTGTAAACATCTTTTATTTTGGAATTCATTAGTTTTCCTCTACAAAGTGGATAGTTGGGGTTTTTTTTATCTCCCCTAAATTACCTTAAAAAGATCTATAATGTTAACAAATATTATGGGGTGTTAAGTGGTTTATTAGTAAATTTTAGGGTTAAATTGAAGAAAGTATCCCTCTTTGAAATAAATATCATGTTGTCCATTTAAATATACCTGACCTTGCTTATAGAATGCTAGAACACTAATTCCATCCTTAAACCTTACAATTTCTATTATTAAAATAATTGAGAAATCTCTAGTTTATATCACTACAATTCCAAATAGATGAGTTCTAACAAAAACTGATTTTTATCATTTAGATTCAGATATTTAGATACAAAGGCTTAGACTTGTATTTATAGATAAAAGGAAATCTGACCTTTTGATTAAGAAATATTGTCAGTAGCCTTTATAAGTGCTTGTTCATCTGAGGGTCCATGACAGGAGTACTCTTCCCAGTTGAGTTTATCCTAAAAATGAAATGATAAGAGCCTGCTGGTTGTTATCTAAGATTCTTCTTAATGGGAAAACCACATGGTTATTCTTCATCTCCCACTTGTTCTCACCCTCTACAACCAACCCAGCCACACCCCACCCCCACCCCAACATTGTTCAGTACTCAGCACAATGAATCATTTTCAAGTTGACTCATTGTGAACTGTCTCCCAGCTGTTGGAATGTCTGGCAGACATTTTTGTTTGGGTGAAGAATAACTGGCTGAAACCCAACCTGGATGAGTTTGATATAATAGTCTTTGGCTAAAGAAATATTGAGAGGAACTTGTTTATGGCCTCTGAAGCCCCTGTTATTCCTGGAGTAGGACCATTCCCTGTGGCATAGAACTGAAAGTAAGGAATCAATCTGGATTATTTTCTCACCATTGAATGAAAAATTGCCTTGGAAAAAAAACGGGCATTTTCAAATTATGTTTTTCTGTACTCGGTACCCACGTGATTGAGAGTATTAAAGCCAATTAAGGATAATTATTTTTACTGGTTCCTTTTAGGAGCACTGATTCAAAGGCTAAAACATTCTGTATACAACACACATTTCTACTTACAGAGGAGTTTCAAAGACTGCCCTAGGTATGAGTTAAACAGGCATTTCAGCATAATGTTTAGTGACAGAAGCTACTATGTATTTCTGATAGAGTCAGGTAACATTAACGAGCTTTCTTTTATTTTTCATTCTGCAGTCTTTACAAGGGAACCTAAGAAACCGAGGAATACCAGTAAGCTCAGTAGTCAATCATGTTTTCAGAAAGTGAACATACTTGATTATGTTTGGACTTTCCTCTAACGGGACATAATGTTGGACTGAAATTTTCCTGTTTTATATTTCCCATCCTTTTCTAAAGATTATTTTTAAACAGGTAGACATTACCATTGTATAAAATGGGAGTTTCAAAATTATAAAATTTTACAAACAACAATTTTTCAACTTATCTAGAGCTTCAGAGCAAAAGTTTTTTTCTAAGATATTATCGAATTAGACCTACCACTATGTCACAGGCTAAAAGGAATACTGAATTTCTGTTAAATAAAATAATTCAAGAGAACCTATAGGGTATTTGATAATTATATTTTTAATTATTTTTTATAGCCATGAAATTCTGGGTGTTTTAGAATGTTTGCTACTTAAAATGTGACTTCTTTTTTACAATATATTATTTAGCAATATTTTTGGTTCATGTCTGGTTGTGTTGGGAAGGAAAAGGTAGGCTACTAGTCTAGTGCTAGTCATCTACCGCCTTTTCTTTGCCTTTATTGTTATCCCAGAGCCAAATAGCAGCATCTGGAAGTAGAGAATAGAAGACTCCAGAGGTGGCCATGTTGCAACCTCTTAGCTAGACCCTTCCGTGTTTCTAAAATGCTACAGAGGACCTCAGCTGTGACAGAGCTGGAACGTGGTCCCACTTGACAGATGATAATGGGACCTTGCCTTACACATTATACCATAATATCTACTGCTTCTGAATCCTGATGTCTATGAGATTTAACAATGGGCAATGGGTAAAGTAATTTGAAATGTAATAGTGTATAAGGATAAAGGTAGGCTTGCCCCTTAAGACAGAAGAAAAATAATTTATATTCTCTACCAAAACTAAGATATGTCTCCTCAGCTCTTCCAAATAGAAAAGCATACCAACATAGGCTGGAATTTTCAATTAAGTGCATACTTTCATCCATTTTCAGCATGTGGTAGCCTTAACTTTTAAGTTATTTCTCTGCATTGATATTTATTTCCTCTATAATTTGTCATTGAGATGGCATAATGGCACTGAATAGATATTATATTTTTAAACATGAGTGTTTTGTTTTCTTGTTTTGCAGAATAAAGCAATTATTTCCCGTGTTACAAACTTGTCAGATACAGTAGTTGGTCTGGAATCATTTATTGGTTCTGAGAGAGAAACCAACCCATTATATAAGGATTATCATGGTAAGCATTGCCTTTATAATGAGAAGAGAATATCCTGATTGCCTCTAGGGTACCTGAAAGCATTGTATCCAGTCATAATATCTACTGTCAAGTAGCATGAATTTTGTTTTATAATATATCTATTAAATGTTTTCCTGGGGTGCCTGGGTGGCTCAGTCAGTTGGGCGTCCGACTTCGGCTCAGGTCGTGATCTCACAGTCCGTGAGTTTGAGACCCGCGTTGGGCTCTGTGCTGATAGCTCAGAGTCTGGAGCCTGTTTCAGATTGTGTCTCCCTCTCTCTCTGACCCTCCCCTGTTCATGCTCTGTCTCTCTCTGTCTCAAAAATAAATAAACGTTAAAAAAAATAAAAAATAAATAAATGTTTTCCATTCGTGACCATTCTTTCATGGCAGCTTGTCACCAAACTACATTAAGACTACAGACTATGGGGGCACCTGTGTGACTCAGTTAAGCGTCTGACTTTGGCTCTGGTCATGATTTCATGGTTCATGATTTCAAGCCTTACATCGGGCTCGCTGCTGTCAGCATGGAGCCTGCTTCAGATCCTCTGTTCCCCTCTCTCTCTGCCCTTCCCCCACTTGCATTCTCCTTCTGTCTCTCTCAAAATAAACTTAAAAAAAAAAAAAAAAAGACTACAGACTATGGTAACTATTTGAAAGGAGTCAAACCCAAATACTTAGGCATGGCTCAGTTAGATATAAATGTTGTTGTCCCAGTGGCTTAAACTTGTCATGAAATCAGTTGTACTTATTAGCCATGTTTGAAATAAATATCATATTAATTCTAATAATAACAGCTTATATAGTGGTTTATGCTTTATAAAGCCTAGCTATATGATAAATAAAATTCATACTGTATTATACTCTATTGTTTTTTTTTCTTTTCTTTTTTTAATGTTTATTTATTTTTGAAAGAGAGAGAGAAAGAGTGCATGAGCAGAGAGGGGCAGAGAGAGAATCCCATGCAGCCTCTGCACTGTTAGCCACCCAGGCACCCCATACTGCATTATATTTTTAAAGTCCTAATCACACTTTCAGAAAGTGAACGTCTTTGATTACATTTGGACTTTGCTCATTTTGTTGAGTTAGGAGCAAATTTTATAATATTGCCATGCCCTAGTATAAACACAGGTCAATTAATCAGATTTTTACTTATTTTTTTTGAAGTTTCTTTTTCTTTTTTTTTTTTTTTTAAGAGAGAGAGCATATGTGCACGTGAGCTGGGGAAGAGCAGAGGGAGAGGGAGAGAGAATCCCAAGCAGTCTCTGTGCCCAGCACAGAGCCCAATGTGGGGTTCAGTCTCACAACCATGAGATCATGACCTGAACTGAAATCAAGAGTCAGATGCTCAATCAACAGAGCCACCTAGGTGCCCCTTATTTGAAGTTTTTAGTAGCATTTTGGTCATTTGATTAATTTGAAGATTTTTTAAATAAAGGTTCTTAAACAGAGCCGTTGAGATAGGAAAAGTTTAATAGTTTTGCATATCTTAGCTCTAAATTAAATATGGAGTATGGTGCATGATGGATTTTTACCTATTTGTGCTGAACACATACTAATTTTTGCTGTTACTATTGTGGACCTACAGTACTTTCATGGAAACCTTTAAAGACTGAATAGCTTATTTGAAGCCACAAGAAAATTGTATAAGATTGTGATTGCAGGACTATGGCAATTCCTAGAGTCGACAAAAAAAAAAGATTATAAGATAATTTATATGATAACTGTCAGTGCTTTGAAGAAGCAACATACAATCTTTAAAAAAAAAACCAATAAAATAGCACAATCTAACAATCAAGTATTATTTAAAGACTAGAAAATATAAGCTATGAACAAAAGCTACACAAAATGATTTGCCTCGTGATTATTAACTTACATAACTTCAAGTATGCTATATGCCCAGATTAACCCTATATATAATTAATATACTATTGTCACTATTATAGGAAGAAGACTAATAAGTTTAAACTATTTCTTTTTTTTGTTATTGAACTCCAGTTGACATACAACATTGTATTAGTTTGAGGTGTACAAAATAATGATGTGATAGATGTAGGTATTGTGAAATGATTGCCACAGTTATGTTTAATTAACATACATCACCTCACATAGTTTACAGTATTTTTTTCCTAGTGATGAGAACTTTTAAGATCTATTGTCTTAGCTACTTTCAAATGTACAATACAGTATCATTAAGCATAGCCACCATGCTACACATTACATCCCTAAGACTTATTTGTCTTATCATTGAATAAACTATTTTTCATTTTTTATTATGCCTATTTTCTTTTAAGACAACCTAAGTTAATTATTACCTTAATAAATTACATCTTAGTATCATTTGTAAGTATTATGACCCAATAAATTTAGTAAAATTATATTTTATATTCCAAGTCAATCATTTTGATTAAAACATTTTGAGAGTGAAAGGCTGTGATTTTTTTTGTGTGTGCTGAAATCTCTGAATTAATAAATGATTAACAGCAGATTCACGAGTGGTTTTGACAAGTAGCGTTTCTGTTAATATGAAGGACCTGATAAACTATATTTATTCATTGTGGGAGGCCTCCTGATTTAACAACTAAACAAGTACATACCAAGTTAAAATAAGGAATGTGCTAGTGAAAGTCTGGTGTGCTTATTTCTAAAGTATTTTACTAAATAGCTCTGAGATCTTTTTAATTTGTATCTAAAAGCTGTCTTCTTAACACTTGTAGCATTTTTTTAAGTTTAATGAATTAAATCAGATAGTTCAGTGAATTATTTTTGAAGGGACCATTTAGAAAGTTAGGCATCTGGAGGTTTAACCCTTTTAAGCTAAAACAAATATATACATTACTAAGCATTCAAACACACAAAAAAACTGTGCACTAGGGAAACGGTTCTTTAAATAAGATGTGTCTAATTTGCTCAGATTTGGGTTTGCCTTCTTCTCCCATGTTTAGGGATCAATATCTTTGGGATGATGATTTTAAATATAGGCTGAATCAGGCAGAGAGATGCACTGAAGAATCTTGCATGTCTTCATCTGTGGCAAATGACCCCGAGTTTAGTCAGAAACTGCATTAAGCTGCACAAAAGCCATCCAGTGCCCTTGTCAGAAAAAATTAGCAAGTGTTTCTACTGACAAGAGGCCAAAGCTCACGGTTTACCTAGCACTGTTACAAAGCTTATAACAGCTACATAAAGGTCTAACATGCCACAGAAATGAGTGTCTTGGGATGGCATAGGGGTTAATGTTTGATCCTAGAGTGAGCTCTGAAATGTAGTTTTCTTCAATGGTTTGCTCAAGTCATTAATAAGGTACAAAATGAAATACTTTTCACTAGTGCTTCACTGGTTATCAGTAACCCATAAGCCTTGTTTTGCTGGCTGCTTACTGGTGCATTTAATAAAATAAAGATCACTCAGTGGTGCCGTGGGCAGCATGCAAGGTGATAGCCATATTTGCTTACTGTAAATACAAGAGAAAATCACACACAAACCGGCTGTAGTTTTGACAAGTATTAAGATCCCTCTTTACATCTGTACTTCTGTACCAAAGTGCAATTAGTTTTCCTCGCACAAGGATTTCTGTTTATCTTATTCTGCTTGATTACTTGAGTATAATCACACCATTTGCTTCATTGCTCCTGGTAGTAAGCTCCAGTTTTAAAAGGGGAGGATGCTTGTGTGTAAATTTACAGGATTCTGCTGTAAGACTCTTTGATTTATGTATCTAAGACAGTGTTTTTAAATTTTTGTTCTTTTAATTTTCTTTTCACAAGGTTTGATTCATATTCGGCAAATTCCTCGGCTTAATAACTTGATTTATGATGTATCCGATGTCAAAGACTTAGCTTTTAAATTAAAAAGGAAGCTATTCACCATTGAGGTAAGAGAGAATTTTTATATTTTAGTTCATGGTCTTGAGGTTAAATAGTCTATGCGTGTGTGTGTATATATATATATATGTCTGTGTGTACACATATATACATACACACATATATATGTATGTGTCTGTGTGTGTATATGTATGTATGTATGTATATATTTTTTACTTTAATGAAATTCTTAGAAAGTGTTTCCTGCTAATATTTTTATGTTCTTTTGGTGTAACAAAAAAATGTTAGACTATCTTATTTTTCCTCTTTTAATGGCATATCACTAGAGTATAGCAAAAATGACTTTGTTTTCAATATTGTTTGAAGTAAGCTCCAAACTTCTATGATAAGTATGGCATGTGTATTTCCAAGGCTTTCAAAACATATTTAATTAAATGTTAATGAGCTGTGCTTATTTGTGTGTGGAATGTGAATGCTACCCACAGTTGTGTATGACTAAGAAAAGAGGATTCTTACCTGTATTCTAAAAGCAGTTTTCTTTACTATTAATGAAATCACCTTTCCACTTTCCATGCTGAACAAAACAAAGTAAAATTTACACCAATGTCTTTATGTAAATTTTCTACAAAACTTAAACTTTTTTTGTGACCTTTATGCAAGCAATACTGACAGAAAGTAGTAGTATGAAAGATTTATTTCACCTTAATCTTGCTAAAGAGCAAATGAACATAGCACTATTAAGCAATTAGAGTTGATGTATTTATTAACGAAATAAATGCTCAGGGAGAGATGGCTTTTGGGTGATGTGATAGTTATCAGTATAGTCTGTGCAATTTTTTTTAACAAAGACATAAAACAGCCAAGCAGCCTTGACAAACCATTTTGTTTAATCTCTTTTCAAATGAAAAGCTCTTAAGCAGGCCACTTGTCTTAACTGCTTGAAACCATAAAAAGAGAGAATTGCCACCAATAAATTAGCATATTTTTAACTTCATCACCAAATGATGGTCAATGTGGCTTGGCACTGCTTTGGTGTTTGGGACTTCACCCTTAAGTGACCACTTTGGCCCTTTTTTGACCCTCTGCCCTCTTTAGCTGGCCACTTGATAAGGTAACTTAATGGTTCTCTCTCTTTTTCTCTTTCCCTTCACATTTGCAAGTAGCACTAACCTATAAATCATTGTAAGGGCCCTATCCAGTGACAAATTAATGTGCCCTCCTCCTAATTAATGGTCATCAATGTCCTTAATTATCTAATCCTATTGAGAGCAGTTAATAGTTAATCAGGCAGCCAGTTCTTCAAGCAGGCCATCTCTGCAGGAGTGTTAGAAGTTTCTCATCTGGGGATGCGCCCTTCAAAAGCCACTTAGAGCCAAGAGAACGAGAGTGTAGAAATACTGATTCTTGAGCTAATTTGCTTTAGTTCTCAAAAGAAACCATTGAAATGGAACCCAACACTGTAATTGTTCAAACTTTCTTTCAGTTTTTCTGATAGAATACTGAGAAATTTACCATTATTATTTACCAATATTCAGCAACATTTTGCTGAAAAATTTTAGAGGGATAAAGTTATAGCTAGTGTCACAAGGAAAGCATGCCTCATCATTTTCTTTTAAGTTGAATTTATATTTTTAATGAAAGATGTAAATTGTTTTTTTTTTTCCTCCATATGACATCTTTCTTCCAAGATGAGTATTCTGACAACCAGATCTAAGGTATCAGGTGTATCATCATACAAACTAAGCAAGCAGATTCCCTAGTGAAAAAAATATTTTACCTAGAGAAAAATGTAGCACTGTAGTGTGAATCATGTTCTCTCTGTCTCTATCTCTGTCTCTGTCTCTGTCTCTGTCTCTCCCACTTCCACTCCCTCTCCCTCTCCATCTCTGTCTCACACACACATATACAACACATACATGAACACACATTTGGTCTTATATTGGGGATGAAGGATAGAAATAGAAGACCTTAATAATGTCAAGTGGAACCTCTCCTTTGATAAATTTAGGTTCCAATAGTGACTACACTTTACCATTGGAGCTGATGTAAGATCTTTTATAAACCACATAGGTCTCTGTTCCACTTCCTCTCTTCTATTCCCAACATTCTAAACCAAGAACAATTAGAATTGATCACCCTGTGGTTTGGAAGCAATATTTGAAAACAAAACACAAATAGATTGTTGGTTTTTAAAAAGTTAATATTTAATACAGGTGATCAAATCCTTTACCTTTTTGACTTATAACCTAATCAATAAGGTATTTTTATACATAGAAAGGTAGGTAAAACACATTCCAAATAATTTATTTACTTATGCCGTAAAATTCAATTTGGTGATTAGAAAAAATATGAATTAAAGAATGAAACAAACCTAATAGATGCATATATAGATATAAGTATAATAGGATAAAATCATGTGGTTCATATAAGATTAAATAATTTAAATATAGCATTTTACCTTCTAAAATGCATTCTCAAACAGATAGCAAGTTTTTGGTGATATATTATAGAGATTGGAAGCAAGAGGATTCCTTTATTAAGGGAAAAATTATCTATCAAGTGATATTGTTTTCATATGTACAACAAATGGTTTTTTTAAAACTGCTCTGAAACTAAAAAAAATGAATAAAATGTATACTCTACTAGTCTGTAAAGTGTGAGACTATAATACAGCAGGCATTGAATCTGTGTTTTACTTTCAGAAGGGAAGCGTGGTTTAGCAGGTAAAGCAGAAATAAGTTTTCTGATTCCACACAGATAGATTTCTTACATGTTGGAATTTACTATGGTCACATGGTCTCAAAAGTTGGCATGGTTGAAAACAAGGGGCAAAAGAAATAGGAAAATGCCCTCTTCTCTATTTTAGGGTACCCTTTCTTTGATTTATTAAATGCCCATTTTATATATGAAAACTGATTTTTTTTTTTTTTGGCCTAACAGCCACCAAGGACCTCCCACAAGCAGAGCAATTTTAGCCAGCAGTCTTAAATTTCTTTGAATGATTTGGAAAAGGCAAAAGAATATTTCTTTCTTCTTAAATGTGTATTATTCAGACTCAAGTGGAAACATTCATCTAATCATAGTAAATTTTTACTAATAGTATTCATCAGCTATGAAACTCTATAAATTAGCCCCTCTACAAAAACCATAGCAGAATCACATCTATAGTAATGACACTAATATCCTGGCATGCATTCTGGGTAAGCAGAAGAGAAAATTTAAGGTTGATTAAGTATGACTTCAGGTTTAAAACAATAGCTTTCCAATTCTTTGAAAATTCATAATCCTTGTAAACTGTACATAACTCTCTAGCATATTTGATTAACCATGACATACTTCTTTCTTGGCCTTACCACATAACCTTTATTCAATCATAGTAAGATTTACTAACCCTTTATTGTATACCAGGACTTCTATTGGCTTATTTATACTTTCTATATAGTAATTAAACATTTTATAACGAAAGGTTTTACTATGAAACTGTCTTTTTCATCTTCATATCTATCCCAGAATTAAGCACAGAGCTGTACACTTAGCAGGTATAAAATCTTTGCTGAAATATATGTATAGAGATAAGTTGTGGCATTTGAAAAATTGTCCAAATAATACAGCTATAAATACTATATAAGCTCCATTGGTCAAGTGACCTATAAATACTACCTTCTCCATTAAGTTCTGTAAGAAATATAATTTGGGTGCAATAGCTTCACTTCTAAGCTGCAATAACTACTTAGACTTGTATTTTTTTTCAGTTTCTGTAATTTTTGCCTCTCTATTGTTGGGATGATCATTAACCAGTTGTTTTTTTCTTTATATTAGTAATTATGATGTAATTATAATTCCTAAACGAGTAAGATTTGGCCGAATTTGCAATTCATTGTGACTTCATTTTCATTTAATTTAATGACCTCATAACAGCAGCATTTTTACTTGCATTTAATAATATTTTGCTATTGTGATTTTCTGTAGTTCAGCTTGATCATATTTTAACACATTCTAATAATCTGATTTTCTAACATAAATAGTAATAGCATGTTATCACATTAGTTACAGTCTCTATATTAAAGTTATTACCAACAGAGTTTCTGCTTTGGTAATGGGACAGTTTTCCAGCTCTAAGATTCAGTGTTAATTTCAGGTCAGAAAGTATGATTACTGGGTTACACTGAAATATACAAAAGGCATACACCATTCACTGCAAATTTTCAAAATAAGGATAAACAATACTTACATAGCTTTAATTGGTCCAAAAATAGTAATTTTCATAAGTAGTATATTTATGTGAGTCTTGTACCCTGCATGAATATTAAGAGCCCAGAAAATTGAAGTAAATTAAGACAGTCTCAAGACTGTCTTTAATTTTTCCCCCAGTTCCAAATACAGGACTCCAATACCTCCCCAGTCATTAAGAACTTTTTCTCACAGAAGAATTGATTAACCAGTGTTTATTAAGTAACAACTATTTTTGATGCACTTACTTAGAAAATTCATTCTTTAAGTATTAACACCAAAATATTAGACGCCATAAGTATAAATTAGTTTTATATAGTATTATAATATATTTAATGTGATTCAGTAGAATTATTTGAAATTTTTACATATTGGAAAAACATAAACTCTTGCAAACTACAAGGATATCAGTCACTTTGACAATGCTGGACAATGTAGAGTTGCATGGTATCTTTGGTCCTGGGTTTCCTTACTTGCCAAATTTTGTATCAATAGGCTTTTCAGTTTTAAATGGGAAATAGAAAGGTGACTGTTCAGTATACCTAGAACTAAAGGGGAGAGATGGTTGACTTATTTGTCAGTTAACAATTATGTCACTAAAATAAAAAATGGAAACATAAATGTCTGCCTCAAGAGCATTAAGTTGTAGCATGATGAGCCATATAGTCCAATACGCCTTTTCTGATAATGATGCCCTCCACAAATATTGAAATGCTCAGTTCCCAGATAGATTGCAGTTAGCAAAAGAAAATCAAAGTGTAACATAGGCCTCTGTTCATATAGACCAAATCACTTATCAAAAGCAAATTCAAATGAGCATTTTTAAACAATGGAAATGTCATTTTCTCCATGTTTACATCTCAATATATTCATTATATTACCATCACTGTATTTACACTTTAATTCCCAAGTAATGTAAACATACAGTATGGTCATATAGATTTCACAGACTCTCAAGAAGTTAGTAATACTGTGCTCTTACATATCTCACATGGCATAGTGAGCCTATCAAAAGTGCATACCACCTTAAGGGGAACACAGTTTTGAGACTGTCTAATCCTATTTCTTCCCACATTGGAATCTTAATTAGAAGAGATAAGGAAAAAAAAAACATCATTTAACTAAATTATTGTCTTGAATCTGTAGCAAAAGGTATAATCCGCAATTGGGCCAATTAGTGAACCCCATAGTTAGCTCTGCTGCAGCGAACAATTTGATTAGATCTGACACCATCCTAGTTCTCACTGTTGTTTTGCCAGGTATGATGGTCAGACTTCAAAGAGCTTGAGGCATCAGCAGGGCAAGGTTTGGAGGCCAGCTTAGGTCCGGTTGTTAATCTCTCTGCTAAAACCACAGCAGCTCTCACACAAAACAAGCTTACACG
This sequence comes from Herpailurus yagouaroundi, assembly GCF_014898765.1. NCBI lineage: Eukaryota > Metazoa > Chordata > Mammalia > Carnivora > Felidae > Herpailurus > Herpailurus yagouaroundi. Next base: position 20,127,563 of record NW_024412418.1, on the reverse strand, counting down.
ACACAATCATGCGGTATTAAAAGTTAGGGTTGAGTCATGCCAATTTGCCTTTGATTTTTTGATGATTGACCATAGATGGCTACATGACTAGACACATGCTAAAAGTATACTGACTAGGGAAGTTCCCAAATATTTGAAGTATTTTTTAACTTCCTATATAAACGTTGGGAAAGCTTATCCCCTCTCTGATCAAACTTCCAAAGTGATAGTACTATATCAGGGGGAAAATGAATACCTCTTACAGGCAGCCTGACTCCCAAACTTTTCACTTACCACTTCATAAAAATTAGTGTTTACGTTAATAATTCCTTAAGGAGAGTGTAAAAGGAAATTGTTTCTAAGTGGCAAGCTTTTTAAAAATCTATTAAGCACATTGAAAGAAAACATTTTTTCCTGAGTCATTTATGTTCACTGACAATTTTTCTGAAGTTTCTTTATAATTATTTTCCACTTAAATGTTGAGTAAAGTGCCCTTCCAGTATGTGATTGCATAAGTGTTCTTTTCTCTGCATTCTGATTTGTTGGAATATTGCAGTAATAGTGACATGTTTCCATTCTGAGAAAAGCCTAAGGCTGCTTTAGTATTATTCCGAATGATTGAAGCTGCCATCTTGCTGACTTTCCCTTAGGCAGCATAAGGCCTGTTTGCTTTTGTGTTCATTTCACATGCTTCCTGTGACTTGGGCTGGCAGAACATCATTGCTTCATTTGGCAAGGAAGAGTAAATTCATGTTTAGCTATTACGTGTCTTAAAGTTTCTGTATGGTCATCAGCAACTGAAATATTATATTTATACTTTGTTACATTAAGTGAATCCTGTTTCTTTGAGAAGTATTTTTAAATTAATCTTATGACACCTTGACTGTGAATAATTTTTATGTACAAATGGTCATTTTATAAATTGAACTTAGAGTCTAATATTTCACATTGCACTTATTTTTCTACCAATTCTACTACATTTTAGTCAGGAAATATAATTAGCAAGACTGTGGCACAAAGCAAAAGTCTAATGTTTAGAATCTTGCCAAATAGTCTTCAGCCCATGAATCTGTTAAAGATCCTGTGGTATCCATAGTATAGTAATCTCACAGTTGAGACCAGGATAGTACAGATTCAGCATCATCTAAGGATGAAAAGAGAGAAAAAAAATTGCTTCTTTCCTAAATTTTGCAGATACAGACATTTATTTATGTATTGTAATGCTTTAAGGATTTTCTTCAAGCATTTGTAGAAGTGGTATAGCAGAACTCACCCAGTTAATATGGTACTCCCTAAAACACTTTCTCCCACGATGTGCCCACGACTCCCATGGTGTCTAAGGAAAATAGAAACACAGGAAACAGAAAATGATGACAAATCATGGCTGTCCCATTTCATCAGCTAGACGGTAAGAACATATATTTTACCAATATAACCTCCAAGGTGCCTGGAAGAGTAATAACAGATAATAGAGCTTAATAAATACAGTATTTATGAGCTTTGTGATTATTGTAGGTAGCTTTGGGAATAATTTTATACCCAAAACATCATTAGTCCTTCCTCAATGTCTTTGCCACCAAAAATCCAGAATGTTCATCCCTCCATATGTTCGTGGCTTTTTCTTGTCATTGGATTGCAGATTAAATATCTGAATCTCCTTAGGGAGGTCTTCCCTCACTGGCCCACCTGAAGTATTCACTCAGTTATCTACTGTCCTGTACCCTATTTTTTTTTTAATTTTTTTTCAACGTTTATCTATTTTTGGGACAGAGAGAGACAGAGCATGAACGGGTGAGGGGCAGAGAGAGAGGGAGACACAGAATCGGAAACATACCGTATTTTAATTCTCAATGTAACATGTATTACTATAGTTGATTATCAGTTAATTTGTTCTTTTTCAACTACTCAGCTTTATTTGCTGTAAGCTTCACAAGATTAGGGACATCGTTTTTTTCTGTGGCTAAATCCTGAGTACATACAGTAGGTGTTCCATAAATATTTGTTAAATTGTTAAAGTACTATTTTTAAAGTAACTCATGTCTACCACAGTGTATTTTAAAACATATATTTGGGGAGTGCCTGGGTGGCTTCATCGGTTAAGCGTCAGAGTCTTGATTCGGCTCCGGTCTTGATCTCACAGTTCATGATATCGAGACCCACATCAGGCTCTGCACTGACAGCACTGAGCCTGCTTGGGATTCTCTTTCTCCCTCTATGCCCCTCCCTTGCTTGCTATCTCTTTCTAAAGATAAATAAACTTTAAAAGACACAATGGGTATCTCATTTGTTCTGGGCATTGTGTTCAGTGCTTTCACATACACTACCATATTTAATCTTATTTGATACTCACAGGAACTCTTGCTATAGGCATTATTACATACATTTTTTTATTGTTTATTTATTTTTGAGAAAAAGCTCAAGTGGGAGAGGGGCAGACAGAGAGAGGGACAGAGGATCTGAAGTGGGCTCTGTGCTGACAGCAGAGAGCCTGATGGAGGGCTTGAACACACCAACTGTGAGATCATGACCTAAGCCGAAGTCAGATGCTTAACCAACTGAGCCACCCAGATGCCCCAACACACATTTTAATGTGAGGAAATATAAGGAGTTAGGTAACCTTCCCAAAGTCATAGAGCTAGGATTAAATCCAGAACTTATAACTCCATGTACAGAATTACACTGGAAAGTTAACATGTTCAGGAGCTCTGTTGATTATTATTGATTTAAAAATAAAAAGTTTTATTGAGTGTTTAACAGCTTGGGACTATTGCAAGTGCTTTATAGCCATTACCTCAGAGATCTCACAACTACTGATACCATTATTACCTACATTTTACAAGTGAGGAAATTTAAGGTTCAAAGAGATCAAGTAACCTAACCTATCCAAAGTCAGAGTTAATAACTGAAAGAAATAACACTGATTCTAAAGCCTGGCCTCCTAAACACTGACTACTCACCACACCACAAGATGTACTCTCACATCTCATCGTGCATGAGCCAGAAAGCCTCTGCCCGGAGACATAAAAAAGAACAAACTTCAAAAATACACACACACGCATTGATATATAATCTGTTAAAATTCAAGTCAAAAATTCTTGTGTTCCTAGTAAGCATATCTACTCTATTTTTATTATAAATACCTTATAAAATTCAGATTGGATTAATCATAGCTTCTCCCTTATATAACATTAGGATTGTGAGAGTGTTCTTTCCTTATTTTTTTACTGACTTCTTGTATTTGGTAGGTATGGTTTTTTAATAAAAAATTAATTTGCAAAAGATGGGGCGCCTGGGTGGCGCAGTCGGTTAAGCGTCCGACTTCAGCCAGGTCACGATCTCACGGTCCGTGAGTTTGAGCCCCGCGTCGGGCTCTGGGCTGATGGCTCAGAGCCTGGAGCCTGTTTCCGATTCTGTGTCTCCCTCTCTCTCTGCCCCTCCCCCGTTCATGCTCTGTCTCTGTCTGTCCCAAAAATAAATAAACGTTGAAAAAAAAATTAAAAAAAAAAATTAATTTGCAAAAGACATAAAGCCATTCCCTAAAACGCTAACCACTTCTGTAGGATTTCTAGATCTTAGGTGAGGAAAGTATTCCATACAAAGAAACGTGGCTCCCTTGTTTCAGTCCACTATTTTGATATGGTTCAAAAGTATCCCAAATTTAATTATAATAAAATAGTATAATTAAGTTCACTTAAGTTCTACAGTCAGATATTTTTGCAAATATTAACTTGCTCATAGTTGCCATGTTTTTATAGCTTATATTTTTTAATTATTTTACATATGTTATCTTTGAAGCCTCAAAAATTATTTGTGAGACAATTAAATTATATACAACTTACAAGGTAGTAAGGTACCAAATTCAGTTTTTCAAATTTCTAGTTTTTACCTCCTTTTGATTTATCATAGCTGATTCTAATAAAGGTTTGATACATTCTTATTGATACCTACTTCTTTTTCTGTTGCATATGTTTTATTTATTGGAAGTCCTTTGAATACCACCTTTAAGTAAAATTAGCAGTAAATCTTATGATTGTGAATTTTTTTATTTATCAATTTTACTGACAAGGTTTCCTACAGTTTAATAGAAGAAATTGTGTTCCTCATTAAGGAAAGATGAGATTACATATAAGTTATTAGTTTTTAAAAGGTAGAACATGGGGGACCATAATAAATAATTAAGAGAAACTAGGGTGGAATGGAAATGCCTTTCCCCAAAAATCTAGTAAAGCAGTCCTCTTATTTAAGTGGAAATTAAAGTTTCATCAGAGTTATTACTGTCACAACTCCATGCCACAGTGGACATTTCATAGAGCAGCCAGTTCAGGTTCTTTGTATCCGGTACAGTTCTCGTAAAGTTCCCTGAACTGTTGTGTCAGGTGCCGTCAAGTCAACCCGCCATTGTTGTAGAGAATCAGACTAAATCATTTTGTCATGAGCCTTCCAGAAATAAGAAACTTAATATGAATGGCTCAATGAAATGGAGTATTTGGTTTCAATATTTTGTAAGACTGTCAAAAATATATTGCACTCCTTCAGAAATTTCTGAGTAAATCAATTGAAATATCTAACCCTATACGTTATTGCAATTTTGTTTTAAGTGGCATTACTCAACATAAATAACTTCTGGAAGGTATTTGAGTATTTGGCTCTGCTTTCTTGGATATATGATTCTTCCCTAAACATTTCAAAGTTGTAAAATTTCCAGGTATATAATTATTTAGTAGAAAGAGGGAAGAGGTGTCTTGTACTAAAATTAAAATTTCCTGTTATAAAATGAAACTAGTAACAAGTTTGAAATAACTGTTTTTGTTTCCAAAGGCTATTTATTAAAAACAAGGTTGTATTTGACTACATTTGTAATAACTTAATGAATTGTTTATGGAAGTTCTAAATATTTAATTCTTACATGATTGGAAAAGCAGCTTATCTTTCTCATCAATAGTCATCTAAAAGGCATTATTATGGTGTAGACTTAGATAAATGCCTCAAGCTTTTTTTATGTATATATTTTGACGGGAAGAGGGGTGGTGATATTTCTGCTCAACAACCTAAGAAGTGTTTTACCAACTTATACTGTAGCTATGGTGTGGCATTGAAAACCCTTGTAACAAAAAGCCTCTTGGTGCAATTAAAGGTCACTTGTACATATTGTAACAGGCTACTCATTTACAAGATCTTTGTTAAGGGTCAGTGCTATAGCATGAAATGGATTGCCCTTGTTGAGTCTTAAATAAATGGGTCAACTTATCTTGTATTCAGTGGACAAAGAGAAAAGCTAGCACAATACTAGTTTATTAATATTTTTACAAACAAATTGCTAAAATGTTGGGCAAAACCAAATGCACTAGTACTATATTCTTGACATAATTATAGAAAATTATTAGAATATATAGCTACAGTTTTTAAGGAAAACCTCTCATACACACACACACACACACACACACACACACACACACGCATACACACCCCACTTAAATATATGGATCACGTCCAGATATAGAAAAATAGCACAATGGTAGCCTTTAAATGTTCTTTACCGTAAAACTAGCATGTTTCAACATAGCTACGATGTATATACTCCATTTTTTCTGTATTGAAGTTCAGAATTTGTAAGGGATAAGTATGAAAAGTAATCAAACTGGACAGTGATTTATTTTCATTATTTTTCATAGCCTTTCCAATGCTTTGAGAGAAACAAATGGTGGTGCAGATAAAGTATTAGTAATGATCTGTACTGAATGAATTCACTCACTTGATTTTTCAATAAATTAAAACTTTAGGATGAAAATAAAACTAATGAGGAAAAGAAAATATTTTGTACCTTCTAGTAATTTTTACACATTTAGATTTTATGTTATATGTAAACACACATATATATACATATACATGAGGTATAAGTCATTTTTTGTTGTCAAAATCAAATTGTTAAAAGTATACTAATGAAATAAATTTATACCGCACTTTCTAGAATCCTTCCATGTGAAATTGACCTTTTAGATACATGGCTCTACACCCCTAATACATGGCTCTACACCCCTAAGCACAGTGAAACATCATGATCATACTTAAGCATCTGTTGTAAAATATTGAAGCTTTGGGAAAATGTGGTTCACTTAGAGGTATAAATGCTTTAAACTTACCTCTGTTTTACTTATCATCATATCCCCTCTTACTAGTTCAGTGCCTGATCACGTGGATACTCAAAAATAGTGAATGAATGAATGAACAAATGAATGTCCTCTTGATAGTGCCCAAAACATATTAGAGAGTGTGACTATGAAATCTCACCATTTCAGACTATATGGAGTAGTCTGATAATGCTAATACAGGTTTCATTAATAGTTAATATACTTCTAAGGTTTTGCATAAGTAAAATAACCTTCAAAAAATATCAGCTGATCCATTGGCAACAACATGGATGAACGGATAAGAGATTATGTTAGGTGAAGTAAGTCAGACAAAGTCAAATACTGTATGATTTCGCTTATATGTGGAATCTAAAAAACAACAAGTGAATAAACAAAACAAAATATAAACAGACTCATAGAAACAAGAAATAAACTTTGGGTTATCAGAAAAGGGAGGATTGGGGGAGGCAGGAGAAATAGGTGAAGGGGATTAAGAAGTACAGACTTCCAGTTATACACTAAATAAGTCATGCAGATGTAGTGTACCGCATAGAAACATAGTCACTAATATATCAACTTTGTATGATGACAGATGGTAACTAGACTTATGGGGCTTATTTCATAATGTATAAAAATATTGAATCACTATGATGTACACCTGAAACTAATAAAATATTGTATGTCAATCATACTTCAATAAAAACTTATTTCAAAATCAGCTGATAGTATAATGAACCATTATTGCTGAAATAAAGTTGAGTGGTACTCTTCAAAAATATCAGATAGGAAATTAGGAAATATATAATTTTTAGTTACCAAAAGGTGATCGGTGTTCCATATGATTCATTATTTCCTTATTTTCATTTTATTGCCATTTGAAAATTGTTTTGAATGCTTCATCTTAAAAGATTTTATAATAAATTGTCTAAATTTGTAAAAGCCTTCCAGAGCCGACGGAAGTCAGTTCTGATTGTTGGGTTTAAAATACCTATGCCTTCTAACCCCCTTTGACCCAGGAATTGCCTGTTAACATGCCTGATATTCTCAGGCCAGTAAAGTGGATTTTATTGCCTATATGTTTTTCTGGCTTTTAGCAGAAAGATATTACAAAAGATTTGTGAGACTTAGGAATTAGGCATGAAATAATTATGTGCAATGGAATTTCAATACAAGATTTTGGTTAAATTCAGATTTAAATACATATTAGTAATAAAGCAACTAATATCACTTCCATAATAACAGAAATCATCAGAACTATCATTATTGAAAAATCATCCCGCTGACCTCTTTGTGCATATGGAGCTGACAAGTCCCGATCTAATTCTTTAGTTTGGCTTCTTAAGAATTTCCTCCTGGGAAACATTCTGGCCCAGATAGAAATTTAAGGACAATTATATTCAGAAGAAAAGCTTTATAGTGCATAATTTATAAATGAATGCATTTCCTTCATGGGTCCCATTGACTTAATGTGTTATTTAGTCAAGAAATAGAAAGATATTTTGGAAATGTGATCTACTCTTCATAGTGCCATAAATATAAGCCATTTGCTTTAGCACTCAAATATTATAACATTGCCATCATTTTATTGGAAGGATTCTTACAGTTTGGTTCATGTAAAATTAGACAAGTAAAAGACAATATTAAACCAACTTTGCCCTTGATGCTTTAAAGCATGAGGTTCATAAACTATGACCTGTGGGCCAAAATCACCCTCACCATTTTTAAAAATAAAATTTTATTGGAACACAGCCAGGCCTATTTGTTTATGAATTGTCTATGGCTGCTTTCATGCTACATCACTAAGCTGACATCTTATGGCATGCAAGGCCAAAAATATTTACTATCTGGTCATTTACACAGAAAGTTGGCTATAAATAGGAGCTACTATTTTAGAAGACTACATACTTTAAAGAAAGTTTACTGAAGGAATTGTCAGTTAGAGGACATGATTAATAATGTTAAAATTAAGCTTTATCTGAGTAATAATAAATTCATATAATCACCTGATGTTTAGTTTGCACATTTTGAATTAATAATGCAGGTATGTCTCTTTAAGAAAATACCTAGATTTCTTAAAATGCTAAAATCAGAAGGGAGCTTAAAGTACTTCAAAGCCAGCTTCTTATTATATGCACATATTTTCTCACCCAGCCTCTCTTCATGGGGAACCCACTTTCTTAGACTCACCCCATTTTACTCTCTACCAACTACAGTTGTTAGAAAATTCTTTCAGATGCTAAAGCAACTTCCCACCCATTAGTACTAATTCAGCTTTCTGAAGCCATACATTAATTGCTATTTTCTAGATAATATAACTGGATTCCTAATAAACACCTAATATATGAGGAACAATTATAATTTATGTGTATATCTTATTTTTCCCTAGATTTTTTATTTCTTTTATAAAACGCAAAATTAACCATTTTATGCTATTTATTATACACTTAATTTAGAATCTTAATCATGAAGCCCATATAATTTTTAGAATATCCTAAAAAGGAACCTCTTCTCTTTTTCTTTAAAATAAAGCATTAATTAGAAATATGAAAGTAAGTCTTGAATTCTCAAGTAAAAAAGGCTTCATGAAGTACAGGTCCATACCTGTAATATTTTTAAATATTAAAAGTCAGTATTTTTGTTTTTAGCATGTTTGAACTCACAAATGAGCTTCAAATGATTAAAAGTAAGAAAGTCATCACTGAATATGATTTTTCACATTTATTGTAACCTATTTAAGATATTTTACCAGAGATAAGTTAATCAGAATGTAATGTTAAACTTTTGATGACTGAGTAAGAAGCATAAGGATATATTTCTAACAGGTTTTGATTTTATCAGCAGAAGTATACCAAAGAAAGATTAGCTGCTAATTATCCACACTATCTAGCATGTGTAATTGATAGCCAAATTAAAACAGAATGTTTAAGCGGCCACTCTGGATCAAGAAGTCTTGCTTATTTTTTACTTTTTTTTTTTTTTTTACTGCAGGAATTTCTTAGGTAAGGAAATAAGACCATATTAAAGTTTCAAATATAAATATATTATTACAAGTAATTTGGGGGCTGGTCAGATTACTTTTAAGCTATAGGAGACTTGAGTTGCCATTTTAGTTAGAAAATTTAAACATGTGAGGACAGCGTTAATCAAAATTAACTTTTACGTAATGCATATTATTATTTTTTAAATAGTTATATGAAGATTAAGCCTTTGGCATTTGCAAGTTGTTTTAAAATTAGATAAAACCAATTCTTTTCAAAGGTGTTTATAATGTAGAATAGAAAAGAAGATGGCATGAAACCACACAAAAAGGACTCAACTTAGTGTTTTCAGCCTAATAAAAATGTTGTAAAAATACTTGTAAGCTTGAAAATCACACTAGCTATTCTTGTTTCAAATTCTGTTTAATATATTGTTCTGTATGATTTTATAATAAACAGATTACTCCTTGAACAGGAATTAAGAATAAAGCTGCCAGGAAGGGGTTTTGTTGTCAGAGTAGTTCCCGCCTCATGTTTTGTAAGAGATTTCATGGTCCCATTGTAAAGAGTAGATGATTTAAAACGTGTTCCCAAGATAAACTTTCCCATTGTCATTAATGAGGATGGATAATACTGAGTGACAAGTGCATTAGGAATGACACAGAAAGAGCTGTTAGATTTGTCAGAGCATATCACTTCAGGCAGTGACACTTGAGGACATTCTTTTTGTGGATATTCAGTTGGGTGGGGGGGTTGATTTAAAGATACCAAAGTTTGTGTTTGCTAATAGAATGATGTATTTTACAATTTATAAATATATATTTTCCAGTGTTTAGAAAATATTTGGAAGGTTCTTCAGATTAAGTTCCTCCACATACTAAGTTTATACCCTTACTATATCCTGATTTCTTTCTTAAAAAGTCATCAAATTATGTAACATTTAAATGTTAATATATTTCCACAAAAGTGATTTTTCTTTTAAAAAGTCTTCTTGGAATATTCAACTGAAGGGAAGAGAGTAAAAATTACATAAATTTGTAAGAAGTATCTTAATCCTGTGTATAAGAGAGGACTCTTTATTCTGCATCACGATGAGAATAAAGATTTTGAAATAAGATAATACATGTAATTTATATTGTCTTTCTAAAAATATATTACTTTAGAGGAACATGTTTTAAATATTAATGAACAATTAATAATGTATGAGCTTCCTGGTTTTTAAAGTGTTTCCAAACTATAATATGCCTCTCGATTTCGATTTTGAACATGCAATTGGTCACTTTTTCGCCTTGATTCATCTTTCGTGCTGCCAACCAAATTTTGTCTCTGTATACCTTTTTGACACTAATAATGACTGAGTCTCTGTTCATTTGAGTTCAAGATTTCCCAAGCGGCAGTTTGGGACTAGGATAAACTATCTATCATGATTGCATACCACTAATCTGTCTCAACCAAACCACCCTATGACTGAAATTATATTTGACAGTTCACCTCTTCTTGATGAGCCTGAGGTGAACATAGCTACGGACCATCCCTGGGAGGACATGGCAGCTAGTCCATATGCTAGAAAAGGTCCTTTTATTTGTGAAACAAGACTTAAACTATGCCTGTAACAGAAGGGTGATATTTCATTTTCTCTCTCTAATTTTTCCAATTTTCATTAGGAGAGCTTTTATGCTACAAAAATGTTTTTACCCAAAAATGTTTGGGAGACATTTTCTGCTGTTATAAGTACTACCTAGAGGTTAGCTTCATTGTTGTTAAGAAATCATAGTCCTTTTAATAAATATTTGTGCTTTCTAAAATGTTCTCTTATCTATATACCACAATTGTTGAAAATCAAATATTTTCTATTAGTATTTTGACTCTTACCCGAATTTACCAGTTCTTGAACCATCTCAGTAAATTTTTATATTACAAAAAAGTGTTTTTTAAGAAGGGTTTAATTATCTCATTTTAACATAAGAATATTTTTCAAAATAAATTTGAAGTTTATTTTAAAGATTAAAATTTATTTTGAAGATTTATTTGGAACAATAAATTGAACACTGTAACAGGAAATACTTTAATTTTTTATAAAGATTCCTTATGTAGACTTTAAAATAAACCTACTGCTTTATATTCTTTCTGTGAAACTTCTTCCTTTGGAATCAGAAATTATCAAATATTTTGAGATAATGGACAAGGAGATGTTAAAGCACTTACTATTAACATCTTGGAGAAATGAGAAATCTGAAGTAATTTTCAAGAATGTATATAGAGGGTTTAATCATAAGGGTAATTTTAACAACCAACATGGAGAACCAAGTGAATGTGAGATTTAACTTGTAAAAGAAAAGATTGAGGTTATTTAAACAAAGGCACTTGGATATTAAAGTGGTTTTTCAAAGACCACATTTAGGAGCTTGTTATAAAATGGTATCTTTTTTAACCTGTCCTGGATTCTTGAAATGTGATTCTATTTAAAGATATTCAAATGGCATGAAAAGTTTGGCTCATGTTAGCTCATCAGAGCAATCATTTAACAAGTGTATTACTAATTGTCCTTTAGTTTTAATTAAAGTTTATTATAACCTTGGAAGGATTCCTTTTAATAAGGGCAATATTTTCTCTAATTTCTTCTCATTTCAATAATTTATCTAATACAATCTACACAGAGCCTTTCTAAAGTAACTAATGTCAACCATCAACTTTATTCGGAAATTTTTTTTAGTTTTTTTTAATGTGTACTTATTTTTGAGAGAGAGAGAGCGTGAGCAGGTGAGGGGCAGAGAGAGAGGGATACACAGAATCTGAAGCAGGATCCAGGCTCTGAGCTGTCAGCACAGAGCCTGACTCAGGGATCGAACTCACAAACCATGAGATCACGACCTGAGCCAAAGTCAGAAGCTTAACCCATTGAGCCACCCAGGCGCCCCTATTTGGAAATTTATGCCAATTAATTTCCTAGTATCACAGAGATAATTATTTAGTCAATATAGTAAGTGAAACAATCATATCTTTAATGCAATATAAATAAATTTTAACAAATTTAATCTTCTTTAATTTTTATTATTTTCTACACTATTTTTATTTCAACTAATATAATGGTTACCAGTGAGCCACGTAAGATTTTGGTAACACCCAGAATAAGTATCCTGAAAAAAGTATCAAAATAAACTATATATTTCCACATTTTTAATTTCAACTATATAATTTTTACTAGTGAGCTACATAATATACTTTAATGATGTATTTCTGAAGAAAAGGAAGCACTATCAAAGTAAATTAGTAAACTATATATTTTTTATTTCAAAGCAGTAAAATGAAAAAAGTCTAACTTATACACTAATTCTAATCGTAGGCAGCTTTAATTTTATGCTAAATTTTAACTTAGGCAGTAAAAGCTGTGATCCATTCATCTTATCATACTCAGTTACTCCTCCCATCTAATTATATGATCATTAAATGTACTTTTTTATTATAGGATGCATCTGCATATTTTTTTAAATAAAATTACTTCCATTTTTCCCACAAGCATCTATTTTCTAATCAGAAGAGTTGATACTACATTGCTTTGCAGTAAATATTCAAAAATGTAAAAATGGTAATTATTGAATAGTTATGATCTGAAAATGTAATTGCTTCATTTGGAAAGCAGAATGGTTATTTTAAATTTAGAAAATAAGTGGATTAAAATGATGTTTTGTGTAATATTTAAATAATTATGCTTTTTGTTTTGAGTTTTAATGTAACCTTTCTTTAATACTTTAAAAAATATACTTATATGCCTAAGCATAGTACACCATGAATTTTATTCATAGTACACCATGAAAAAATATAACAAAAGAAAGTAAAATGGTCATTCCTTTGGGTAAATGTTACATAAAATTATCATGAGAAAAGTCTTAACACCATCAAATAAGACAAAATTATTGTGCCTTCAGACTGTTTTTAATAAAATGATTGGCCACATTCAAGTCACTTTTTTGTATCAAGAAGGAATAATTCTTTCCCACTAAAATAATTCATTCCCTCATCTTTGCTTTAAAAGTTGGGATGAAATTTACTTTGGTACCGTGTGTGTGTGTGTTTAAGAGTCCCATAGAGAGAAGTATAAATTCTGTCAGATTTTTTAACATCTTGACCTACAATGAAATGTTTGTTATTTCACTATAATGTAAATGCTGAGTCAACCTAAGTTTCAAGGACTAATTATGTAAGAGCCAGATTAGCCATAGATTTTTGTTCATTCATTCAGTAAATATTTACGGATATTTACGGAGGTACTTTTAGGTGAATCTTTAATCTAGTTCAGTGCCCTTTATCAAAATACATATCCTTAGATCTGGCCTTTGGCAACCTCTTTAGCCTATCTCTTACCTGAACTCCAAGTTGCAGCCTGACTCATGGACCTGCAGTCCCCATGGTGGCCCATTTTATCACTTCCAGGTCTTTTGTAAATGCCAAAAATATTCTCCCTTTTCTTCCAAGTATTCTTGCCAGATCAATCTCATTCTTCCTTTAGTTAGATGTCACTTCCTCTAAAATGTCTATCCTGATTCTCCAAGACCAGGTTAGGTAGCCTACCCCTGTACTCCCAGAGTACCTTGTAAATGATCTCTATTTTAGCACTTACGAACATTATTTTAACTTTTTGTTTCCTTGATGTTTCTATCTACTCTACTATAAGCTAGTAGCAGAGATTGTGTTATGTTCTTGTTTACCAATGCATCCACAGCACCTAACACAGGATCTAGCACACAATAGGTGTTTAGTAAATATTTGTTGAATGAAAAACTAATAATATGTGAAAAATATTACATCTGTAAATATAATATGTCTGCTACATATATCTGCTAAATATCTAACTACATCTCTCTTTCTTTTAATTGTCATAAAAACACTTAACATGAGATCTACCCTCTTAATCAGTTTTTAAGTGTACCATACATTATTGTTGGCTGTAGGTACAATATTGTACCCTGACTACATCTTTAAATAACTTTCCCTATGAGTCTGCGTTGTCTGCTCTTTGAGGAAGAGCACTCAGTAATCAATTCTCAAAGCCCAAATGCAGGACAACCCTTTCCCTGACGTAGTAACCATACCAACTTGTTTTAATTTTCCCTAATTACCAGTTTCTTGTCTTTAAGGTTGGTATGCTTCCCCATATAACTTTAAACACACACACACACACACACACACGCATGCACTTTGATACCTAACTGGATCTTTGTTTTTGGTGATGATTTTGCTACCTCCTTCTCTATGCCACTGATCCTTCCCTTCCAATATATTGACTTCTTTTTAAATCTTTGGTTTAATGAGAAACTATTATTTGGTATATTAAAACACTATCATATAATTTTAATTCAAATTTAAATGCATTTTTAGCTTGCCTATATTATGTCTTTCTCTTGCCTCTATAGACATGTGGTAAAGATTCAGTATGAATACCCATCAGGATGACTAATTAAAGCCAAACCAACTGAGCATTTAAAATATACGCTTGAAATAGAGGGGAGGTGCCAAGCTGATAACATCTTGATAACACTGGATAGTAAGATCCCATGGGCCTACATATTCATTGTTCCTAGTCAATTGACATTTATATCTATTATCACTTGAGTGAAACATGATTAATTATTTTATGATAATTTGGATCATTGTTTAAAATTAAGTTTGGAAGTGTTACGTCCTGGCCGTCTTCTTATACCATTCCTTTAGAGGATTGGGAGCCACCCTGCTATTTAGGGAAGATGATTTCTCCTTCCAATTATTACATAATAAGCCTCATTGTTTTCTAAATAGGAGACTCCTTTTCACTGCTCTAAGAGTAATAATTTTATGCTGCAGACATCAAAGATGAGGATAAAAATGTCACATTGTGATTCTGTCTGCATGACACTCCACAATAATACAAAGTGAAAAATTCAAACAAAGAGAGCCTTTTGCTTTTTCCATGGTGTCAAAAGTCATGTTTCTCAGTTTTTCTTCTCTAAATTGGGCATTAAAATAAACATTTTTATATTATTTAGGAAGTTGTAATTATATCTTGAAATTTTATTCATAAAATCTTTCCCCCCAAACACTCTTTTTCATAAGGTCATTTTTTTCAACCAAGAAATAGGAATTATAGTTTCCACTTTTTAATTAAATCCTAGCTATTTTAGTTGGAGATGTATTGCTTTAATCCATATGTAATGTGTTTATCACTTAGGAAACATTAAAAATATGGGTTAGTAATTTTGTATAATGCCATAATTATATCTTTCATCAGGATAATTATGTAAAAGTAAATAAAGGTAGGGCTAAGATAATACCTAATTTAGGATGCCTTTCAAACGTATAATGCTTATAATTAAAGATTTCAAATAGAAAGTAAGGGGCCTTAGTTTCCTTACACATTAGCCTAATTTTCAAAATAAAACCATAAAAGTTAGTTAAATGGTTTCTTTGCTCACACACTTCCACATGGAATCACAACTATCCACTTAGAAGCTTTTTGTAATAATAATAATAATAATAATAATAATAATAATAAAATAAATTGTTAATGTCTTTACACTAGAGAACAGAGCTTAAAAGGTGAATTTTGTAGCTCATCTAACATGCAAGACTGAGAGCAGAAATAATTTAACTGGCTTGTGCCATTGGAAAATATCTAAGATTTGCAATGGGAAGTATGCAATTATTTATTTCATATTACTTAAACCACTGCAAGAAAGTATCATGCATTATCAGTCATTAAAAGTAAACATCATGCATTGTACATGATTTCATAGATTTAATACATTATAGATAATGGCTCACTAAATTGAGATACCAGATTTTCTGTCCTTATAAACAGGATATTTCCCCTTTTATCCAGTTAGACTAAAGGGCACATAACAAACACCTAGCCTAGCGTCTAATAACCATCACTGATATATGCACATTCAGATGCAGATAACTCAACATAGATGCCAAAAAAAACACATCCTCACAACAACCTTTCCAATGGCACGTTGAGGTTTCCAGTGAATAATAGCTGCAGCATCTAAGGATAGAAAGCAACCACAAGACCTACTTGCAAAGTGACTGTGAAAAGCGCTCCTCTTCCCCTGACTCTGCTGCATACAGAATTCTGTGTACCTCTGAAGTGGTCATGCAACTTAAGGTTTAGCTTCAGACTGCTAAGACAGGTCAAATTCTAGGCCTGCTACAATATTACCAAGAACTTTGTTTCAAGCAAAGTGTTAACTTTGTCTTTTAGCTGCTTAGTATTCATTTTTGTTTCTCTGGTAGGGGCATAGGTGGAGGGTGAGGGGTGTGGGGTGGTAGGGATGAGGCTGATGACTGTCACTCTTCAACCCTAATTTCTGATACAAATAGTAAGACCTCTAGATACCTCTGTAGCTCACTCCATAGCCTTCACCTGCCTACTCAACTAGACCCAGTTTTAAGTAAGTAATGGTGACGGAGCTGGCGTAAGTGTACCCTACAATCATCTCATTGTTGTTACATGAGTCAATAAAGGGCTTCTCTGTTGCAGAAATTTCTAAGACTACACAAGTTGTTTTGTTACACTAAAGTTGTATCAGTTATAACTTTTAAAAATATATAAGCCATCATTTGGGACTTTGAAGTCTTGTTGTAAAGGGATTTTGTTATAAATGGTGTTTATTCTTACTGCGAAAATCTACATGTAATTTCTCAAAAATGACTTTTACTGAGCATATGTGAATTAGAAGTGATAACTCAAACAGCCATTACATGCACAGTCTGTTTACTACACAATTCTAATAACATGTTCTCAAATGGCTTCCATATGAACTGATAATATTTTGTTAAGTATGGAAGACTAAAACCCAGAAATTAATAAAACTATCATGATATCACAGTAGTTTTTGATAAGATCTCAATTGCCATGTTTTTGATGTATAAACTCTCATCCCATTATCAGTTATCATAACAAACTATGCTGCTTTAATTATCAAACCTTTATAGGTATAGATATGAATTATTTAAAAGAAAACACCTGAAAATATTTCTTTAAACATGCCAAATATGTTTGGAATTTCTAGTACATAATATGATGTGCTAATATCTACGTCTCGATTCTTTTGATTATGTATTCAGTAGTGCATCATTATTTAATGGAACTGGAGGATTTCTTAGAGATGCTATTAGGCTACAACTTATTATTTGAGAACTCCTTTGACCTAAGGATGTAGTAAATGACCATAAAAACAAACCAAAGTGTGACATTTGGAGGTATCCAGCATGGTAATACTATTAACAATTCTTCCCTCTCTCTACTGCATTGAAAAAGGTAAAGTCACTGTTACTGTGGCTTTTTTTTTCTATGTAAGTAAACAGTACAAGATCTGTGTAGAACCTCTTGAAACATTTATTTAATAGAGTATTTAATAGAATGCCATTTAGTAAACCTTTTAGAACATTTTAAAGATTGTAGAACATTTTATTTAATAAAGGATTCACACCAGAGCATTGAAGATACATTCTTCACTTACTAAATAAAGGGAAAAAAATTGCCTCTGAGTTGGTGTGTTAAATTGCTTGTATGCTCTTGGCATTTTAATAGGAAGACTAAGTGTGATGCTACCATTCATCACCATGTCTTCGGTTGACACATTTTCTTTAATAAAATATAGAATATGAGAAAACATGTATTTCTGTCTAATTTGAATAGAAGTCTGTATTATGAGTATATTTGGAAAGCTATGCCAAAACACTTGATATGGAAAGTCTCATTTATAAGGCTGTTAATATGAGTTACCTTTTTAGCGTGACCTACCAAACATTTTTCTTCATTTTGCCATTTATGCATCTTAGGATTGGAAGTAAATGAAGCTAAAACATTCTTCCCTACAGCATTGGGGTTTTTACATAAGGCCTGTTTGAAAAATGCCAGGGCATGGTTTTTCTCTCAAACCCGAAGACACTCACAAAATTACACATGATTTATTCAGGAACAGGAATTCTGAAACAATTTAATTTTACATTTATGAACTGAGTTTACATTCTGTCCATATTACTAAAACAAAGCTGAATATTACCTCTTTATATATCAGTAACAATATCTTCATTAATTCAGGGTTCTGATACCCAATTTAAAAGAATCATAAAAAAAAAAGGACCTGGGATTGTAAAGTGTGCTAGGCGTATTTGTACATGATGTAACAGTAATGAAGTTTTGGAAATTACTGAGGCTAAACACTTGGTAATTGCTGCAACCCTCTTTTTCCCTTTGTTATTGCTTATCCTACAGAAAAGGCAGTTACTTATCCATCTGATTTCCTTAGCAAATAAATTCTTTGCAAGCAAGAGAAATCATCACTGTCAAATAGAAATGAAAAGGGAGGGCAGGAGAAGGAAGAGATTGTGACAGATTGAATGGATGGAGTTCTTGCCCCTGGGAGTCATGAAAAGGAACATGACATAGCAGTTAATACACTTAAACTTTTTTTTTTTAATGTATATATTAAGCACATGCAATGTTAAAGTTATGACGTAGGCAGTGAGGGAAATGCAGACATTCCACATGGTTTGTGTTCTCACTTCACCTCTTAGGTACTTTTTTAAAAATTCAAATATTGAAATACAATATCATATTAGTTTGAGATCTCTTAGGTACTTATACTATAGAAGTAATACAAGAACCACCCCTCTGAAAACACTATATTCACATAATCTTTTTCAGGTGTTTAGAGTAAGATTTTTTTTCTCCTCCTTAATCACTAGTTACCCAACATCCGATCTGACAGAAAATCCTGCTGACTCCGCCTTTAAAATGTATTCATAATGACACCAATTTTCACCACCACCAGTGCTACCATTCAGTCCAAGCCATCATCATGTTTTGCCTGGATCATTGAAATGGCCTGCTAAGTAGATACCTGCTTTTAATCCTGATCTCCTTCAATTGTTCTCACACAGCAGCAGAGTACGACTTCGGCTCAAGTCATGATCTCGTGGTTCCTGAGTTTGAGCCCCACGTCAGGCTCTGTGCTAACAGCTCAGAGCCTGGAGCCTGATTCAGATTCTGTGTCTCCCTGTCTCTCTGCCCCTCCCCTGCTCATGCTGTGTCTCTCTCTGTCTCTCAAAAATAAATAAATGTTAAAAATTAAAAAAAAAAAAACATAAGATACATCATATCATTTCTCTGTCAAAACTTTCCATCAAATCTCCATCTCACTCAGAAGTCCTTTGGTGGCCACCAAGACCCCACACCACCTGGCTGCCTTACTTCTCTGTTTTTATGTTTGATTCCTCTCCCCACGGTTGCTCTGATGCAGCCACACTTGGTGTTCCTTGCCATTCCTCCCTGCTATTCCTTGATCATGCCAAGCGTTAGGGCCTTTGCTGCCTGTTCCCTTTGCTTGAAATGTTCCTCTCTCAGATCTTTTCATAACTAACTTCCTCACCTTCAAATATTTTTTGAAATATCACCTTCCTAACGAAGCTGTTCTGACCATCCATTTCAAAGTAGCAGTTTACATACCCCCATTCTGCCATTCCTAGTTACTGCCATTCCTAGTGATCTGCCCTATATTTTCCATAGTGCTTACTACCTTTTAACGAGAATATCATTTTCCCATTTATTATGTTTGTTGATTTTCCATCTTCTTGTACTAGGAGGTGAGCTTCACAAAAACAAGGATTTTTCTCTGTTTTGTTTAGAACAGTCTGACGCATGACTCAAAAACCACTTTTAAGGTGATAAATTTGTCTCACTTTACCGCAGACTATCTCATTTTCCTCCCGTTCCCTATTTAAATTGGGTACAAGCAGGAATGTATCGGGGAACTAATATTAGTAGTAATAATAATAATGAAATCACTTGTTGCTGTGGCAGACACTATACCAAGCACATTACCTATATTGTGCCATTTAATCCCCACAACTGGTCCTCAAAGTCAGGAGGCATAGGTTAAGTCACTGGCCCACGGTCACATTTCAGGTGAATGGCTAAGCTCCAGTTCAACCCGTAACAGACTCCAAAGGCCAACTCTCTTTGTAGCTTTGAGTTATAACCACCTTTAGTTTTATGCAATATTAATTTTCTTTTTTATGTTTATTAAACAACAGTGACTAAAAGAACTATACAGTACCAACTGTGAAATTAACTGGCTACTGATTTGCTTAATACCATTCTGGGGGTTATTTATCCCTTCTTTTTAAGCAACTGTATATAAAGATAAATACTGGCATTTGAACTTTGTAATTTCAAGTGATAGAAATACTATATTGCTTTTAGATTGAAAAGGGTATTCATGATATCTGCTATATTCTTGAAGAAAACTTGGAGAGAATGCAGGGGACTGAAATTATCATATAAGTGAGGCATTGAGTAACATGAATTTGCCCAAAAACAGAGGAAACAGAAGAAGAGGTATAAAGAGTGAGGTAATATTAAGTGGCATGGTAGGGATCATATTCATGTTTTTTGTTTAAGTATTCTCTAAAATATTTTTTTAAGTATAATTTAATGTCAAGTTAGCTAACATATAGTGTATACAGTGTGCTTTGGTTTCGGGGTTAGATTCCCATGATTCATCACTTATAAACAACACCCAGTGCTCCTCCCAAGAAGTGCCCTCCTCAATGCCCATCACCCATTTTCCCCTCTCCCCCGCCCACCTCCCTCCCATCCACCCTCAGTTTGTATTTAAGGATCTCTTATGGGTTTGCCTCCCTCTCTGTTTGAAACTATTTTTCCCCCTTCCCTTCCCCCATGGTATTCTGTTAAGTTTCTCAAGTTCCACATATGAGTGAAAACATAGGATCTCTGTCTCTCTGACTGACTTATTTCACTTGCCGTAATACCCTCCAGTTCCATCCACGTTGTGCAAATGACAGGATTTTATTCTTTCTCATTGCCAAGTAGTATTCCATTGTATGTAGAAACTACATCTTCTTTATCCATTCATCAGTTGATGGACATTTAGGGTCTTTCCATAATTTGGCTACTGTTGAAAATGCTGCTATATAAACATTGGGGCACATGTGCCCTTATGAACCAGCACTCCTGTATCCTTAGGATAAATTCCTAGAAGTGCTATTGCTGGGTCATAGGGTAGTTCTATTTTTAATTTTTCGAGGAATCTCCATAAGAGTGGCTTCATAAGAGTGGCTTCATAAGTTTGCATTCCCACCAACAGTGCAAGAGGGTTCCCATTTCTCTACGTCCTCGCCAACATCTGATTCCTAAGTTGTTAATTTTAGCTACTCTGACTGGTATCATTGAGATGGTATCTCAATGTGGTTTCGATTTGTATTTCCCTGATGATGAGTGGTATGTCTTTTCATGTGTCTGTTTGCCATCTGGATGTCTTCTTTAGAAAAGTGTCTATTCATGTCTACTGCCCATTTCTTACTGGATTATTTGTTTTTCGGGTGTGGAGCTTGGTGAGTTCTTTATATATTTTGGATACTAGCCCTTTATACGATATGTCATTTGCAAATACCTTTCCCTATTCCGTTGGGTCCCCTTTAGTTTTGTTGGTTGTTTCCTTTGCAGTGAAGAAGCTTTTTATCTTTATGGGGTCCCAATAGTTCATTTTTGCTTTTATTTCCCTTGCCTTCGGAGACGTGTCAAGTAAGAAGTTACTGCAGCTGAGGTCAAAGAGGTTGTTGCCTGTTTTTTCCTCTAGGGTTTTGATGGTTTCCTGTCTCACATTTAGGTCTTTCATCCATTAAAATATTTTTTTAATCATGTGCCTCATCACATTTTTATTGTGATATATAATATTATATCACATATATAATAATGTGACATATAATATTTTTCATGTAAGTGTAAATAGCGACAGGATATCATTTCTGATGTATTAGATATATGCTTTAAATATGGTTTTATCAAAACCATGAAATAAGGATTTAGCTTAATTTATAGTAAAATTCATAATATAGCTTAATTGGCAATCATTGTCCAATCAGTGCGAAGAAAGTGTGACTTCATTTTTTAATCCCAATGAACATGTTTCTAGGATAGTCTTCTCACTTTTGTTGCCATGTGTTTGTCCCCTGCTAATTATGAAACAAGGTGCAAGCCCCCATTAGTCTGTTGTTGTTCTGCAGTAATGGGACTCTTCCTTAGGGGCCATGCACCACACTAAGATTCAGGGTGGGTGAAAGCTGTGCCTTCTCTGCCAAATTCAATCAAGTGGAAAAGGAGAAGCTGCAGACTACAGGCACATTTTCAAGTAGGTCAATTTTAGGAGAGAATAACTGTGAAAATTGAAGATCTCAAAATTGAATTCCTTTAAAACTATCCATACTCACATACCCATTACAAAGTCTTTGTGAAGGGCATGCATTTTACAGTTTTAAGACCTCTGCTTTGTATGATTTAATACACTAGGGGCGCCTGGGTGACTCAGTCAGTTGAGCATCCGCCTTAGGCTCAGGTCATGATCTCGCGGTTGATGAGTTTGAGCCCTGCGTCGAGCTCTGTGCTGACGGCTCAGAGCCTGAAGCCTGATTCGGATTCTCTCTCTCTCTCTCTCTCTCTCCCCCTCCCCCACTCATGCTCTGTCTGTCTCAAAAATAAAATAAACATTAAAAAAATTATATTACTTAACACATTAAAGTTTAGAACATACTCTTTTTTTTTTTTGCTGTGGCTTTATATATATATATATATATTTTTTTTTTTCTTTTCCTGCGGGTTTATATATTATAAACAAGAATGGAATGGAATACTCAAAACTGATGCAAGACACTTTAAAAAAAAAGTAATAGACTTTTTTTGGAGCAGTTTTAGGTGTACAGAAAATTTGAAAGTATAGAGTTCCCACCCCCCCTCCACTGACAGTTTCCCCTATCATTTCCATTTATCACTAAATAATATCCATTGTATAGATGTACCATTGTTTATCCATTCATACCTATTGAAAGATATTTTGATTGCTTCCAAGTTTTAGCAATTATGAAAAAAAGATGCTATAAAAATTTGTGTGCAGGTTTTTGTGTGGCTGTTTTCAACTTATTTGAGTGAATACCAAGGAGTACAAATGCTGGATTGTCTGGTAAAAAAAAAAAAAAAAAAAAAAGTTCAGTGTTGTAAGAAATTGCCCAACTGCCTTCCAAAGTAGCCATACCATTTTTCATTTCCACCAGCAATGAATGGAGGTTCCTGTTGTTCAACATCCTTGCCAGAATTTCATGTTGTCAGTGTTTTGGATTTGAGCCATTCTAATAGGTGTGTAGTAGTATCTCATTGTTTTAATCTCTAGTGCTCTGATTACATATATTGTTGAGCATCTTTTTATATACTTATTACCCATCTGTATGTCTTCTTGGTGAGATGTCTGTTCAGATCTTTTGCTTTTTAATTAGAATGTATGCTTTCTTATTGTTGAATTTTAAGAGTGTTTTCTAAATTTTTGACACCAGTCCTTTATCAGATAGGTGTTTTACAAAGATTTTCTCCCATTCTGTGGCTTGTCTTTATTCTCTTAACAGTATCTTTCACAGAACAGAAGTTCTGAATTTCAGTGAAATCCAACTTATCATTTTTTTCTTTCATGGGCCATGCTTTTGATGCTATATTTAATAACTCATTGTCAGACCCAAGTTCACCTAAACTTTCTCCTATATTATCTTCTAGGATTTTATCGCTTTGTGTTTCAGGTCTGTTATTCATTTTGAGTTACTTTTTGTGAAAGGTAAAATGCCCATGTGGATGTCAATTTGTTTCAGTACCATTTTGGGGGAAGACTATCCTTTCTCCATTAAATTGCCTTTGCCCTCCTGTCCAAGATCAGTTGACTACATTTGTATGGGTCTATTTCTAGGCTCTCTATATATACTGTTCTATTTATCTACTTGTCTTTTCTTTCACCAGTACCATACTATCTTCTTGAAGTAAGGTAGTTTGCTAGAGCTACCTAACATACTACAGAATGGGTAGCTTAAACAACAGAAATTTTATTTTCTCACAGTTCTGGAGGCGAGAAATCCAACATCAAGGGATCAGCAGAGATGGTTTCTTCTAAGGCTCTCTCCTTAGCTTGTAGTTTGCTATTTTCTCCCTGTGTCATTGCATGGTCTTCATTCTCTGTGTGTCTGTGTCCAAATTTCTTCTTGTAAGAGTACCAATCAGATTGGATTAGAGCTCACCCTGAAGGATCATTTTAACTTAGTTACTTCTCTAAAGCCCTTAACTCCAAATACAGTTATATTTTGAGGTACTGGGGGTTAGATCTTCAACATATGAATTTGGAGGGAATACGGTTCAGCCCATAATGGGTGGTATCATTCCTCCAACTTTGTTCTTCTTCAATATTGTATTGGCTATTCTAGGCCTTTTGTGTTTCCCTGTAAACTTGTTATCATTTGGTCGATATCCAAAAAATAACTTGCTGAGGTTTTTAGTGGGATTGCATTGAATCTTTAAATCAAGTTGAAAGAACTGAAATCTTGATGATATTGAATCTTTCTATACCTAGGACTGGGAACCCCTTGGATTTTTATAATCTCAAAACTTGTCCACACTGAGCTTCTAGCAATTTGTCATTTACAATTTAGTTGTGTATTTGTTTGTTTGTTTGTTTGTTTCTCTATTCCTGGTTCCTGTGGAGATTTTTATCCTCAGGCTTCTACTCTAGTAAGTTGTGATTCTCTGTATCTGCCTATCATTTCTACAATTTTCTGGACAGCAGCTTGCCCTGTGACCTAACTACTCTGATAGGTCTAAGAAGAGTTGTTGGTGTCCAGCTTGTTCAGGTTTTTTCTTGCATTGGGGTAAGAATAAGGACTTCCTAGCTCCTTATACTCAAGAACAGAAAAAAGAAGTCTCTAAGGCACTTTTTATTCTTGCAACAACATCGTTAACCAAATTAAGCATTTACTGGTTCCCTATTCTTCAGAAGTAACTGTGTTAGGTATATTATGTCTTGAAACTGGCCAGAATCCTATTTTGCCAAAATGATATTTATGAAAATATTTCTATATTTGCATCTTAAATTTTTAAAATGTATATATCCTATAGCATTGGTTTTCAAAATGGTATGGCCCTTGTGGTAGTAAGAGGTGCCTCTGGAATTGTTGATTTGGGTTGTGGGTGACAGTGAAGCAAAGAGCAAGAGAAAGACTAAGCTGAGTATACTCATCCCAGCATGAACTTGAGCATCTCTGTCTCATATATTTTACTTGAAGTAAGAGTTGAACAACTAAAATATATTTAAATCCACTGCTCTTGAGTGTTAAATGAATGCTCTCCTAATGTTCCTCTCCTAATGTATTCTTCCATACACTGCAGAATAGATGAAACTGTCTTATAAAAACCTTTACAGGGGAGCCTGGGTGGCTTAGTCAGTTAAGCGTCCAAATCAATTTCTACTCAGAGCATGATCTCACGGTTTGTTGTTTCAAGACCCATGTCAGGCTCTGTGCTGGCAACGCAGAGCCTGCTTGGAATTCCTTCTCTCTCTGCTGCCCATCACCACCATCCACCCCGGCCATGCTCTCTCTCTCTCTTTCTCTCAAAATAAATAAATAAACATTTTTTTAAAGGGGTCTTAAAATAAAACCATCTTTACAGAGTTTAGTAACAAAACTGTTAAGGAAAAACTCTGAGGTAGACTCATTTAATGCTAAGTGATAATGTTGGACTGAATGAATCCCTCTTTGTTAGGGATTGCAAGTACTCAGTTAAAAATATAATTAGTTTATCCTGAGGAGCTCAAAACTTCACAAATTGAATATTTGTGAGGTATTATTTAACTGATGTATCAAAAAATACACAGCATGGGCATACCCTTATTAACCTGTGGTTAAATTTTCTTGATGGAACCTATAGATAGCAGTGCATCCTGGCTCATTACTAACACTGGGAATTAACCAACTTAGTGACTTGTATTTTCTTTAACGTTTATTTATTTTTGAGACAGAGAGAGACAAAGCATGAACAGGGGAGGGTCAGAGAGAGGGAGACACAGAATCTGAAACAGGCTCCAGGCTCTGAGCTGTCAGCACAAAGCCCGACGCGGAGTTGGAACTCACGGACCGCGAGATCATGACCTGAGCCGAAGTCAGCCGCTTAACGACTGAGCCACCCAGGCGCCCCAGTGACTTATATTTTTATAAAAATTCAGACTCACATATTTACTTTGGGGTGTTTTGTTTTGTTTTTAATTTGACTTTGTATTCTAGGGCAATTAGGGACAGGGTAGAATGAGATTGCAGACTTTTCTCCTCCTGGAACATATATCCAAACAGCAGAAAGAAGTATTTTTTTTTTCAACGTTTATTTATTTTTGGGACAGAGAGAGACAGAGCATGAACAGGGGAGGGGCAGAGAGAGAGGGAGACACAGAATCGGAAACAGGCTCCAGGCTCTGAGCCATCAGCCCAGAGCCCGACGCGGGGCTCGAACTCATGGACCGCGAGATCCTGACCTGGCTGAAGTCGGACGCTTAACCGACTGCGCCACCCAGGCGCCCCGAAAGAAGTATTTTTTATTCATCCAGCAACGACACATAATTATGCTTGGTTCTACACTGTGAAGAGGTGTCTGTAGGGCAACACAAGCTTTACATCATTCATATCATATAGAATGGTTTGTAAACATGAGTATTGTACTGTACTTAGTTTAAAGCAGTTCAGAAAAATATTTAGAACCCTGCTGTGTATAAAGCAAATAAGTAAAACATTATTCTTGCACGAGAAAAGTGAACACAGTAGTAGAAGAGATTAGCCAAACATGCAAAAATCAATACAAGACAAAATAAGTGTAAAAACAAGCATAAAATGCAGTGGGGCTCATAGATGACAGAGATGCTACATCTGTTTGAAAGCAAATGAGAAAATTGAAAGGGAAGCTAACATGTGTGAGCAGTCTGGAAGAACCTGGAGAGAAGATGAAGATATGTCAGTTAGGAAATGGTTCAAGTGCATGTAAAAGTAAACGTCATTGATAGTAGCTTTGATAAATAGGGCTTTATATTTGAAACAGAACAAGAAATCTGAAGGTAAGCAGCTACTGGCATTGATTCAGTGGTTCTAGAATGTCAAGGTCACATTTCCATAATTTTGAGACTTTCCCTCATACTTGCCTCATGATCACAAGATCGTGGCTGCAGCTCCAAGTACCAGTCTACAAGCCAGCAGGAAGAATGGATTGAGGGAGGGGGAAAAGGAAAATTTTCCAGATATTCCTCTGTAGAATTCTGTTACAACTCATTGGCCAGAACTTTGCAAACTGCCACCCAAACTACAGGGAGGCCAGGAAGGCTGAGCGTTTTTAGCCAGTTATACTGCCCCTCTCCAAACAATATCAGGAAATGTTGAGGTAAAAGAATAGCAGGAGCAAATCATGTGTTTCTTGGAGGTAAAGCGATATAGTAGAAGTTCAAGATAAAAACAGTAGGCTTGGGCTACATCCCACAGAGCCTTTGATGCCAAGCTGAGGCATTTACAATTAACCTAATAGGCAGTGGGAAACTATTAAATGCTTCTGAGCAGGGATGCCTGGGTGGTTTTACGCCCGACTCTTGATTTCGGCTCCGGTCATGGGATCAAGCCCTGCACCGGACTGTGGACTGGGCATGGATCCTGCTTAAGATTCTTCTCTCCCTCTGCCCATCCCCCACTCAGGTGCATATGCTTGCATGTTCTCTCTATCTCTCTCTCAAATTAAAAAAAAATAATAAAAATAAAAATAAATAAAAAAGGTTCCTGAGCAGAGCAATGATGCCATGGGTGCTGACCCATCATCACAATTTAATTTTCTAAATAAAATTATTTTAAATATATTTCATAAAGGAGTTTACAATAGATAAATATTTAAATTGTACTATAATGATCACACTCAGATATAAATTAATCCTGTTAAGACAATTCTGTAAGGTAGGTCAGAATTCATTAACAGAGCATTGTTCTGTTAATGTTTTCACTGTGGCACCAGAATGTTGATTCTGTAAGCTCCACTCATTCTAGGTATCTATATATATATATATTTTTTAATGTTTTAAAAAAATTTTAATGTTTATTCATTTTTGAGACACATAGAGACTCAGAACATTAGCAGGGGAGGGGTAGAGAGCAAGAGGGAGACAGAATCCAAAGTAGATCCCAGGCTCTGAGCTGTCAGCACAGAGCCGCACACAGGGCTCGAACTCACAAGCCATGAGATCATGACCTGAGCCAAAGTTGGACGCTTAACCAACTGACCCACCCAGGCACCCCAAAAATCTTGAACTTAGAATTTTCTAAAAGATTTCAGAGTGGAAACACCTGGCTGGTTCAGTTGGTAGAGCACATTACTAGAAATGTTTCCCTTTTCTCCTTAGTTAGGAACTAATGCTCCCCATCTAGAGAGACCATATAATTTATTGTCTTTATTAAATTAAAGAAGTATTGGGGTGCCTGGGTGGCTCAGTCGGTTGAGCATCTGACTTCAGCTCAGGTCATAATCTCATGGTTCATGGGTTCAAGGCCCACATTGGGCTCACTGCTGTCAGCGCAGAGCCTGCTTCAGATTCTCTGTTCCCTCTTTCTCTGCCCTTCCCCCACTTGCACACTCTTTCTCAAAAATAAATAAAACATTTTTTTAAATGAATTAATTAAGGAAGTATTAACAATTAGGCCAAGACAATAGGAGTAAACCAGGGATTGCCAATGCGGCTAAGGGAGTAGTTTTGATGCAATCTGAAGGCTCCTCTGGGCTGCCATATTGTTCTTGCCCCAGGTGGTCAGCTCTGTGAGAGGATGTCTGTGTCTCTGCTGAGGGCTGAATAAACTAATCCAGCTTTGCTTGTCAACCCCAGGAATAGCCGCATTTGCTGTGGCTTTCTGCCTTGTCCACCAGCAGTGCTCTCTATCATTGGTCTCCCTGGTGGCACATTCTCCCTGTGGGATCAGTGTTCTTTGGCTCAAAGCTGTATTTTCTCTTCATGTTGTGGTCCTGAAGAAGGAGGGGTGAGAGAAACTTTTTAATTCTCTGTTTGTGGGAAAAGTCATTTCCAGCTTGAATTGGGAGCTAAAAACGAATCTCAAATTTACATAGCACTGTAATCTTTACAGAGCGACACCAATAAAGATCTCCCAGGAAACATTAGCTCAGAACATTCTTGTTGAATCATACAATGCCCAGGGTTATACTATTTTATTTTTTTAAATGTACAGATAAACTATTAGGTTATTACACTAAAGTATCTCATTCCTGTATAGAATTTTGTGCTCTTATCCTTATTTATGTATCTTTTCCCCCACATATCTTTTAAATTATTTCTTCTCTTTGGTTTCCACTAAACTCTACCAGTTCTCTTATAGCCTCTCTGATTTTTTTTAATCTCTCTGAGTGTTCTTTCTCCTTTTATCCCCCAAAGATGATAATGATAGTTTAGAAAATGTTAATCCCGACGATAGCCAAGACTTCATGAGTACTTACAGTGTGCTAGGAACTACACAAATTACATATACCAACTCACTGAATTCTGAACAACAACCTTATATGATTGTTATATCATTCCTGTCTTTCAAATGTGAAGCGCAGAGAGGTTAAATAACTTACTTAATGTCACAAAGCTAACAAATAATGGAGCCAGGTTTATAACCTGGATGGAGTAACTCTAAATGCCTATGTTTCTAACCTCTAACCCATTGTCCCTGATCTCTAGGAGCTTCTCTTACTGAGTCCCTCTTGCATTCTCCATCCTACTCGATTCTAGGACCAATTCTAGCAGATGTTTAAGAAACCTAATCTTAGTTGTTTTCACTGGTATAGCATAAGGCTTTGGGTAGCCTAGTGGCACCAGCTAAAATCCTACAGGTCTGGTAATCTCTGTGACCCAGCAATGTAGGCTTCGGCATGTCTTGTCCAACGATGCAACAGTTCCAACAAGTTGAATATCTAAGAAATATGGTAAATGAAGAGCTGACAGTGCTGTACTTGGTGGTGTTTGCCAAGACATGAAAGATGAAAGGGAAGGAAGAATCACTGATTATTCTTAAGAGTGTAAAATGAGTGGTCCATTAGTAAGAATCTTAAGTGCTTGTTTACAAACTTATCCTCCCTGCTAGCTACTAGAGTTAGAAGGATGCAGAAGCAGAAAGTCTGGTAACTCCACCTTGATCATGCCTCTTCTACTTCCAGGATCATCTCCTTCATTGTTTCTGCTGAGATCCTACATACATATTCAGAAATGACACCTCTCCCTCTCTCTGTGTTTTCTGTTCATTACTTGTTTGTAAAGTTAGCAGTTTGGTATTTATGTTCAGTTCTCTCATTTTTGTACATTTTGTACAATACTATATTAGCTTGATTTGATTAAATCATAAGAGTTCCTTACCATATGTCAGGCTATAAATAGGATATAAATATATATTAACACAACCCCTGCCCATGAAGAGTTTATAGTCTAGTAAAGAAAACTGACATAAAATAGAGATGGATTGGTACAAAAATAGAGTTAGGTATGAAATGCTATGCAAAGACTAAGAATGCAGTAATTAATTCTGGTAGTTGTTAAACCAAGTTCAGGGAAAGCTACAGAAAGAACATATTTGAGTTGTATAGTGAAAGTCATTTGGATTATAAAATATTTATAGTCATTCAGGAATTACATGTTCTATACCTTTGTTTCATCCATAGTGCCAAAAACAAAAACAAAAACAAAAAACTACCTCACTGAATGAGCATATTTGGTACTAAGCAAATATTTATATAAATAAATATTTATTTATATTTCTTTATTTTCCCTCTTTTCCCACCAAAGCCCAAACTCATTGGAATACTTCTTGTATCTTTATGTTCTTTTTCATTTAACATAACATTGGCCATGTAATTCATTTTTAGAACAGCTTATTTTACACACAAATGTGTAGTTTCTTTTTTTTTTAATTTTTTTTTTAACGTTTATTTATTTTTGAGACAGAGAGAGAGCATGAACAGGGGAGGGTCAGAGAGAGGGAGACACGGAATCTGAAACAGGCTCCAGGCTCTGAGCTGTCAGCACAGAGCCCGACGCGGGGCTCGAACTCACGGACCGCGAGATCATGACCTGAGCCGAAGTCGGCTGCTTAACCGACTGAGCCACCCAGGAGCCCCTGTGTAGTTTCTTTCTATGCCATATCTTGTAAATAAGCATTGAGGTGTTTGCTTTTATGGTGTCTTGTGTAAGCATGATAAAACTGGAAAGCTCAGAGGGTTTGTTGTTGTTGTTTTGCTTGCATACAGCTTATGGAAATCTTTCAAGTTTATTATTTTTCTGTAATAAGTCAAAATATATGAGGTTTCAAGTTGTTAAAAATATAGCTTAAAGGCCATGTTAAACTACTATAGTGTTCAAGTTACAAAGTACAAATAGTAAAATGAATTTTACTCCAGGATGGAATAAAATAAACACAAGATCTCCTAAATTTCATGAAATACCAGTGAAGTTTACTTTAGTGAATATTTAAACCCATCATCATTTTTGCATGTTCCAAGGCCAAGGACATTTTAAGATTAAAGTTTTAAATGAATTAAAATTATCTTAAAGTATTTTAAAATTATTTACCAAACATCTAATTGAGAATCTGCTGTATGGGAGGCACTGGAGATACAAAAATGAACACATTATTTCTATTTTAAAGAGCTCAATTTAATATTTAAAGGGATTTGTCCAGTCTGTATTATGGAGTAAGTTCAATTGCCTAGATAGAAGTTTCAAATTGATTAAAGTAGAAAACACCTCTACTTAAGGACTTTTAAGTCAATTCATTTTATAAGCATGGTAGCTTGCTCTTACTAGATACTAGGTAAATGTTTATTAAATGAATGAACAATAAGAATCATAGGATTTAATGTTAAGAATGAGACCTTAGTAGGTGAGTTTTTTTAACCCTTTGATATCAACATGGTTTTGGTTATCATAGGGATAGTCAGAATTTAATGAATGAGGCTGGATTCTCTGACATTCAGTAGTGCTCTGGACATTCCCACCCAATGAATAATTGTCACATCCTGCACAACTTTGAATGTCTGACTAAATCTACTACAAATATAAATTGGTGTGTCATTTTCTTCAGAAGTGCTGTATATATTCAGTGCAATTCTTATCAAAATTCCAGCAGAACTTTTTGTGGAAATTCTTAAGAAAATGCAAAGGACCAAGAAGGCAACCTTCACACATAACAAATGTAGAGTACTTACACTTCCAGATATCAAGACTTACAGTATTGACACAAGTGTAAATCAATAAGCAAATGTGACAGAAAAGACTTCAGAAACAACCAACACATAAGTGATTACTTGTTTTATGATGAAAGTAACATTGTAGCACAGATGGGAAAGGATGGGCTTCTCAATGAATAGTACTCAGTTAATGAAAAAAACCCTAATCTTGACTCCTCTTTCACACCATTAACAAAATTCATTTCCAGATGTATTGTAGTCTACATGTGAAGCACAAAACAAAGTTTTAGAAACAAACACAAGAAACATATCTTCATGAGTAGTGTCTAGAATGGGGTGTAGGGAACTTCTGGGATGCTGTTATTAGTCCTGATTTTGGTCTTACTAAAAAATTATAAAATGAGATTTATACACACACAAGCATAAATTGGTACTTTAAGACATAATACTGAAAAGTTTTTTTTAAGTAATTATGCAAAAAGGACGTTTGCTCACCTTGTCCATTTTTTTTTTTTGTGCCACATATTTTTTTATTACATGGTTGAAATGGGTTTCAATGCAATATGCTCTATTCATGAACAGTGAAATGAATTGCAAATTTTTGACAGAAGAGTTGGAATTTAATAGATTTGGATTCAAACTTTAATAAATTAGTAGAAACATGAAATGCAGGAACTTTAATGAATTTCATTAATAAAGTTTATTTTTTAAACATACTATTTCTTCTTTATATATTTTTAAATGATTTTAGCACATTAATACATTTGTGGCATGAAAATTATTAGAACTGTCTTTTCGAGGGGTTACTGTACAACTTCCTATGGTCTCTCATAATACAGTTTCTTTTCTAATCCCACCTCTAGACTCCACTTATCAAAGCCCACTTGTGAAAACATATATAGATTTTATATTTTAGTAGTCCATAATTTATCTTGTTCTGTTACCCTAATTCAGTTCAGACTATTAGCCACTTTCTAGTATCAATCTGGTCTGTTATTATTTATCCTAATGCTAATTTTTATTCTGGATTCTACCTGTACCATACTTCTGATCTTTCACATTCCTTAGGTTTTTTTGGTATGGAATGGCTTCTAATCTTAATTATCTTAAATGCACAC
Source organism: Herpailurus yagouaroundi (assembly GCF_014898765.1). Classification (NCBI taxonomy): domain Eukaryota; kingdom Metazoa; phylum Chordata; class Mammalia; order Carnivora; family Felidae; genus Herpailurus; species Herpailurus yagouaroundi. The sequence continues at coordinate 20,094,250 of NW_024412418.1, read as the reverse complement.
ATATTTACTATAATTAGATGCATGCAACTATTGCATCAAGACTTCACTTTCAACATGGATAAGTAAAGGAATCCTCCTCCTCCCAAGAGAGAGCCAGATCATAATGTTATTTCCAGAAAGGATGATTTTGGATTCTTTCCCATGGATAATGGGGAGCCATTTAAATATTTTATGCAAGGAATACCAATCAGACTTGTTTTAGAAATATCACTTGGCGACAGTATGAAAAAATAAATCAGGGTGGATGGCAAGACTGGAGCCAGAGAGTCCAGGTAGGAAAATGTTGTAAGAGTCCAGGTCATTATCACCATCATCATCATCATCATCATGACCCAAAGAAAAGAACTGCGCAGAAATGAGGTTGGATCAACTGAACTTAGTCACTTGGTGAGGGAGGAAGAGTTTAAGGTGGCTTGCAAATTTCTGATTTGAATGACTTGATGAGATAAATGTCTTTCTCTAAAACAAGGACCATAGGAAAAGGTCCAATGTGTGACATGCAGGTGAAAGTAACCTATGGACATTTGAATGTGTGAATTTGTTCAGAGGAGATACATGGGCTAGAGATACAGATCTGGAAGTCATTGCTATATAGCTGGTAGTTGAAGTCTGTAGGGTAAGAAAGATTAGAAAACATCTTTAGAGTCAGAAGAGGGGAATGCAAAAGAATCCTGAAGAGTGGTCTCATGGAAATTGAGGGAGGAGAGAATTTTGAGGAGAGAATAAGGAATCATGCTATATGCCTTGAGCAATGAATAGAAAGTCAATTAAGTCATGGATAGAGATGCCTATTATATTTGGCAATATAAGAATCATGGGTGACCATTGACAAAGTTTTAAGGATATGTATGAGGTACAAAACCTTGATTACGTGCACTTGGTTAAACACTGAATGGATTTTGCAGTTTTGTTTGTTTTTTTTTTTTTTTTTAAGTGAATGAGAGATGAAGAAATAGAGACAGCAGGTATCAGCTCTGTTCCAGGTTCTCGAATAAGAAAGACAGGAGAAAAAATTAAAGCCAGGGAAAGATGCAGGATGGAGAGGTTTTCAATTCTTTTTGTTTTTTTCCACTTGTTCCTGGATTAAAATGTTGCTTTTTTTTGCATTTTCATGAGTTATTGTTAAACTTTATGTTTTTCTATGATTAATCATTCTACAATACTTATGTTAGTGGCATAAGTTTTAAAGAATCAGGGTTGACCCAAACCAAATTAAGTATAAATACTAAATTATGTGATTCCCATGAATGCACAGGATTAAGAAATATTTATGACAGAAATATGTAAAATCATGATTGAATAAAAGGAAGAAGTTGACAGCGTGTTGGATAAATGTGAGATATCTTACAAATGATTTTTAAATGAGGCCATCTGTTAAAGCTTGCTGATGCTCTCAGTCTGGAGCAAGAGGTTATTTATGTTTTCACGCAAATCAGGCTTTAACCAAAATACTTTGGAAAAAACAGATGCCTTATAGAAATTCATTATTCCTAAAATAATTACAACCCTCTAAATGTTAACATCTCTTCCTACAAAGAATGGTATTATGCTAATACTGTTTATATATATGAATGTGAAATTATTGTATCACCACTGTAGTGCAATGCGATGGTTTCTCCCTACCCCCACCTCAAACCTCCCCCAGGAGATACATGCCTGGAGATACATGCCTGCTTACCAAGACCAATTTTCTACGTATTTAGCCAAAAATAATTGACCTTTGAAAGTCATAACCCATGTAGTTGTGTTTGAACTAAAATCTAAAGACAAACCCAATCTTTCAGGCATTCTCTCCTTCCAGTCTCTTGGTCTTTTTTTGACACCCCCCCCCCCACCACCACCACTACAGTAAGTCTTAACAGATAGATTGAAGTAAAAGAAATTTCATAATAGAATATAGTCATTTTTTTCATGTTTCATTCATGTTGAAGATGAAGAATTAGTAATATTTTGCTAGAAATTGAAATTCCAGTGTCAATGCTATTTTACTAATATGCATATTCACTCCCTTGTAAAGAGTTAACAGTATGTGCAGAAATGCCTAGAGACAGACATTATGAGAGTCCCTAACTTCTACATTCATGTTAGATGAATTTAAATCTACATAAAAAGAGATCAAATTTATGAGGGATGGAGGGGAAAAAATGAAGAGACTTCTTATTTGCAGCTCTTATTATTACTGGGAGAGCAAGAAATTAGATACAGAATAATATGTTTGGTTTCTTTAATTTATGGCATTTCGTTAACGTTGTCCCTGCATGAAATGCTGAACCAAATTCCTAAGGGATATGAAGACCTTGCTCAGGGTTCACCTCAGTATTTTGAGAAGCTTTTGAGCATAAATTCTTTATTTAGAACACTAATACAAATATTGTTAATTGGTGTCTTCTTGTCCTCTGAGAATGCTTCTAGCTTCAATAGGTTCTTATTCACTTGAAAATAGCAGCTTACCCACCTCTATTTTATATCTTATTTCTCCTTCCTAAATGCTCTTTGGGTGAAAGCACTTGTCAGAATAGAGGATGGAAGAAGGAGGGGAGAATTACACATGCAAAAGCCCCTGCCGAGCTCCTTGCTCACGATAAGCAGTCTACACCCACTAATGTCACATCTCATGTTCTATGTTCTCTATAAAGTAGTATACCATAGTGATCCAGAGTGAGGCTTTGTAGTCCAATGGCCTGAATTTGAGTAGTGGACCCACCACTTGCAGGTTGGAACCTGTGTGAGCATGGCCAAGAACTTCTCTCGGTCTCAGTCTCCCTCATCTGTTAAACAGAGATAATAACAGCACCCTCTGTACGGCACAGTTGTGAGGATTAAATAAGTTAATATATTTCAAAGGCTTGGTTGGCACCAAGGGTTATATTGTAGTGGTGGTTTCTCTCACAAAGAAGCATTGCTCTGCTCCTGGAAACCAGAAGTGTTTGCTAGGAAGCAGAATTTCTGGTCTCCACAGTTCTTTATATACTTGCTGTGAGATGGCAGTAAAATATTGCTCGTCTCATAAAGGGAGGAAAAGAAAATCCCATGTGCTTTCACAAGTGTTATCTCATTTAATCGTCAGAATAATTCTTGCAAGGTAGATTAAACAGTTTTTACATGTGAGAGACCTGAAGCCTTACACAGATCAAATGGCTACTGGATTACAAAGTCAAGATTTAGAGGCTAAAATGCTGACATGTGAGGCATAGCTGTCTTCCTCCCTTTCTAGATGTGCAAATTAAGAGACCTCACCAGTCTAATCCGTCTGCCTCTTCTCCCTTCAAGAGGCAGCACATTTGTAGACACTCAAATGATGCCTGCTCGTTGACCGGATACTTTTTTCCTAAAAGGAAAACACACCTTTTGCATCTTTAATATTGCAGTGGTTTATTTGTACTAAAGTATGAGCTTCTATGACTGCAGAAAAGTAAAATAGAACTTCATATATGAGACAGTTATCCCACTTCAACCTACATCCCGGTCTCCTAAATAGATTACAAAGTATGAGTTAGTGAGAAAGCATAACTCTAGTAGCTTCCTATCCTCATTTTATTTTGATCTTTTTTATTTCTTAAAAAAAAAAAAAATGGCCCTGGAGGGATGCCTGGGTGGCTCAGTCAGTTAAGCATCTGATTTTTGATTTTGGCTCAGGTCATGATCTCACGGTTCATGAGTTTGAGCCTCAGGTGGGTTCTGCACTGACAATGTGGAGCTTACTTGGGATTCTCTCTCCCTCTCTCTCTCTGCCCCTCCCCCGCTTGTGCATGTGCATACTCTGTCTCTTTCTCTCTCTCTCTCTCTCAAAATAAATAAACTTAAAAAAAAAGAAAAAATGGCCCTGGAATTCTTGCCTTTGGCCAAGAACAAAATTCTTATCTGTTAATAACTTTGTTTGAAAATAGGAACACCAAGGCTCCTGCGTGTCTCAGTCAGTCAGGTCATGATCTCACAGTTTGTGAGTTTGAGCCCCAAGTCAGGCTCTGTGCTGACAGCTCAGAGCCTGGAGCCTGCTTTGGATTCCGTGTCTCCCTCTCTGTCTGTCCTTCCCCTGCTCACAGTCTGTGTCTGTCTCTGTCAAAAATGAACTTCAAAAAAAATAAAATGAAAATGAAAGTAGGAAAACCATATGAATAATTATTTTCCACCTAAGATAATAATAAAGATAATAATGTTTCCATGTATAAGGTACTTGGATCATTGGGGACTTTAGAGAAAAAATCAAATTTCAAAATAAAGTTATCTTTAACGCATCTTTTTCAAACTGACACAGCCATGAGAACACTATTGCTATTTTGCTCTGCTAAATCATGTTTTTGCATTTAAACCCTTTCATGCTTATCCTGCTGATATGAATCACCATTCCATCCATCCTTTTAGCCATATTTATGTCTCTATTCACTGTGCTTTTAGGTATATATTCATCACCTGTATTTATATATTTATTTTGCTTTCCTCACGGCACAGAGCAGAAGACTGTCTCGCTAACCAGTTGTGTAATATAGTTATGTAACTTTGGGAAAGTTACCTGACCTCACTGTTCCTCACCTTTTAGTCTTTATGATGTGTCAGCCACTGTGCCAGTTGCTCTGTTTCATTTATTGTCATGTAAATGTAAGGAGAAGCCTAAAAGCTTAAGTAACTTTAGCAATGTTACATGACTGTAAGTAGCAGAGCCCAAATTCAAGTACACTATTGTTTCAAATACACCTTTGCTGTGGACTACTCAAGCAGACTCCCTCCTGTGACCACACTGCCTCTCAAGCATTAACTTAGTGCAGGTTTCCCCTACTGCTCACCCTCCATGCACACCCCTGTGGTGTCCCCAGCACACTGCTCTTACAGATGAGAATATGCGATGTCCCACTAAATGGTTGTCATCATTTTTTTCCACCCCAGCACACCTGAGGAATATGACACACTTGCACTAGTGGCTTAACATGGCTTCTCAAAAGATGAGTTTCTGGTCTGGGTGATAAGGAGCAGGTATAGCTTGAAGAATCCTCTCTCTTGGATGAGACCTAAATATGTACTAAGATTCAACAATCCAGAGTGTCTGCAAGACACTACCCTAATCTGCACAACAACTTTGAAGTTAGGTCTCTTTCTATCATTTTACTGATTAAGGTGCTGAGAAGCAGAGAGGTTAAGTACTTTTCCTGGCTTATTGCCTGATATTTGCAGAGATGAACCACATCCTCGGTACTGGGCTGGTAAACTCCAATTTGGAAGGACACCTGGTTGAAAATTTCAGGACATAAATTACTACTTCTGCCCCCATTCTCACTTCTTTTCAAGTGTCAGTTTCCTCACAGGCTTCTAAACAAATACCCTGTTGACTTCTAGTTCTTTGCACCAGTAGATGCTTAAGAAATATTATCTGGCAGGCTGTCCTAAAAAAGGGAACACTTGAAACAACTAAATCTATTGGCAAGAATGTGCAATATAGCACTTAAGAGTGCAGACTCTGGAGTCCACCGGACAGACCTGTCCCACGACTTACGAGTTACGTTAATGTAGGCAAGTGATTTCACCTTTTTCCTTGACTGTAAAATTGGGACGATAACAGTCTTAGCACCATGAGGTTAAACCGAGAAAATACTGTGAAGTACGTGGTACACATAGTAAATATTAGTCACGTAGTAAATATTAGTCATTACTAGTAATAGTTACGGAGCTAATTGCCTCGTGTGCTTTCTTATTGGAAACCGTTTTCATGTAATTTTGCGAGTCTTCTCAAATCTTCGTTTTCAGGCAGACACTTTGGAAATTATTTTAATCCTTTCAAATACCAGAATACCATTTCGGATCTCCCCAGATTTCCCACATTAAGACTTACGAAGTCTTGACATTAAAGAGCAGCTGTATTTCAAACACTTCAACAAAGCAACTTGGTACAGATAATTTAAATGATACTGTCACAGTACCTTCATTTTTAATTGGTCACTTTTGCAGAACACCTTTTTTTGTTATGTACCGTATGAATTTAAAATATGACTAAAGATGAATTTCTTAATATGTACAGTATGTTTTCTGAGCCTGTTAATTCTTTAACGAAATTAAGGGAAAAATAATGAAGACATGTTATACAGGTACTTAATTTTTTTTAATCTGTGGTAGTACTATGGTAATTAATGCTTATTTTATGCAAACTAGACTATATCTGTTAACGGACACATTACTGTCAAGAAAATATTACTTGTCTTAATTATCAGTAATGAAGCAGGGATAAGCTGCTCACTTAGATATAATATATCTAATGACCTTTTCAGTTAGAGGTTGTGATGAAAGGTATCAGTTTCACAAATTATGCTTCATTCAGCTTCTGGCCTTTGTGTAGATTAATGTTTTGTGGATGAGTTTTAAAGTCAGGCATAAATGGTGTTTGGTGTTTAAAATTGATTTAGTGTCTTGCTTTTAGTACATCATTTTCTCGTTTATAAAGCCTCAATTTTATCTTGAAGCTTAAAAAGATAGTTCATAGTAAATCTAGGACTACTTTGCTAACTGCTAGTGTTCTTTTAACCTTATCAAATAAAACAGTACATATATTTACAATCGTTTAAGCAAAGAACAAGTTTCTTTGTTATTTCTGAATTTAGGACAATAAGCACAATGTTTGCAATGACAGTCTTGAACTAGGAACATAAATATTTATAATACTATTTTTCCTAATTAGATTTCCTGAGATAACACAAAGCTGGTTATTGTGATAGAATTTATGATATCCCTTAATCAGCCTCTTACTGAATAATAAATATCTTATCTCCGGGTATTGAAACATCATTCAAGAACTCAAAGATTTAGCCTTGTATTCAGACCAGTCAGAGAATTGTCCCCATGTTTTATGTAATTAAGTAAGGATTTAAATTTTGGGGGGTGATGCAATGAGGCAATGAAACAAAAAGTGGTTTCCAGATTTAAAGAACAGTTTCCAAATTGACCTAATCTTTGCATTAAAAAAAAGTAAGCCACAGATTTCCATTTCAAAATGTCCTACCTGCCCCTAAACACTGACGTTTTATTTGCTTCTTGCTCCATCGCTTTTTTTGGAATAGCGTAGAGTGATGGGCTGATTCTCCACTCTAGCTTTGCCAAGGAGCAGGAGCCAGATTGGGTCAAAACAGGAATTTTCCCTTGCTACACTGAAATTCTTTCAATTCCTCAAAGGTATATTTATACATGATGTTGCCTCAGATTGGAATTCTCCATTTAACAGCTCTTCCACCCCTTATCACTGGCTTCTCAACCAGCTTAACTTGTATTTATATTTCAAGCTGTGGTTTATTTTTTTATGAATTTAATTTATTGTCAAATTGGCTTAAATACAACGCCCAGTGCTCATCCCACCAAGTGCCCTCCTCAATGCCCATCACCCATTTTCCCCTCTCCCCCATGCCATCATCCACCCTCAGCTTGTTCTCTGTATTTAAGAGTCTCTTGTGGTTTGCCTCCCTCCCTCTCTGTTTGTATCTATTCCCTCCCTACCCTTCCCCCATGGACTTCTGTTTAGTTTCTCAAGATCCACATGAGTGAAAACATATGATATCTGTCCTCTGACTGACTTATTTCACTCAACATAATACCTTCCAGTTCCATCCATGTTGCTGCAAATGGCATGATTTCATTCTTTCTCATTGCCAAGTAGTAATATTCCATTGAATATAAAAACCACATCTGCTTTATCCATTCATCAGTTGATGGACATTTAGGCTCTATCCATAATTTGGCTATTGTTGAAAGTGCTGCTATAAACATTGGGGTACACATGCCCCTATGCATCAGCACTCCTATATCCCTTGGGTAAATTCCTAGTAATGCTATTGCTGGGTCCTAGGGTAACTCTATTTTTAATTCTTTGAGGAACCTCCACACTGTTTTCCAGAGCGACTGCACCAGTTTGCATTCCCACCAGCAGTGCAAGAGGGCTCTCTCAAGCTGTGGTTTAAAATGTCACTACCTCCTCTGGGCCTTCTCTGATGTATCCACACCAAGTCTGGATTGGATACCACTCATTTGTGCTCTCACAGTGTCCTGTACTTTCTGTATCATAGCAATTATCACACTGCATTGCAATTACCCTTCTACATGCCCACTTCCATAAATATAGAGACCACAAATATCTTGTTCATCATTGAATCTCTAAAGCCTAACAGAGTTTCTGACACATGGCTAGTGCCCTGAAGCTATTCGGGTGGGAAAGGAGGGACAAAGACTTCATTTCCTGAATATGGATATAACAAGTTGAATGGAGTAAGTCTTAACTGATTTCTCATTGAGGAACAGCAGCTGACTTCCTATGTGACCTTGGAAGTTATCTTATACCTGTAAGTTTTTGTTTCCCCTTCCAGTTTTTGTTTTCTACCTGCAGAAGTGAAAATTGTTTCTGTATCAGAGCTTTCTTCTCAGTTTCTGAAGTATATTGGAGGAGAAAGTCATGTTTTCCTTCAGATGTCAGATTAAGGAGGCTTCTCTTGGAAAATAATTTTTTAAAAATCATCTTACTTTTTTCCCAGGTCTCAAGCAATTGAATAAATGAGCCACCTTCCTCATTTACAAATAAGCCCATAGACTTTTAATGATGTTCACATTCTTTAAATGAAGTATTTGTAGTTATTCTTGAGAACTTTAGGATTTTATTTCTTTGTTTTAGCCTTCAGAATGGTCCTTAAACAACTCAGAATGTAACACATATGCCAGGTAGCCATGATGGAATTATTGTCTACAGTGTAAATTGTCTAAACTTGTTTCAGTCAAAACGAGGAACTTAACTGCAACTAATTGGGGTCTCGTTAAAAGCAGTACCACTCTTCCAGTTATTAATTATATTATTTTTGTATTGGCAAGAACATTTGATGAGGTGACTAGGGTCCAAGTGATAGGAGAAGAGGTATTGAGAATTGTCCCACTCAGTTTTTTGTTGTTTTTTTCCCAGAAACTTTAGAAAGAAAAAGTTAATTTCAAGAAAAAGACCCATTGAATTTTAGTATGATTCTACTACACATCAGGGAAAATAAAATTTTTAAGGACTTTTGAGGAAAAATAATGCATGAACATAGCCAGAACAGCAGTTTATATTTAACAGAACTAAATGGTCACATTTTCAAGTAAAGTACGCCCTGGCATTTGAACAGCTGTTATATCTAAATCAGATTTGAATACTGTTGTTTAACCTTCCCAGCTGTAGCGGGGGTGGTTTGTTAGTCTAATTCAGTATGAAATATGCATAGTATACTTAAATTTGAAACTTTAAACATACATTTGTATTAAAATGATAAATTTTAGTCATATAAGCCTATTTTAGATAAACCCATTATCTTTCTGTCAGTTATTTATTGTTCTCAACTGTCTTGTATGTTTGAGCATATTTTAAGCAATTAAAATAGCCTTTGAAACTCTTTCCATGTAATTTATGGGGTTTTTTGTTTGTTTGGTTTTTTTTTTTTAACTTTTGTGTTAGGAATGAACAAAAAAATATACATTTCTATACATATACTTGTAATTGCATTGTTGTATTCAAAGAAATATCTGAATTATACTCTTTCCTATATTTCTTCCTACCTAATTCTCTGACCCTAACAGAATTTTCTTTACTAACACAATCATGGAAATAGAATGAGGACGAAGTAGTTGCTGTAGGAAGGCAAAATAAAAGACCAGTACTTCTTGATCTTATAGGACTGAGGCTAAAAGAGACTAAGATCAAAATACATACAACCATGTAACAGATGAACATGGTGAATAAAATTTTTCATAGAGGCCTACTATGCTAGAAAATGCTTCTTGATATTTGAAAGAGGTAATTTTGGAATAAACACAAATGCTCATGAGTATACACCACAGGTGCACATACAGATACATGTAGAAATAGACATATATGTATGTTTCTTTATGTTTCTTTATGTCTTGCTTAAATAGATATATTACCTAGCTTTGCCTTCTAGAAAGCTTAGAAACAATACCAACTGAAGGAACACCTCCAAGTACCCAGATACTGGTTTCTAAATATTACCCTCACTAATTAAAAAAAAAAAAAAAAAAAAAAAAAGAGGGGAGGAGATACCTCTAGGTGAAATAGCTAATTCTAGGGCTGGGGCACAGATAATTTAACATGAGACCAAAACGTAGGGAAGTACTCAAAGAATGATGGGGACATGAGAAAAGACACAGGAGCCACTTTGAAGAGGACCCTTCTAGGCAAATCTGGGAAATTTGAGCTTTGAAGTAAATAACAGAAGATAACCCACCAAGTAAAATGGAAATCCATGAGTCCATACTGCTATAGATAGATACACAGACAGACAGTTATGTGAAAAGGGAAAGCTCTTCTTTATAGTAGAACACCAGCTAATAAACATCAAAGGAATGATGAAATAGAAAATTACCATTTGACAACCATTGTTGTGTTCAGTTCAGATGGGAGTGGTAGATGGAGGCTAAGGTGGGTTTGATGAGGAACAGGCTATTGACAGAATCTGAGACTATTTCCCTTATCAACTACTAATCACTTACAAAGGGAAGAATGGTAACTTTACAATGGAAAACCTGATAAACAATATGACAGGTGACCATCACGAGTGGGTTGACATTGTGTGTGGCACATCACCTAGCTATGAAGCACGTGAAGAGCAGAGTATCATGTTAGCAGTTTCCCTGCCCAAAAGGAATAATCAGAAGGAAATATCAGATAGACCTAGGTTTATATTTAGCTTTAGGAATCAAAGTCCTATATTCTTGAGAAACTGTCAACATGAAAGGCAAGGAGACACTGAGAATATGAGAAGAGAATGGATGTCCTAATAGTGCTGGGGCGGTTGACAAAAGTGTGAATGGGGTCTGTAGATTGATGGAAGTGTTGTATCAATGTTGATTTCCTGACTTGAAGGATTGTATGGGGATTATGTAAGAGAATATCCTTGCTTTGGGAAATGTACAGTGGAGTATTTAGGGATGATAGGAATCATAATGTCGCTTGTTCTTCAATTGTTCAGAAAAAGGCTAATTATGGGTATATAGACATGTTTGGAGAAGTATGCCTATATTTAAAGAAAGATAATTTAAAGAAAGATGAAGCAAATGTTGTGAAGGGTTGAAAGTTGGGAAATCTACACCTGAGGAATATGAGAATTTTTTTCTATTCTTACATACTTTTCTGTGCTTGAAAATATTTCAAGAAATTATTCTAAAGTGCTTATTTAAAAAGTAATATAATAAATATCTCATAATCAAATGCATTAATATTTCTGCAGCAAAACATGAGTACTCACACAAGAGAGATTAATAAAAACTATAAACAGCTTTATGCTAGTTCAGGCCAGGTTTTGTCACCAAATGAGTTAAGGTATTCATAATATTTTAGATTTGTGAATTAAAGATAAAGATTATGGATCTGTATAAGGTATCTGAGGCCTAGGTAAATAAGTTTTCCTGTCTCAGACAGAAAGTAACAAGACCCCGTCCAGAACAGTCAAGTAGTCCCTGCTTGACAGATCAGTGAAGCAGGATAGGGACATTTTGTTAAAATTCTGACCTTTCACAATTCATTCGGGAAAGTGTCAGATTTACAAAATGCTCCTTAGAGCTACATCATTAATTTCACCTAGAGGGCATGTCCTGTGTTGCAATTTTCAAATGCATTCCAAAGAAGTATATATAGAAAAGTTTCATATTTCTTCTCCCCTGTTCCCAACAGGGTGATATAAATGTAGGGGTGAGTAGATTTTTTTTTTCCTCTCCTCTCTGCCTCTCATCCCTATCCCAGCTAGCTTACCCTGTTAGATTTCCTTCTTCTCTACAGGATTATAGACTTGGGCTTCAATCACTGATTTTTTCTGATTCTGACTTATCAAGCACTTGAATAATACCTAATGTGTTGAAGGATTATTAACATACAATATCCTGTTTCAGGTGTACATCATAGTAATTTGTTATTTTTATACATTATGAAATGATCCCTACAATAAGTCTAGTTATCATCTGTCACCGTACAAAGCTATTAAAATATTATTGACTATATTCCCTATGCTGTACATTACATCTCCATGCCTAAGGTGTTTTTAAAGTTTTAAATAGCCATTGGGGTGTCTGGGTGGCCAGTCAGTTGAGCCTCTGACTTCCAGTCAGGTCATGATCTCACAGGTAGTGGGTTCAAACAGGCTCACTGCTCTCAGTGTGGAGCCCGCTTTGGATCCTCTGTCCCCCTCTCTCTCTGCCCCTCCCCACTTCAAAATACACAAATAAATAAACTTTAAAAAAATAAATGATAAATTTTATGTTATGTATATTTTATCACTATATATATTTAAAATTTCATTCATAGTTTTCATCTGTAGGTGTTTCTTCCTTGTCATGGACATTTGCTAGTATTTAGCCTTCAATCATAACATATGCTATTTACTCATTTAATATATTACTTTTTTTAAAAAAATTTTTAATGTTTATTTTTGAGACAGAGAGAGAGTGAATGGGTGAGGACAGAGAGTGAGGGAGACCTAGAATCTGAAGCAGACTCCAGGCTCTGAGCTGTCAGCACAGAGCCCGACGTGGGGCTTGAACTCACAAACCATGAGATCATGACCTGAGCTGAAGTTGGATGCTTAACCGACTGAGCCACCCAGGCGCCCCATATGTTACATTTGTATACTATGTTAGGTGTACATTCTGGGTGTAAAAAATTAATGAATGATTTTTTTATTGACTCCACCTTTTTTTTTAGCTATGTGACCTTGAGTCAGGTACTCAACCCCTCTAAACTTCAGTTTTCTCATGTATAAAATAAGGATAATAATACCTATTCAAAAGGTTGTTACAAGGAGTAGGTAATATAAAAATTTTTATTTGGAAAATGAATGTTATTCATGTAAAGCACTGAGCACACAGTGAAATGCATAGACAGCACTCAAGAAATTATAGCTGCTAGCACTTTTTATTTAAGCATTGCAGGAGTCCTTGGCTGGTTCACTCAGAGAAGCATGGGTCTCTCAATCTAGGTCAGGGTTGACGTTTGAGCCCCACATTGGGTATAGAGATTACCAAAAATAATAATAATAATAAATAAACTTAAAAAAAAACATTGCAGATGAATTAATACACCAAAGTTAACTGCAATTCTTGTTTGTCTCTGGAGGCTGCGTATATGAGTTACATCCTAGAGTCACTGCCTGCAGTCTCTTTGTTTACTTGACTTGCTAAACATGACACACACAAAGGATCCTCTGACCCTATGTTTGGTCTCTTAGGGCCCCTTCAGGCTTCCAGGCCTTGCACCAGTGGCCTAGTCAACAAGACTGGCAAGCAAGGGGAACAGAGAATGAAGACAGGCACGCAACATGCTAGTACTTCTGTAGAACGACCTTTATTGCCCAGCTATGCTCAGAGAGCTTGAAACAGCTCTAACACCTTTTAGATTTAGGTAGTAGCCTCTTTATATATCCTGTGGGACTGCTAATTTTAAGCAATTAGTATTGATCAAAAAGGTTAACCAGTGTTTTTCGAAGTATGAATATACTATTTTTAACATAACTTATAGACTTAAAACCTGCTTCATTTATGAGAGGATTTGAGGCAGGTGTCTAATTGCTATTATGACCACATTACTGAAATGCAAAATAACTACACAAAAAAGGAACCTCTGAAGTTTGTCTTTTCTGTAGGCATCTTGTACCTTGTCTGTGATTTATCCAACTGTCTTTGAGCAAGCCTATGGTTCCTCCGGTAGCAATCTGTGCCTGGTACCTCACATCGCATTTCTCAAGGAAACCAAAGTATTTTCTACTTGAAAAAGATGTATTAGTACAATTGTTTCTTTTTCTTTTAGTTAATATGCGTTCTCCTAAAAGAATTCTCAAATTGTTAGAAACTGAAGGCCAAGAACATGTAGGGAATAGAAATAACATGAAATAGCTAAATATGTCAACTTTCATGTATTTGCCCAAAAACTTAAAATTTGAAAATATTACCTGCACTTACATATTCAGCACTCTAACTTAAGCTAGAGCACACTTCTGAAATCTGATAGGAACAATATTGTAAAGTTTAATTACATTTTATGGCCTATGCCATCTGTGCATTTGTTCTGCTTACAATATTAATAGAGTATCCAAAGAATAATACATTTAGTTTGCAATGCAATCATCTTATCACAAATGCATCAAAGCAAATTACTCCTTATCATTTCAGATCCTGTCCTAGTATGGTGGATTTTTGTATTTGTTTCAAAATAGAAAAACATCTCAGCTACTAAAAACCATATGTGGTTGATTCAAACAGAAGACACAAAACTCCTGTTTTATTACTTGAAACAAATTCCAGTTTAGATGAAAGAAAATACTATAATTGTTTAATATACAGTAGTATATGACTTAAAGATTATTTACTGAGATCTAAAAATTAAGATTTCTGAAGTCATGTAAATGTACCTATATTTAATTGCTTTATTATTAAGAACTTTAGCTTGAGACAAACAGATTTAAAAAACTATTACTGGGGCGCCTGGGTGGCGCAGTCGGTTAAGCGTCCGACTTCAGCCAGGTCACGATCTCGCGGTCCGTGAGTTCAAGCCCCGCGTCAGGCTCTGGGCTGATGGCTCAGAGCCTGGAGCCTGTTTCTGATTCTGTGTCTCCCTCTCTCTCTGCCCCTCCCCCGTTCATGCTCTGTCTCTCTCTGTCCCAAAAATAAATAAACGTTAAAAAAAAAAAAATTAAAAAAAAAAAAAACTATTACTGTATAAACTTGAAACATACCATATCTTTCTATTTGACATTTTAATAATTTCTCCAAAAAAAATTACAAAGGTTAAAATTTCTCTGCAACTAGAGTTGTTATTATCTTAGTAAGTGATAATGATGGTTATGTCTTATTTTTAAAATTTATTCTTTGATGGAAAAAAATAGGCCACCATTATCAAAACTATTAATTTCTCTAGCAACAAGAAATATGTATTAAATTAATTTTTGTGATGCTCAAACATCAGAGATATTTGACATTCTGCATGTTAAATTTTCAGAATACTATATTTTTATACATGACACTACATAATATTTAATACCACATATAAGTTCATATATGAAATATATAACTCCATATACATAAATATATGAGGTAAATCTTACAATTCATGTTAATAGGAATGCTGTCTAATATCCTTGATATTCAACTGAGGATATGAACTTGTCGAAGACTTTATTTTACTAGGTAAAAATCTATTGAAAATAAATTTTAAAAAATCTTTTTATTATGTAAACTCTATCCCCAACATGGGGCTCAAACTCACAACTCTGAGATCAAAACTCACATTCTCTAGCAGCCAGGTGCCTCATATTGAAAAAAATTTTTTATGTTCCACAAATATTGAATCATCTTTGTGTGTCATAAGTGTGGAAAATTTAATGGACTCATATCATTTACCTGTTTTATAAAAATGTATTATTTTATCGTGTATTATGATTCACAAATGTTATACAATTCCAGGGTAAGAATTGATCCGTTCTACATTAATTGTTGATGCTTTCTTTTTTCTTTAAATTTTACAAGTAATACATGACTAATTCTATATTAGTTTCTGATTGCTGCTGTACCAAATTAGCACAAATGCAGTAACTTAAAATAACTCGAATTTATTATGTTATTTATCGTTCTGGAAATCAGAAGCCCCAAATCAGTCTCACTGGACTGAAATCAAGGTACCAGTAACTAGTTCCTTCTGAAGGTTCTAGGGGAGAACCCATTTGGAAAGGAAGCTTTTCCAGTTCTAGAGGCTGCGTGCATTCCTTAGCTTATGGCCACATTACTCCAGCCTCTGCGTCCATCATCACATCACTTTTCCTCTGACGTGGACCCTTCTGCCTTTCTCTTAAGATTCTTGTGATTACATTGGGCTTAGGACCATCTCCCCTTTTCAGGATCCATAACTTAATCCCATCTGAAAAATCCTTTTTGGCATGCGTCACATCTTCACAGGCTTCAGGGATTGAGGACATAGACATCTTTGAGAGCATGCAAGGACATTATACAGCCTACCACACATCTTTTTATTTTTTAGTTTTAATTCCTTAAAATAGTATTGTTCTCTTCTGCCACAAGGCCTTTGCACTAGCTATTGAGCCTTCATGAAATACCTTTTACATTTTCCCCTGCCTAGATAATTCTTCCTGCAGCTCCCGAAGTATTTTATCCTGCCCAGGGAAACCTTTTACAACCTCTCTAACTAAATCAGTTTCTTCTTTTGCATACCCTCAACATACCATGTAATTCTTCATTGTACTCACCAGTTTATTGTTTTTATGTTTACTGGTGTGATTCTTGCATTGACATTTTTACCCCAATATATTTTGTAAGGGCAGTTTATCATTGTTTTTCTTTCCTCCCCTTCTATTCCCATTGCCTCTTCAGTGAATATTTGTGAAAGGAGTGAATAGTCTTTGCACATTTCATATAAAGTTTATTCCTAAATGTTTTCTGAGGCTTTTTCTCTAACAGTTGTGAACAGGATCCTTTTTCTGTTTCATTACATTTTTGTATTAATGCTAAATGTTGATCTTGTATCCAGCCACTTTATTGAGCCATCTCATTATTGCTAATCATTTCTCCATTTAGTCTCTTGAATTTTGCAGGTGAATGATATGTGATCTACAAATGATCGTTGTCTCTCTCTTTCTGATAATTATATATTGTATTTTCTTCTGTTATCTAATTGCATTGTCCAGGATTTGCAGTATAATGTTAAATATAATGGTGAAATTGGACACCACTCTTTGTTCCTAATATCAATATGATTTATTGTATTGTGTTACCATTAAAAAATGAAATTTATTTTAGATATTTGTAGGTCTCATTTTCCAGTTAAAAGATGTTTCCTTATATTTTCTAGTTTAAGAAAGATTTTTTATATTTTTTATGTTTATTTATTTTTGAGACAGAGAGAGACAGAGCAGGAATGGGGGAAGGTCAGAGAGAGGGAGACACAGAATCTGAAGCAGGCTCCAGGCTCTGAGCTGTCAGCACAGAGCCCAACATGGGGCTCGAACTCACGGACTATGAGATCATGACCTGAGCTGCAGTCGGATGCTTCCAACTGAGCCACGCAGGCGCCCCTAGTTTATGAAAGTTTTTAATTGAGTATTTCTTCTGCTTCTTATTCTTCACCTTCAGTCTTTTAACATAATAATAAATTCCCAGTTTTATACCCAAATTATTTCCTCCATACCATTCTCTTTCTTCTCTTCCTTTGTAATGCCTGTTAAACAAATGTTAAAATTTCTAGATCTAGTGTCCTAACTTTTGTCTAATAATTTATTTTCTTTCCCTTTTGATTTATATTCTGGGACAATCCCTTTATTTTATCTTCTAGTTCACTATTCCTTCCTCAGTTGTGTCCATTCTGTTCATCAATTGAACTTTTTTTTTTTTACAGTCATATTCTTATTTTCTGTTTTCAAATTGATTCTTTTCCTAACTTCCTATTTTGCCCATTTGAGGATATTAATTCTATTGCAAAGTCATCTTTTCTGTGCTTTATGAAATATTTCATTAGGTATAAGTTTCTTTTGTTGAGTAGCCATGGGTAATTAAATGTTTAAATGTTGAGTGATTTGTGGTTAGACTTTTTGCATTTTACGTGGATATAGACCATGTATGGGTTTTTGGTTTTGGTTTTGGTTTTTACTATTTCCTGTTTTAGTCTGCTTCTAAGATTATAGGGGATGGATTGGCTGTACTCCCAGGTAGAGAATGCTAGTAGTTGTCTTATGGGAGTAGACTTCCTTGTGCCTTGTGGAATTAAGTAACTTACCTGGGGTCATTGCCCAAGTTCTTGAATTATATTTTTTTTCCTTTTTTTTATTAATTTTATTTTTTTTAATTTACATCCAAATTAGTTAGCATATAGTGCAACAATGATTTCAGGACTAGATTCCTTAATGCCCCTTACCCATTTATCCCATCCCCACTCCCACAACCCCTCCAGTAACCCTCTGTTTGTTGTCCATATTTAAGAATCTCTTATGTTTTGTCCTCCTCCCTGTTTTCATATTATTTTTGCTTCCCTTCCTTTATGTTCATCTGTTCTGTGTCTTAAAATCCTCATATGAGTGAAGTCATCTGATATTTGTCTTTCTCTGACTGACTAATTTCGCTTAGCATAATACCCTCTAGTTCCGTCCACATAGTTGCAAATGGCAAGATTTCATTCTTTTTGATTGCCGAGTAATACTCCGTTGTATATATATACCACATCTTCTTTATCCATTCATCCATTCATGGACTTTTGGGCTCTTTCCAACTTTGGCTGTTGTAGATAGTGCTGCTATAAACATGGGGGTGCATGTGCCCCTTTGAAACAGCATACCTGTATCCCTTGGATAAATACCTAGTAGTGCAATTGCTGGGTCACAGGATAGTTATATTTTTAATTTTTTTGAGGAACTCCACACTGTTTTCCAGAGTGGCTGCACCAGCTTGCATTCCCACCAACAATGCAAAAGAGATCCTTTCTGCATCCTTGCCAACATCTCTTGCTGCCTGAGTTATTAATATTAGCCTTTCTGACAGGTGTGAGGGAGTATCTCATTGTGGTTTTGATTTGTATTTCCCTGATGATGAGTAATGTTGAACATTTTTTCATGTGTCGGTTGGCCATCTAGATGTCTTCTTTGGAGAAGTGTCCATTCACATCTTTTGCCCATTTCCTCACTGGATTATTTGTTTATTGGATGTTGTGTTTGATAAGTTCTTTATAGATTTTGGATACTCACCCCTTTATCTGATATGTCATTTGCAAATATTTTCTCCCATTCCGTCGGTTGCCTTTTAGTTTTGCTGCTTGTTTCCTTCGCTGTGCAGAAGCTATTTATTTTGATGAGGTCCCAGTAGTTCATTTTTGCTTTTGTTTCCCTTGCCTCCAGAGACGTGTTGAGTAAGAAGTTGCTGTGGCCAAGATCAGAGAAGTTTTTTCCTGCTTTCTGCTCGAGGATTTTGATGGCTTCCTGTCTTACATTTAGGTCTTTCATCCATTTTGAGTTTATTTTTGTGTATGGTGTAAGAAAGTAGTCCAGGTTCATTCTTCTGCATGTCGCTGTCCAGTTTTCCCAGCACTACTTGCTAAGGAGACTGTCTTTATTCCATAAAATATGCTTTCCTCCTTTGTCAAAGATTAGTTGGCCATATGTTTGTGGGTCCATTTCTGGATTCTCTATTCTGTTCCGTTGACCTGAGTGTATGTTTTTGTGCCATCTTGAATTATATTTTTAAAGAATTTCTGGGACACCTGGGTGGCTCAGTCGGTTAAGCGTCCAACTCTTGGTTTCCGCTCAGGTCATGATCTCACAGTTCATGAGTTCAAGCCTCGTGTCGGGCTGTGTACTGACAGTGTGGAGCCTGCTTGGGATTCTCTCTCTCCCTCTCTCTCTCTACCCCTCCCCCACCCTTGCTATCTCTCTCTCTCTCAAAATAAATAAACTTTAAAAAAAGAATTTCTGTCTGTAATGCAGAATAGTAAACCTTTAACTCCATGTTATTCCTGCATTCTCTTTGTTTTTATTAATCTGTTTGTTTTCTGATTTCTCATTTATTCATCTTAAAAGTATCTTGACTACTTCCTTTTCTGTTTGTTAAGCTTACTGTTATCCTCTAGGCAATTTCCTTGTCCTTGAAATGCCACGGAGCCAGTAAAGAGTTCTATCTTACCTCAGATGTTTTTATTTAAGCCCATGGAATGTACTTCTGACATTTAAATTTAGATTTTAAAATTTTAGTGGCATGTTATTCAAGGCATAATTTAAACAGTCCGTTCTCCGTTAACTACAAGTATATTGTCCACATTGCAGATTATCGCATGAAAGATTTCAAGTTTTTATTGACAATGTCACATTATTTCCTTAACTAAGGACATTTTCATTTACATATTATATAAGGTATCTAAACTTGTCAAACTCACAGAAGCAGGGAATGGAATGGTGGTTGCCAGGGGCTGAGGGGAGGGGGAAATGGGGAATTGTTGCTCAATGGGCATAAAATTCATGTTATGAAAGATGAGTAAGTTCTAGAAGTCTGCTGTACAACATAGTACCTGTAGTTAATAATACTGTATTGTACACTTTAAAATATGAAAGGGGAGGGGTGCCTGGGTGGCTCAGTTGGTTAGGCGACTGACTTCGGCTCAGGTCATGATCTCACAGTTTGTGAGTTTGAGCCCTGCGCTGATAGCTCAGAGCCTGGAGCCTGCTTCAGATTCTGTGTCTGCCCCTCCCCTGCTCACACTATGTGTCTCGCTGTCTCTCAATATTAAATAAATGTTAAAAAAAATAAAATTAAATTAAAAAAAATAAAAATAAAAAATAAAATATGAAAGGGGAGAGGTCTCATGTTAAATGTGCTTACCAAAAAAAAGAAAAAAGAAAAAAAGAAAAAAACTCCACTATGAAAGAACACAAACTTTTTATATTTTATATTTAGTGCTCTGATTGTGGTGATATAATCACAAGTAATGTGTATGCCCAAAATCATCAAGATGTAGACATTACAGTGAGTACAATTTTTTGTGTATCAGTTATACCTCAATAAAGCTAAATAAATAAAATACTTACTTACTATAATCTTGCCAGATCTAGAGGAGAAGTTACAATTATTTCCAGGAAAGATAAGAGTCAATAAATTGATAAACTGGTGCTTTTTTAAGCTCTAGTACATCAGTACAAATGCCCTGGGAGACGATGTTATTTTTTTTCCAGCAGTAGAAAAGAAGGTTTAAGCAATAGAGTTACACAATCTAGTAAACTTCTGGCTTCTTCCTAAGAAAACCACAATAAAATTGCTGAAGCTCATTATGAAACAAATATACTTCTTTCATTTAAGCTACTCTTTTTTTTTTTTAATTTTTAAATGTTTATTTTTGAGAGACAGAGTGAGACAGAAAGTGAGTGGGGGTGGGGCAGAGGGTGACCAAGAGAGAATCTGAAGCAGGCTTTGAGCTGTCAGCACATAGCCTGACATGGGGCTCTAACTGAACAAACCATGAGATTGTGACCTGAATCGAAGTCAGATGCTTAACCAACTGAGCCACCCAGGTGCCCCTCATTTAAGCTACTCTTTAAGCTACATTACCTGTGCCTAAGGTCTTTGCTTGTTAGTGTAACTAATCAAGTAAGTGTGCAAGGAAAGTTGTCATTGGCATTCACAATTATATTTGAAATAAAAATGTGACTTATTTCCTGTTCTTATCTATATATGAAATTAAAATATAGACTTTCTTTGACAGCACACCATTTTGGTCTTTAAAATATTTGAAACCTAACTCCAACTCTGTGAAGGGGGGGGGGGGCTTGATTAATTGATTTTATTAAATTGTTTACTGTGTAACAATTCTCTGATCTATACATCTTATTATTGATTATTTCCAGTATTTGAGTCAAACCATTTGAGTGAGAGTATAAGCTCAAAATAGGCAATTGCTGGTGTAGGGTTCACATAAAATCAAATGTCTTGAGTAGGAAAACATCATGCATACAACAACTTGGTGCCAGTTGGAAACAAGATGATGATAAGCCATGGTAGAAAGTAGACTTGAAATACCTTTACTCAGAATTTTCAATCCAAGGGCTCTGTCTCCAAGAAAAGTCTTCGGAGGCCAATTAAGTTTATGCAAGAACAAGGAAGCTGCCTCCAGGGAAGTTTGGAGGCAGCTTCCAACTGCCTACTGAAAGAGCCAAGTAAGTGTTAAGTGCCTGGTATGTGATACTAAAAACCACTAAATATGATCTCTGTCTCCAAGAAAGAGTTTATCATGGTAATTAATAAAAAGCACTTCAGTGTTTCCAGACACCATGGATTTTAGTCCCAATTCTGCCACTTAGTGATTGTCCAACTTTAAGCAAGTATCCCAGTCTAATTCTGAGCCTCCTTTTCCTCATCTTGAGTAAAATGAGATAATAATAAAAATTCCTACCTACTTCTAAGGATTAAATGATAAAATACATGTAAATTGCCCAGTACAATTACTGGTGCATGTTAAATATTCAGTTTATATTAGCTATAAAAATAAGTGTCCTTATTACTGCAGTCTTGTTTGAGAAACAAGATTTATACTCAGGACAAGTCAAATACCAATTCAAGATCATAATAAATTATTAGTTGTCACTGTATGCCAAGAATGCTATAGGAAATAAGCCTTCTGTGATTGTACTATATAAGTAATGTACATGTGCATATTCCCTCTGCAAGCTGTTTGTTGCCTGCCTTGTACTATTCATAATCTTCAGGTTTTTTACTAGCTTCTTATCTTAATATATTGTTAAGTTCTTTTAATACAGGGGCCATGTTTCTCTTATTAATTTCTTGCACCCCCCCAACACGCTGGTTCAGAGTAGACAATAAATATTTATTGAATGTTCGAATTAGAGAGGGGGGAAATTATCATTGGCTAGCATTATAGTAAAGCAACATTGTGGAAAAGATGAGACTTGAAAGGGATTTTGAAAAAGGAACAGGATTTGGTTCGGCAGAAAGGCAAAAAGTATTTGGGGTTGGGGTTGAAGGAAGAACGATATGTTAATAGGCATGAAATAGCTAAAACACAATAAGTACACACAATGAATAAGAATGACATCATTTGATTTTAGGGGAAAAGACAATTGAAATAAATTTTTCACACCTCTTCATTTTACAGATAAGGAAAACAAGACCCAGATAGTGACAGAATCAGGATTAGAATCCATGCTTGTAATACACCATGTAACTAACAGAGCTTACAGTATAATAGAAGAGACTAGAACCCATGACTTCAGGCTGTCAGTTCCAGGAGGGAGGAATTATATGAGTCTATTTAAGAAACAATTGTGATATCCAAGCCCAAAATGGTAAGGGAAACAAGAGAGCAAGAGGAGTCATATATTATGTTTTATTATGCTCCTTTAGATTGGAAATGAATATAGTTACAGTAAACACGGGACACAAGGAGAACTGGTGAAGGTAGGTATACTACTCTGATGTACTATAACTCAGTCTATTATATCACACTTGAATCATACATCGATGTAGCAAAATGTACTTTATTTTCAGATACTCTTTATGAAAAAGCAAACAATTTCCATAGAAGCTAGGGATAATCAAAAACTTATTTGGGATACTTTTGAGAATGAAGGCTATGTGTATACTATGTGGTATTAGGTACCCTTATGACAAATCATACACAGAAGAGCCATTGACAAATCAACCTTTCAGAAGTGGGCTGACGGTTTCTGACAGCAGTATAAAGCCGTCTTTCAGAGCTAGTAATTCAGTCAGGCCTATCTGAATCATTTCCTCTATAAATTGTCTTTAGTGGGCTACAAGCAAAAGCACCAGTGAACTAATAATTATCACTTCTTTGTCATCAGAGTGGCCTAGGTTAGGAAAATGCCACCTTAAAATTAATTTCATAATTTTTTATCCACCTGAGATCATTGTTATTAAAGTATAGCATATTTGCATGTGATCTGGTTTTTTATATGTATGGATCCAGAAAATCAGTATGATAATAAAGATAAATCTGTACTTTGGAATTAGTTTAGACTCTCTGATTTATTAAATCAAATATTTTGACCAAATTAACCATGCTATTCATTTAAAATAGACCAGTAGATACAGCTTTAGTCTTTTATTATTTTTCTTTCCCTTCCCTTGAATAAAAAATTATATTACATAATGAACTAAATCATAAACCGCATATTGAAAATTGGTCCATACTACAACTTTGTATTAATGATGCAGCTGATGAAAATAAGTATCAATAACCTAAAGATGCATGGTGCTAGGGACAAAGGTGGCATTTTACATTTTTATTAACACTTGTAATTTTCTCCTGCTTGATTTCTTTTAGGCCAAGCCCAATTTCTTCTAAACCATGGGTCAGTGAGCTCATGCTGATTCTCATATGAACAATGGGCTTGATTTTGCAAAGATATCACCAACTACCAATACCCAAGTCTAGCTACCATCATTATAAACAACCTAGACTAGAACAGTATGAATTTGAATGCATTATTTTCTTTCATTTCACTAATATGGCAATCCTGGACACCATCAGAATTGTCTATATTTGTGAAACATTACATTTTTAAGTGTTCTTAATGTGATAGTAACAAAATAGCACAGAACAAGCAAAATATTATCCTTTTATACATATTTGTTTTCCTTCCTTGTTAAACATCACAGGAAGAAAAAGAATACACTTTAAATGATCTTTATAAGGTAAAGTTTTGCATTAAATTATCTCCTATAGCCTGTAAGTTTAAGAACCACAGGGTTTCACTAAAATATGATGCATATCTGCTTTAGTAGCTTTTCTATATCCTCCCAAATGAAAACAATATTATATTAATAAATCATAAGAGGCTTCTATTAGCTTGATAAGTATATTTAAAATACAAGTTAGAAAGGGATTTGTTTAAACACTTTAAATAAGTCCTTATCATACTATTCTAGTAATGTCAAATACAATTTTAATTTTTAAAAGATTTTAGTTAGAAATTTAATCTTTGAAAATATTAATAACAGCTTACAGCAGGTAAGCTATAAAATAACACTGGATGCTGTCTATTTAGTTTCTGGTTGAAAAAGCACAGCAGTACTTTAGTTCATTACCTTTGAAAAAAACAGTAACAAGATAATACAGCTGCCTCTGATTAAGATGTAAATTCTTTCTAATTAGAATGTAAATTCTTACATTTAAATGAAGACATCAATTGTCAGGATGCCATATGATATCTTATTCCACCTTGCCTGAATGAAGCCCTCACTGCTCATCTATGGCACTAAAATAGTTTTGCAATCCCTTTGTTCTCTGATTCTTGTAATATTCTCTCTTCATGTTCCCTTTTCACATTGCTTTTGTTTGTTTTCCCCCTTGCATCTGATATTGTTGTGCCTTGGGATTTTGCAGAAATTTGGAATGAAAATTGAGTTCAGTCAGTGCCAGTATTTGCTTGTGCCTCAATTACTTCTGCTGAATTTTCCTCAATGCAAATCAGGCAGGTTGCATAAAGTGGTGCATGTATTTGAAATAATTAATTTTCCGTAAAATGATGGATCAAGTCCAATCAACCTTCATGAAATCTAAATAATAGAATAGAGAATTAGAAATTAATTAACATTTTGTGTTGTTAATACTTTATAGTATAAACTAGCAATAGTAAGTTTTACTGTAGGTTCTAACTTTTTCTTTATTAAAGGTTGATGAAAACCTTCTGCGTCAATCATTTCTTTCCAGAAATATGTTAACAAAGAATCCTATATCAATAGCATTGAAGCAGAGTTTTCAAAGATTATATAAACAATTAAGCAGTGAGTTGAATTATTTGTGCTTCTCATTACTGAGTAATAGTGAAGTTTTATCTTGAATGATGCATACCAGTTTATAGAAATCTGCTGTCAGTCAAGGCCATGAGCCTCTGGGCATAGTATCATACCTTTCTTTTACATCACATTTCTTCAACCAAAAGAGGTATAGCTTTAGAGGCAAACCAACTCAACCAACCTTATACTGCTAGGGAAGGAGAAACCTAGAAATTGAAAGAATGCATTGGTGATACAAGAGTACCTCCCTAGGTTTGTTTGTTTGTTTGTTTGTTTGTTTTAACTTTTTATTATAGAAAGCTTCAAACAAATACAAAGTAGAGACAAACATAATAAATCCTATGTACACATCAACCATCATCAATCATCAAGGAGCTAACAGGGAAATAAAACATACAAACCTGAAGTAATGATGAATAACATGCAAATAATACAGAATAATGCACAATAGAAGTGAAAATGCAGTTAGAGAACATTAGTGCTGTTGATGCCTAGAGAAGATTAGTTTGTGTTGAGTGGGCAGAGAAGAGAAAGAACATTCCACGCAGAGTACAGATGCCATAAGAAGAGATTTAGGAATGACCAAAGTCTGTGATAGTATAGAAGAGACTGGTAAGATTTGAGAAGAAGTTTCATGTTTGTAAAAGTAGTTAATTTTGGTAAGGGAAGGGATTTGAGAAGCAAGCAATACATTTTAGTACAAATTAGCCAAAGATATAATTTCAATTTTGGAGTAATGGTATCAAAAATACGTTCTCTTTGGGGCACCTGGGTGGCTCAGTCGGTTAAATGTTCGACTCTTGATCTCAGCTCAGGTCATGATGTCACAGTTTGTGAGATCGAGCCCCACATCAGGCTCTGGGCTGACAGCACAGTGCCTGCTTGAGATTCTCTCTCTTCTCTCTCTGCCCCTCCCCCACGTGCATGCATGCTCTCTCTCAAAATAAAAAAACATTAAAAAAAACTATTTAAAAAACCTTCTTTGCCTAAACGAAAATCTCTCTTACTGTAATTAAAATTCTTTCCTTATTTTTATCTTAATGTGTTTGCAAGTAGAAAGACATTTCTAGTGACTGAAGACCCACTCACACACAAGTAGTACAAGTACCCAAGTAATCAAGAGAAATATCTAGTGACTGAAGACCCACTCACACACAAGTAGTACAAGTACCCAAGTAATCAAGAGAAATATCATTGTTATTATTCATATAGTCCCTTGAAAGTTGTTTAAAACCACAACATATAGGGGTGCCTGGCTGACTTAGTCTGTAGAATGTGTGACTCTTGGTGTTGGGATCATGAGTAGAGCTTTTTTTTTTTTTAAGTGACATACTTGGTTTTCCACAATTCCAAGTTTGTGGTATTATTTACAGACAGTATTAGTTTCCCATTGCTACTGTAAGAAATTACCACAAACTTAGCAGCTTAAACAATACAGATTTATTTTCTTCAGTTCTGGAGGACAGAAATCCAAAATGAGTCTTAAAGGGCTAAAATCAAGGGGTCAGGAAAACTGAGTTCCTTCTGGAGGCTTTAGGGAAGAATTCATTTCCTTGCCTTTTCCAGATTCTAGAGGCAACCTGTATTCCTTGGCTCATGACCCCATTCCTCCTTCCTCAAAGCTAGCAATGTTAGACTGCATCCTTCTTACACTGCCATTTCTGGTTCTCTCTGCTACCTCTCTCTTTCACTTTTAAGGACCCTTGTGATTACATTGGGCCCACTAGAATAAACACAGCCCCTATTTTAGGATCAACTGATTAGCAATCTTAATTCCATCTGTAACCTTAATTCCCCTGTAGTATGTAAAGTAACATGTGACAGGTTCCAGGGATTAGGATGTGGACAACTTTGAGGGACCATTATTCTGCCATTCTTACGTTTCTTTCATATTTGCTCACAGTAACCACTTTGATAGACCGTAGAGACAGAATGACTTCATTGGCTCAGAAAGGAAGTCTTTCTCTGATTTAAAATAAACTAATATTGGGGCTCCTCGTGGCTCAGTCAGTTAAGCTTCCAACTCCTGATTTCAGCAAAGGTCATGATCTCATGGTTTGTGAGATTGAACCCTATGTTGGGCTCCATGCTGACAGCATGGAGCCTGCTTGGGATTCTCTCTCTCCCTCTCTCTCTCTCTCTGCCCCTACCCTGCTCACTCACTCTGTCTCTCAAAATAAATAAACTTTAAAAATAATTATAAAATAATATGTATCATTTGAGCTGGTTTTCAGAAAAAAAGAGGAATTAGACTAAGTATTACAAATTGCAAGTGCAGGATGAAAGATTAACATTTTTACAAAATTGTATACTAAAATCAATCATTGTAGACCTGACCAAAAAACAATTTCAAAGAAGGGGTAAGAGGGCATTTAGGTGGCTCAGTCAGTTAAGCATCCATCTCTTGATTTTGGCTTGGGTCATAATCTCATAGTACATGAGATTGAGCCCCACGTGGGGCTCTGCACTAACAGCATGGAGCCTGCTTGGAATTCTCTCACTCCCCCTCTTTCTGCCCCTCCCCACTCATGCTTCATCTCTCTCCGTCTCTAAATAAATAAAACTTAAAAAAAGTAGGGGGGAGGATAAGAAACTAGCTTTTTTTTTTTTGAGTACTTACTATGTGGCAGACACTAGTATGTATTTTACAAATATTCCTGCCTCTTAAACACTTCTATAATTAAGTATATTTTCCCCCTTCTAATGACAAGAAAGCTAAATCTGGATTACTTTAAGTATTCCCAAAAGACACAGTTAATGAGAGATCCCAAAGTTTTCATACTACACCAGGCTAAATTCTGTGAAATGTGAATTGTATCTATCAGTCAAGAAATGTTTTTTCAAAGGACCAAGACATTCAAAGTATTATGGAGTCAACAAGCAAGTATGAGACACAATCCCTACCTTTAAGGCATTTATAACCCAGTTGTAGAAATAAGACAAAGCATCGTGCTTTAAATAAAGATTAAGATAGGCTTGGTTTAGAACCCTTGTTCTTTTACTATTTAATCGTTACTATATGTGAGCCTAGGTTTCCTTTCCTGTCTCATAAGGTTGTTACAGAGATTAAGTATACATGAAATCACTTAGCCCAGGTTCTGGCATATAGCAAGTACTCAGTAAATAGTAGCTGCAATTATTGTAATAAAATTCTATCAGTACAAGGGCTGAGTTAACGATTATCCAGTCAAGGGATATAGGAGTTCAGTGGAAGAAAAGCTATATGATGAGTGATTTCGTGTTAAACTTGCAGGGATATACAAGGATTTCTTGTATTTATGAATGTCAGGAGTAGTGGTGCAGCATAGTGGTAAAGTGCTCTAGCTCTGGAAAAAAAAATGCCTGGTTTCAAATTCCATCTCTTTATTAATTGCCTGTGCTTTGGGCTCCTCATTTGTATAATAAGGATCAATATAGTACCTACATCATGGGGCTAAATGAGAGGATTAAATGATTATGCAAAATGCTTAGAAGAGTAACTGGCACGTAGTTAAGTGCCAAGTAAGTTATTGTTAGTGTCGAGGATACACCTTGTATAGCCCATCCCCAGTGATCCATTATGGTTGACAGTGACAGTAAAGAATACATGTAGTCTCAGTTTCCCATAGCCATATAAGTGATTTGCACAGCTGGACAGCATCACAGGTAGGATGGACATTGTATAAGGAAACATGTATCTACAATGTTCTTCGCAGTGTGCTTCAGGTAAGACAAAATGTCAAACACTCTTAATTTCTAGAAATTCCCTGGCTGATGAGGAGACAAAACTGATGGTGAATGAAATAGAGATTAATTAAATTCTAACATGAGGGTTAACTGCCTTCCGAGCGTAGTAGGAATTCAGAGAATGGAGAAGTCTTTATGGATCATACCATCTTAGTAGAGAAAGTAGGGCTTGAACTAGGCCTGGAATAATGGGTGAGATTTTATTGAATGGTAAGAAGGTGATAGACAATTCTGAACATCAAAAACTGCCCCCAGTCTAGACTATCATGCATTTTTTGTTCTAACCTTTCTCCCCAACTTGTTAAATAAGCAGCAGCAAAGAAAGGAAAAAGTGAATAAGGAAGCCACAAATGCCATAAACCCATGAAATCATAAATTGTTTTATATTGAAGGAATTTAAGAACAAAGAATTCATGGACAGAACGTAGGTGTTCCAGGAACTTGGGTGGAAGAGAATTTCTTCTTTATATTCCTAACCTCCCACTGAAATTTAATGTTTTCTTAATTATGAATATAGGCAATAAACCACAATTAGCGTTAGCACAGATTTTTTTTGTGTAAGATTGTAACTATACATGTATCTTGAAATACCATTTATATTCATTTCCTTTGCTGTATGTATGAAGCCTACTGCTATTCTTACTATTTAATAGTTAATTTAAAAAGTAGGGGCCCCTGGGTGGCTCAGTCGGTTGAGCATCTGACTTCGGCTCAGGTCATGATCTCGCAGTCCGTGAATTCAAGCCCTGCGTCAGGCTCTGTGCTGACAGCTCAGAGCCTGGAGCCTGCTTCAGATTCTGTGTCTCCCTCTCACTCCGACCCTCCCCCACTCATGCTCTGTCTCTCCCTGTCTCAAAAATAAATAAAAACATTTAAAAAAAATTTTTTTTAAAAACAAAGGTATTCCTATATCAAATGAATAGGATCAATGAATTTATTATTAGATAACATTTCAATGCAATTTGTTTCCTTTGTAAACTAGTGTATTTTATTTTATACATTTAAAAGCATTATTCTGGGGGTGCCTGGATGGCTCAGTCTGTTAAGCATCCGACTCTTAGTTTCAGCTCATGTCATGATCTTACCATTCTTGTGTTCAAGCCCCACATCGAGCTTTGTGCTGACAGCCTGGGGCCTGCTCTGGGTTGTCTCTCTCCCTCTCTCTCTGCCCCTCCCCACTCACACACACATTCTCTCAAAATAAACAAATAAACTTTAAAAATAAAAAATAAAAGTATTATTTTGAAAAGGAGTTTATGGATGTGGGAATCTATTGGATTTTTAGGTAACCACATCCATAGTAGACTCATACTGAGCTGACAGTCAACTAAAATCCCTTTTTTATTCTGTATTTATTTCCTAATGTAGGCAATTAATATTACTGTCCAGCCAATGGCTGCAACTGATTGACAAATGTCATGCAGTTCTTAAAACAGCATTTTATATTTACCTGCATAAATATTAAACGCCTGAATAGAGCTGATTAACAATAATTATATATTTCTTTTATTCCTGGTTTTATTGAAATATAATAGTTATATAACATTATATTAGTTTAAGGTGTACATGATTTGATATATATATACGTTGGAAAATGATTGCCACAATAAGTTTAGTTAACATTTATTGCCTCACAGTTACAAAATTATTTTCTCTTGTAATGAGAACATTTAAGGTTTCCTCTCTTAGCAACTTTCAAATATAAAATACAGTACTATTAGCCATAGCATCCATGCTGCACATTACATCCCCAGTATTTATTTATCTTATAACTGGAAGTCTGTACCTTTTGACTACCTTCCCCCATTTCCCTCACCACTGTCCCCCCTCTGGCAATCTGTTTTCTGTTTCTACGAGTTCAATTTTTTTTAGGTTCCACATATAAGTGAAATCAAACAGTAATTGTCTTTCTATGTGTGACTTTCTTCTTTAGCATAATACCTATAAGGTCCATCCACATTGTCAGAAATGGCAGGATTTCTTTCTTTCTTATGGCTGAATACTACTCCACAGTATGTATGTATGTGTATATGTGTGTACATATACATATGTATATATACTTATATGAACATATTACATTTTCTTTATCCATTCATCTGTCAGTGAACACAGGTTGTTTCCATGTCTTGGCTATTGTAAATAATGTTGCAATCTTACATGGTAGTACAGATATCTTTTCAAGATAGTGATTTTATTTCCTTTGGATATACACCCAGAATGAAATTCCTGGATCATATGGCATTTCTTTTTTTTTTTTTTTTTTTTTTTTTAAGGCAACGTGAACCATCTCTTTTATTTATTTGTTTGTTTATAACTTTTTCTTTTAAGCTTTTACTTAAGTTCCTGGTAGTTATATTTTTAATTTTTTGAGGGACATCCATACTGTTCTTCATAGTGGCTGCACCAATTTACATTCACACCAAAAATACACAAGGGTTCCCTTTTCTCAGCATGCCCACCAATACTTGTTATCTCTTGTCTTTTTGATGATAGGCATTCTATTCTATTAGGTGTGAAGTGATACCTCAATTGTGTTTTTGATTTGCAATTCCTTTATGTTTAGTAGTGTTGAGCAACCTTTTCATGTAGTGTTGGCCATTTATATGTCTTGCTTGGAAAAAGGTCAGTTCAGTTCCTCTGCCCATTTTTTAATCAGATTGTTTTGGGAGTTTTGCTATTGATTTTTATCCTTCATTTCATTAGTGTGGTATATCACATTGATTGATTTGCAGATGTTGAACCATCCTTGCATCTCTATAATAAATCACAGTGGATCATGGTATATGATCCTTTTGATGTACTTCCTGTATGCAAATAAATCTGCCAAGCAAAAATTATATATTTCTTCTAAAGACATCAGTGCTTTTTGGTTTGCTTTGTAGGGTGGGAAATAGAGAATGACTCTTTTGGTTATATTGCTGTGTAAACAAACCACCACAAAACTTACTGAGTAAAACAGTAATTTTATTATATGTAAGCCTTCTGTGGATCTGGAACTTGAGCAGGACACATCAAGTATGCTCCATGGATGGACTGTTCCATGATAGATAGGTCCTCAGCTGGAAAGATTTGGTGACTGAAGGTAGGAATCAACTAGGAGTATCTTCACTCCATGTCTAGTGGTGCATGCCAGCCATCAGCTGGGACCTCAGTTGAGGCTGTCCTCCAGAGCACCTATATGTAGCCTTTAGAGCACATGGCTTGGGCTTCCTCACAGCATGGAGGCCTCACCTTACATGGCAGTTGAACTCCTTAGATGGCAGCTCAGGCTTCTAAAAGTGAGTGTCCTAGAAAACAAGGTAGAAGCTGCCTGGTCTTTTATGATCCATTATAAAGCATCACATCTGTCATACTCCATTGGTTGCAACAGTCACCCAGATTAAAGGGGGAAAGAATTAATTTGATGCCATTTGCTGCCATTTGATCACACTTTACAAGACCACTTTGTACAAGAGCATGTGGAATGGGTGGTGCTGTGCAGTTATCTTTGGAAAATACAATCTTTACCTGTGAATAGATGCAAAACTGTGGTAGTATTTGAACAAGTGGTCAGCCAATGTCATGTTTTTGTGGAATCATTATAGGCGAAACATCATTTATGTAAATGGCTCAGATTTGAACTTGAGGGTTATAATTATGTTGTCTATCATTCTAGGAATGAAATTCCTCATTTGATTAGGGTTGGAGGAGAAGGTCTTTTCCAAATCTGAAAATTTGATCTTTCCAAAACTTACAGCTTTGTGTGTTTATTAACAGAAGATCTGCCACAATTATTATTTGGCATATATAATAATGAGAAAAGGAAAAAAAGGTTCAACTCCACTAAAAGTTTTGTTATATAGAGGAACCACAAGGGTAAACTTCATAGTGTATGAATTATACTGCAATAAACCTATTTTTTAAAAGAATCATAAATATAAATGTTAGCCAATGGTATACATGCCAAAGTCATTAGAGGTAAAATCTACTGATATGTACAAACTATTTTGAAATTCACCAAAAATAAAATAGATGGGTGGCTGGATAGATGTTTACAGAGATGATAAATTGAGTACAGAAAAAAAGTTGTACAATTCAGATGTGGTTGTATGAATGTTATCTTAAAAAATTCTTTCAATTTTTCTATAGGTTTGAAATTTTTCACAATAAAATATTGGGAAAAATCAGGAGACAACACTGAACAATCACTAGAATGGCCTAAAATTTTTTTGTATTTTTCAAGTGTTCATTCAAAGTTCTGACATAGTTTTGATATACTAACTACTACATCACCTATTTAACTGGACAATTACTTGGTAACAGAGAAAGCAGAAAGGAAGAGTTAAACACAAAACCTCACCACAGTCCTGGGACTGTCAAATCAGAAACATTCAAGACCAGTAATTATAATTAAAATTTTGCCACTAGAAAAGCAAAAACTCTACACTTAATGTGTAAACAGAGTTTGATCTCCATCTCGAATGTTGTTTGCCCTGTTAAAATCTTACACCTCTTTTTTTCTCTCTAGGCAATTACTTTTAATTTTTTTCCTTTTCTTTGACCTCAGCAATATGTTCCCTGTTTACATTATTCATGGAATCATGAAGGGTCACTATTGTCTGCCCAATCCCAAAATAGTTTGGCACTTTTTCAAATTGGTTTGCTTGAATTGTACTGAAGTGGTAACCCGCTGATGCAGGCATACACTCCAGCACTCTTGTGCTCTAGTCAGGCCAAAAAAAAAAAAAAAAAAAAAAGATAAAAGGAATGAAAGTGTCTTTCGGTTGCTAAGCAAAGGAGTAGCTGGTAAGGAATAATAAAACTTTAGCATTTTTTAAGTCCTGTGGTAAAATTTGTACACATTGAAACAGTTAATACCTTAACTGAGAATAGTACTAACTAACCAATTGAGGTCACTCAACAGAACAAGTAAACATTGAAATTGCCCTTTTAAAGTGTCCATCAGTGCCCGGTCCTAACTGTGACGTGCTAGGTAGAACGCTCGCACTTAAGAAACGTAAGCACCATAAGTAGGAAGAAAAGTTGGAGAGGACACCAGGGCATGAGCAGATTCGCACTGCAAGATAAAGCAAAAGGAAGATAAGTGCCAAGGACCAGATGGAATGAAATCATGTTCCCCTGGCTCTCTTGCCCAACCTGAGAAGCCAGGCCAGGGGAGTTTGTGATCATGGTACAAGAATGGGGGGCTATTGCTAATGCATAAGCTGCCCCATCAGTCAAAATCTCTATTCAATATGCTTGATACCTCCCTATTTTGTATTTAGTTTTGGATTCTTATCTGAAACATGGCAGATTTAGGAGCTGACTCATATTTTGTTCTGCTTGACTTTCATTTCCAAGTACATATTCAGGCTTTGTTTGCCCAGTTTTGTTGTTTGTGTGGTTGAATGCTATCCCTGGAAAGATGTACTTTTGAGCTAGTGTGAAGTCAATGACTTCCCTTCAGCATTCATGAGGAAGTTCTGAAGTTTCTGTTTCAAGGCTTTGACATGTCAGCATGTGTAAATCTACTCTGATGCCAAGATGCCTTATGCCAATAGGTTCCTTTTGATCTTGGTATGCAAGATTTTCCTTGTGGCTATTAACCTGTTGCCATTAAAAGAAACAAAATTATACGATTATGGTCTACAACATAGGTTATAGCAAATATAATTAGTACTGTACCACAACACTGCTTTTGTTTTCTTAGAATTTTTCACTATTTTGGCACTTAAAAAAAAAAATCTGTTTTCTAAAACTGCATTCAACTCCTGATTTTCCATTCAACCCATGATGATGCTTCCCAACTGCTCAGCTGGAATCTGGATTTGCCTTCTTTCATTCAGCATACTTTTGAACCAGTGGCAAGTCTTGTTGTGGAGAATATTTGGGGTAGCAAATTCTAATTTGGCAGCACCCTGGGGACATTAATCAATCAGAAAATATAAATGAGCAAATCATTTCTCAGATGAAATGCTTCGATTGAGAACAATATTGAAATGAAAACACCAAAATGTTGACTGAACTAAAAACATGTTTACAGTTCGTTGGAACCATGGTACTATTGATTTTATTTTTGTTGCTTTTATCAGGCTTGATCTTTCAGCCTTTATGATTTAAATAATTGGCAATCACTTCTTAGCTGTTCTAAACCTGAGTTCACCTTTACTACTTGCTCCCTGACTGATACCATAACCCTCTCCATTGCCTTCCTCATTTCCATTATATCCCCATCTCAGCCTGATACACAATCCCATCATCAGAAGCTTTCACAATAGGTTGTTGCTCCATAGTATATTATTGGGTGAAAATTATAATTTAACTGTAGTTGGTATCATCAGCATATAAACATGCACAGTATTTCATATATTTAAGTAACTGAAACATTCCTCAGATAAAAAGCACACTTACCCAGGTTGGCCACTGGAAGTAAGAGAAGACTTCCCACAGAAAAC
The DNA here is from genome assembly GCF_014898765.1 of Herpailurus yagouaroundi. Taxonomy (NCBI): domain Eukaryota; kingdom Metazoa; phylum Chordata; class Mammalia; order Carnivora; family Felidae; genus Herpailurus; species Herpailurus yagouaroundi. Next base: position 20,058,785 of record NW_024412418.1, on the reverse strand, counting down.
TTTTAAAATACTGTTTTTGTTGTCTGTTTTCAGTGTTTATTCTTTTGTCCAGAAAGTTAATCATTAAGATTTGAAAATTCAGGAAGGAGGCAGTACTTGATTTCTACTACACGGATTGGGGAGAATGGTAATCTTGAAAATGTTGAGCTAGAATGAATTTAATTAGAGTCATTCACTTTAAAATTTAACAGTGTTTGTGATTATCATTGTTTATATTCCCATAGTTTAATAACTTAGCATCTGTGACTTCTCAGTGATAATGCCTAGTAAAAGTGCCTGTTTTAAAAGCTTCCTGTGGAGGAGTGCCTGGGTGGCTCAATCAGTTGAGCAACCAACTCTTAGTTTTGGCTCAGGTCATGATCCCAGGGTTGTGGGATCAAGCCCCCAATCGGGCTCCGTGCTGAGAATGGAGCCTGCTTAAGATTCTCTGCGTCTCTCCCCTACACACACTCACTCTCTGTCTTTCTCTCTCTAAAATAAAAAAAATAAAAAAAATTAGATAGATAAAAAGCTTTCTTGGAAGAAAGTAAGCCTTGCAGGCAGGCCAGGCAGCATAATTTGTAGGGCCCCACGAAAATGAAAGTATAGGGCCCTTTGTTCAAAAAACTGGAAAAAGTGCTATTAAAAGTAGAAAAATATGGGGTGTCTGGGTGGTTCAGATGGCTAAGCATCAGACTTGATCTTAACTCAGGTCATGATCTGAGCTGACAGTGCAGAGCCTGCTTGGGATTCTCTCTCTCTCCTCTCACTCTCTGCCCCTTCCCTGTATACACACTGTCTTTCTCTCAAAATACATAAACAAACTTTTTTAAAAAATACTAAAATATGAAGCTTTTTCCTTTCTTCCATGGTCTCTGCCCCAACCTACAGTAGTGTTTCCATTTGCTAATTTAGGTCATGCTCCTTCAGGCACTTGGATACTCTTAGAGCACAGAATCTCGCATGCCCTGGGGCCTCTCCCTATGACTTGAGGGAGGAAAGGGGGTACAAGCAGCCCATCAGATGTCATGTTCCCCTCCTGCCAGCCACCAGACTGATAACACTGTGCCTTGGCCAGAGATGGGAAAATTGAGCCAGTCTTCTCTCTTTCCTACAGCCTCACTGCCCCAACCCACATCGGGTGGGTATTGCATCCTCCGCATTGGAACATGACAATTTCCACATTGCAACCTCCACAAGGTGGAGTAGAACAGCTGTGTAGAACAGCTAAGTAGAACTCAGTTTTAGAAACCTTCTAAACTCAGGTTTAGAAGCTTGCCCCTTCCCAGCGCCCACCAAATGCTCTGTGATACTGCCCACCCTAGGCAGGACAGCTGCCTCCATGTTCTACTTCAAGATGTGGGGTACATGCCAACCCTGACCCTTCCCGCACCAACCCAGGCCCTGAACAGGGGCAGAGAGCAACAACATACACTAGAAAGGGAGGCCAAGGAATGGGAGAGTGGTGGGGGCTAAAGCCCCAGGAGATGGCAGAGCAGGCAGTGGAAGACCCATCGTGGGAGACCAGGAGGAGGGAACGCTACATACAGAGGCCAAGTCCCCTCCCCCTCCTTACATGCTCAACTGTCCCATCAGACTCCATCTATAGAACACAAATCTACAGATACAATTATTAAGAATGTCAGCCCCAATTTCTCACTCTCAAAATAAATAAATTAAAAAAATTTTCAAAACAGCAGTCATAGAACATGAAATCCCAAGTGCTGGGCCTTTCTATGTGACACCCATGAAACTGCCTGCAGGCTAAACCCAGTCTACCCATAAATAATAAGATAATGGCTAATATCTGATATGCCAGACACTGTTCTAAGCATTTTACATGTATTAATTCATCAATCCTCAAAAGATTTTATGAAGTATGTCCCATTGTTATCTACATTTTACAGATGAAGCTACTGGTATCCAAGGTCACTCTAGTAAAGGGCACACTGAGGATTCAAACCTAGGCAGTCTGGCTCCCAGAGATCCTTACTGGAGAACAAAGAGAGGAATGAATAAACAACACATTCGCTGAAAAAGCAAATCATAATTATAATCACTGTGCAGTGTTGGAGTCTTTGTCTTTTTTAATTTTTTTTAAGTTTATTTATTTTGAGTGGGGGGAGCATGAGAAGGGTAGGGACAAAGAGAGAGAGAGAGAGAGAGAGAGAGAGAATCTCAAGCAAGTTCCACACTGGTAGTGCAAAGCCCAACAAGGGGCTCAATCCCGTGAACTTCAAGATCATAACCAGAGCCGAAATCTAGAGTCAGCTGCTTAACCAACTGAGCCACCCAGGCACCCCAGGAGTCTTTGTCTTAAAGCAGATTTCTAGAAGATAAGATACTGATTGATTGTAGATACCTTGGGTACTTCCTTGTAATAGGTGATTGCCTTGATATAATCAGAGCATCAAAAGGAACTAGAAATATATAGGCTTCTCTATGAAGTAATGTCAAAGGACTGGAGAGATTAAATGAAGAGCAGAGGGAATCTGTGGATACTCCTAGAATTGTAACCTTCTGCACATGTCTCCTCCAGCCTTCACTCTGCATTGCCCTGTCCATGGTTATGCAGCTAATTAATGATAGAGTTGGACCCCAGACCTCTTTGTCACAGACAAGGAAGTGGAATGGAAGTTACCTCTGTTACCAGTCACCTCTGTTGTATTCTTGGTATGTGCTTAGACCTCTCCTTGAGAAAGCTGGACTAGGGAGAAATAGTGTGGGGCAGGGAATAAGGGAGGTCAACCAATGTCTACTATAATGCTGACTTTATTTCCTTTTTATCTCCCTTATTAAAGGTGATTTCACATTTCATTGTGTACAATACTCATGTGGACTGCAACCACTTCATTGTAATCATAATTGCTAATATAGTCACTATTTTAATTAAAATGGCTATTATAAAATCTTGACTAATTATAATGGAGGAGTTGCTGGGTCAACTTGTCTAACCCATCCCTCCAAAATAGGGGAATTCAAAGATAATATGTAATGTAACACCTTGACACCTGTGCTTTAAAATTGCCAACAAGATAGGTTCTAATAATTCTCATTTACATTATTTGTGAAATTTGCAAGTAACAAGGCCAGAGGCCATGATAGTTGCTTCCTCCACTTTCTTTTTTACTCCAGAGTATAATGTTCCATATGTATGGAATAAGAGTCAAGGCCGGTCTGTTTATTTAGCCAGTTTATTGAGGAAGCTCAACTCTAGAAGTATAGACATTAAACAATTTTCTTTGTTCTCATGGTGGCTTTCAACTGTCAAATCTTTTCCTTAGTATATCTTTGTCCTATTTAACGACCTTTGGGGTCACATGTTTATTACAATTCGTATTGTTTAAAACTTTAATCTTAAGTGCAGTTTAAAATTTCATCTGCCCTTTACTCAGTGCAGGCTTAAACTGGGATCATCACCGTTTGAGGAGTTGAAGGTGCTAGAGAATAGAGTCTGGTTATGAAGATTTGGGCTTTCTCTCCTCTTCGTAAGGCCCAGTTCCTCCAACTTATACGGTCGGGGAGAATGGAGTGGTAACAGAGTATGTGTTTCTTTACACAGCCGGCCACTCTTAGGGTCCCCTGTTGATTATGACTACTTCTCTGACTACCTCTGAGGCAGGCATCCAAGTGCTGGTCCTCCCGAGGGCTAGATATCTGAGTGTCTCAGAGGGCACCGTAGGGTTGGTTGTCCACACCGTGGTGTGTTCTGACGTCAGAATGCAGCAGTTGTTCCACCTCCTCTCCTGCCCACAGTGGTGCGCCTCACCAACCTCTTACTGACGGGCTTCCCTTGCCAAGCAGGACATCATCTGGGGTAGTACCCCAGCGAGCTGACTGAAACGTACCTGCCCCATGTCGCACGGGACTTTCCTACGTCCTCACTAGGCCAACCCGTGGAAATGCACGCTTTTCCTCCACTGCCCCTCTGTCTGCCCTGCCAGTCCTCCCTAGTTCTCTCTGCCTTGCTCAAGTAGGCACAGGGACGGATGAGCACATTCTCTGCCTACACAGATGTCTAGTGGCGAATTAAATGCCAATCTTTTCATTTTACAGCCAGTCTGTTGGAGCTCCAACAGCACCTTTGCACTAGCTTTACAGAGTAGAATCTTCTCTCACTATAAACATTGTATTTCCCACAAAGACCAGTGGCCCCATAACTCTTAGCCTCTTTTCCTCGAACCTCTTATGTGGTGGTTGGGGTGATGGCTGTGGTACATTTTGCTACCATTAGTCTTGGGAGGTGTCTGGGCCCAACTGCTAAGGACTCCACTCCTTTAGGCCTGACTTAGTCAACGAGGAGTCCATCCTGTCAAGCAACAGTACAAGTACCACTCACCATGCTTTTACAATTTTGCTGATCAAAGGAATAATTTTTAATGCACAGCAAAGTCCTTGAAAAGTCCTTGGCACACAGTAAAAATTAATGTTCATTCTTTTGCCCTTTCAAAAAAGACAGAGATTCCAAGAGAAGGCTTAGCAAAGGAGGATAGGGTATCAAAAAGACTTTGACAAAATGAACAGAATTGGAAAAAAAGGTAGTTCAGCCACAGGAACACATGAACAGAGGTTGAGATATGGAAAAGTGGAGAGCAGATTCGGAGAAAGTGAGTAAACTTTTTGGTAGCAGAAAAACAGCATATTGAATTAGAAAAACAGGCTGGGAGGGCCACCTGGGTGGCTCAGTCAGTTAAGTGTCTGATTTCGGCTCAGGTCATGATCTCACAGTTCGTGAGTTTGAGCCCCGGGTGAGGCTCTGTGCTGACATCTTGGAGCCTGGAGCGTGCTTCAGATTCTGTGGATTCTGTGGCTCCCTCTCTCTCTGCCCATCCCCCCTTGCACTCGCAACCTCTCTCTCTCAAAAATAAACGTTAAAAAAATTAAAAAAAGAAAAGCAGGCTGGGAACATCTGATCAGGGGGTTTTACTGAAGACAGGATTAAGGAATGTAAATCAGGGCACAGTGGAAAGGCTTTTCAGCAAAGAAAGTGGCATATTGAAAATGGCACATTTGAAGAAGTTGACTCTTAGGTAACATGCAGAATGGAGTGGAAAAAAAGGAAACCAGTGAGGTAGTATTGTAACAAATTAAAAAAGGAAGAAATGAGGGGCAGAGGTGCAGTGCAGGGGAACACATAGAAAAGGAAAATATAGGGGCACTTGGGTGGCTCAGTCGGTTAAGTGTCCGACTTCGGCTCAGGTCATCATCTCATGGTTCGTGAATTCAAGTCCTGCACTGGGCTCTATGCTGACAGCTCAGAGTCTGGAGCCTGCTTCAGATTCTGTGTTTCCCACTCTCTCTCTGCCCCTTCCCTGCTCTCTCTCTCTCTCTCTCTCTCTCAAAAATAAATACTAAAACAAAAAGAAAAGGAAAATATAAGCAATATTGGAATCATTTGTGATTTTTGGTGACTAATCTTATAGGCTAGGATATGCCAGCATGTCCAAAATGCATGCTGTGTAACACCATTCCTATCAGATGCACCAAGTCAGCAAAGCATTCTCTAGTCAAATGAGCTGAGGAAACTCAGCATAATGCTTAGGGATTCAGAATTAAAGTAACATAGCAATCCTAAAGGAACAAGAAAAAGTACGTAACTTAGTTTAATGTAACATTTCCCAAAGTCATTTGATTATAAAACCCTCTTTTTTATAACTCCTATCGTACAGATTCCGTGTTCAAAAAAACACTTTGACAACCACTACACCATGTTATACTGTTATGAATAGACTAACATGTTGATGTGCACATTAATATTGTAATGTTACTTAGCAAACAAAAAACAAAAGTATAATTTATGATAAACTCAACTTCTGGGTAGAAAATACTTCTTCTTGGACTCTCTAAACTTGAGCTATATCTTTTGAGGCTTGACCTTGTCTCTTACTCAAAATAAAATATTCTTTTGTAACATAAGACCAAGCACAAGTGGCTCCAATTTTATAAATTCTGGGATTGACTTTTGTGGCCTTAAGAAACATATACCTCAATATTTGTGTCCTCAGCTCAGGTCTCGGGAAAAAAAAAAAAAGCTTTATTTCTAAATTTATTTTATTATTTATTTTGAGAGAAAGAGTGCACACATGTACATGGGGGAAGGGCAGAGAGAAAGGAGAGGAGAGAGAGAGAGAGAGAGATAGAGAGAGAGAAGGGAAAGAGGAGAGAGGAGAGAGAATACCAAGCAGGCTCCACACTGCCAGCTCAGAGCCCAGTGCGGGACTCAATTCCATGAACTGGGAGATGATGGCCTGAGCTGAAATCAAGAGTTGGATGCTTAACCGACAGAGCCACCCAGGTGCCCCAAGAGCTTTATTTTTAGAGTGCCTTTCCCCTTTAAAGTGAGCACATGTAAAACAAGGATTTTGTTCAGAGAGTAATAAGATGAAAGCATTCTCATTCATTGTATATTATGTTACACACAATAAGTGCTAACTAAAACTTTGAAAGTAAGGCAGATATTAATTACACTTTATACACAGAAATTTGAGACTTAACGATGGCAGTTTATTGGCTCAGGATAGCTAGTTTATGATAGAACCAGGACTTAAGAGAATCAGGTCACTTGTTCTTTTTAATAAAGCACTCCACCTTAAAGAATAAAAGTAAAATAACCACTTTTGTTGAATGTCAAAAGGACTTTTCCTTTATTTGTAAATTATTCCAAACTTCTTTTTTTTTTTTTAATTTTTTTTTTCAACGTTTATTTATTTTTGGGACAGAGAGAGACAGAGCATGAACAGGGGAGGGGCAGAGAGAGAGGAAGACACAGAATCGGAAACAGGCTCCAGGCTCTGAGCCATCAGCCCAGAGCCTGACGCGGGGCTCGAACTCACGGACCGCGAGATCGTGACCTGGCTGAAGTCGGACGCTTAACCGACTGCGCCACCCAGGCGCCCCTATTCCAAACTTCTAAAGAGACCTAGTCACAAAAGCGACTGTGTTCACATTTATTCCTGGACAGAGGTCCCTCCCTTCCACACAATTATTAATGTCATTGAATGTAGTAAATGTGTCTACCTTGCCTTTACACTTCCACTGTATCTACTACAGAATACCAAAGACTAGTAAACGCTGACTCTCAGAGCAGGAATAATGCCCAACTGAGTAATAAATAAGCTGAGACTCAAGTAGTGAATCACTATGGTCCCCGGGCAGGTTGATGGCAGGCAGAGCACACATCTTAAATGTCTTTTAGCACAAACACCACGTAGCACTGTGCATGCAGAATAGGTTCTCCAGGTACACATCTGTTGAATGGCCCCCAGTTTGTATATCTCCAGTATATTTCTTCACTTGAACAGTCTCATCTATCTCTAAAATAATAGTGCCCGTTACTTTATTTATTTGTTTGTTTGTTTATTTAAGTAAGCTCTACACCCAACAGGGGGCTTGAGCTCATGACCCCGAGATCAAGAGTTGCATGCTCTACCAACTGAGCCAGCCAGGCACCCAATACTGCCCATTACTTTAAATCAAGCGTGATTATTGCTATGATATTATTTTTTTAAGCTAATAGACAAAAGCTGATAAAAGAAATAAACTTCAGGGCGCCTGGGTAGCTCAGTCGGTTAAGCGACCAACTTCGGCTAAGGTCATGATCTCGCAGTCTGTGAGTTCAGGCCCCGCATTGGGCTCTGTGCCAACAGCTCAGAGCCTGGAGCCTGCTTCGGATTCTGTGTCTCCCTCTCCCTCTGCCCCTCCGCTGCATGTTCTCTGTCTCTCTCTCTCTCACACAAATAATAAACATTAAAAAAAAAAATTTATTTTAAGAAATAAACTTCACTTCCAACAATGGGAAAATGGTGAAATAAGTTTTAAAAGCCATTTGTTTTATATCTTTAATAATGTTCAAATACTAGGTTAATAAAGAGGGAAAAATGATTTTATTTTATCATTTTTCTCATATTAAATTTTTTGATGTCTTTTATAAAATATTTTGCCATGATGATATATATAGTTACATAGTTGTTCATTCTGAAAAATGGCTTTGATAATAAAGAATATATAATCTGTTAAAAGGAAGGATAGTTACCTCAAGGAATGCAAGTAGGGAGTTAGGAGTAGGGAAGGGCACTCTTAGTTTTTGCTTTACATATATTTTGTGTTACGTTTTATAGGATATTTGTTTATTAGAAGTGTATATTACTGTGATAATTTTTTTCAAAGTTCAAAAACTGATTTTAAAGAATTTAGGCATATAACTAACTTAGTGGGCAGCTACACTTTTGTCAAAAAATTAAGTATTTCGAACACATGGAGACTCTACAGAAGCTTCTATGTATCCATCACCTAATTGTGGCAAACACGAACATTTTAGGGAAGCACATTGTTGAAAAAGTAAATACCCCAAACATGCCCTGTTGACCAAGGGTAAATGTGAGTTCCTAGGTTCTTCCTGTCTGAATCAGTATCGGTACAGAACATGGCATATGCCATGGTAGCCCCAAGTCTCACACCACACCACCCTGCTGCAGAAACGATCGTAACCTTTGGTTGCTGGGCAATGGACAACATGGCAAACCTAGCTCCCTTCACTTCTACATTTATTTATCTAGATTAATGATGTAGACCATCATAAACAAACAAGATATTTGGTATATAAATAGGATGGCTTAATGCATTTCAGGAAATTTTAAGATTTTCCTTAGTGTCCATGTGTACTTTGGTGCTTTTAACCTCGAAAAGAGATATAGGTTGTTTGGAAACCAAAATTAAAGTTGGATTGAAAGACTACAATATAATGTCCTTACCTCATGATAAACAGTACCCTGAATCTTAGGGAGGCACGCTGGGCTTTCTATTTGAATTGTTTCCTAACAAATAGAGAGAAGTTATAGAATTATTCATTTATATTAAGGCACAGAATACTCTGATCCAGATAGAGGAAAGAATCTCAAGTAATTCTTGACTCTCATTCTCTACCAGAATTCAAAGGAAAATCAAACCCAAAAGATTTTTTTTTAACCAGTAAAACAAAAGGTTATAATTACAGCTAATTTTAGAACGTGCTTATTTATTTGTAAAGACTAAGAAAGTGAGAAATGCAGTAGATTTTGAAGTTTATAGAAGACATGACGTGTACCATCAGTTGTGACTGCTGTACCACACCACATTAACAGTACAGAACCTCCTCTGTCTCCATGCAGATTGTTTCCGCAATTAGTATCTATGTACTAAGTTAGCAATAAAAACATACATGGGTCCCTTTCCTTGGGCTCTGAGGTTCTTACAGAAGTGTTGCAAATATAATATGAAATAGTAGATAATTATTTTAGCAGTGAAGTGTAAAATGTCACCCATGAAAGAAATGGCTAATAAAAATAATAGTAGATATCAATAGTGCCATACAAGAAATTAGACATCAGGTGTCAAAAAAACCACTTTTTATTATACTCTACTCCCCCTTTTACTGGTTATCATGGTAATTTATATTAGTGAGAAAGCTTTGGGGTTTTCTGTCTGCATAACTGCTTCACTTACATAATGAATTGACCCATTTGCTAATAAAATTCAAACACTGGCTACCCTTCTTATACATCCAGTCAGTTCTATCATAGAATCAGTGGGCATAAGCAGAATTATCAAATTAGTTATGAGTGGGAGTGTGTGACACAGCCTAAATGAGGGCTCTTATCAAAAATGTTTGTTTTCTTCTGCCTTGTCTACATATAATTCAGCCACACTGACTACAGAACTATTTGTTTGGCTGAAATTTGTCCATCTTCAGATAAGTTAGTGGCTATTAATTGGTGAGATTATCTTATTTAAAAAGTCAATTTAAGGGGGCGCCTGGGTGGCTCAGTTGTTTAAGCGTCCGACTTTGGCTCAGGTCATGATCTCGCAGTTCGTGAGTTCGAGCCCCGCGTTGGGCTCTGTGCTAACAGCTCAGAGCCCGGAGCCTGCTTCAGATTCTATGTCTCCTCCTCCTCTCTCTGCCCCTCCCATGCTTATGGTCAATATATAATAAAAGTTATATATATACAGATATATATATATATTAAAAAGCCAATTTAAGAAAAGTCTTATAGTGATATCAACAAGATGACAGAATAGGAAGCCCCAGACCCTCCTTCTTCCCACAGAGACACCAACTCATCAATAATACAAGGACCCGTTTCTTGATGAGAAATCTAGAAACCCGTTAAGAGACTCCCACATCCGAGGTGCGCTCAAAACCAGTTGCACCAAAGCCAGTAGGAAAACCCACAGCACCCTCTCACCATAGTCCTCTGCCTGGTACAGCACCAGGCATTCTGGAGGATACCCCCACCTCCTGGCTTCTCCTTGGAAAGAAAAAGAGAAACCTGGACCCTAAGTCCTATGTTCTGACTCTTGACAGGGAGTGGGGTGGAGAGGACATCCTGAGGAACTAGCTTCTGTCTTGCCTGCCTCAGAGCACTAATGGGACCCAGCATACCCTAGATGCCTGAGGGCCACAAAGAACAAAAAAGAGTTGGCAGGATGCCTGGGTGTCTCAGTTGGTTAAGCGGCTGACTCTTGGTTTCAGCTCAGGTCATGATCTCACAGTTTGTGAGATCGAGCGCTACATGGGGCTCTGCGCTGACAACTCCAAGCCTGCTTGGGATTCTCTCTCCCCCCTCTCTCTACCCCTCCCCCACCTCTCTCTCTCTCTCTCTCTCTCTCTCTCTCTCTCTCTCCCTTTCTCAAAATAAATAAATAAACATGTTAAATAAATAAATAAAGGTGGGTGACATGCTGCTGCTCCAGAGTTCCAGTAGTACAACAGAGACCTATACAGCTCAGTGGCCCCTTCCTCAGGGGAAAAGGGAACAGAGGGCATAGCCAATGTTCTGGCTTTTTAAGAAGCTGCCCAAGGGACTGGTTTTTGTCTCATCTCTGTGACAATAGATTGGGCAATGATTTCTTCGTCATACACCAAAAGCTCAGGCAACAAAAACAAAAATAGACAAGTGGAACTACATCAAACTAAAACGCTTTTGCACAGTAAAGGAAACAGTCAACAGAATGAGAAGGCAACCTACTGAATGAGAGAAAATATTTGTATATCATATATCTGATAAGGGCTTAAGATCCAAAATATATAAAGAATTCCTACAACTCAAAAGCCATAAAAATAATAACCCAACTGAAAAATGGGCAGAGGAACTGAATAGACATTTCTCTGAAGAAGACATACAAGTGACCAATAGATGTACGAAAAGCTGTTCAACATCACGAATCATCAGAGAAATGCAAATCACAACCACAATGAAATATCACCTCACACCTTGTAGAATGGCCATAATAATAATAATAAATAATAAAGTATGATTTTTCAAAACCTCCCAACAAAGAGAAGCCCAGGGTCATATGGTTTCAGTGGGGAACTCTACCAAAAAAATAAGTGAATATGTGGAGAAATTAAAGCCCTTGTGCACTGCTGGTGGGAATTAAAATCATGCAACCTCTATGGAAAATAGTGTGGAGATTCCCCAAAAAAATGTAAAAAAGAATTATCATTTGATCTAGCAATCCTACTTCTGGATATTTATCCAAAAGAATTGAAATCAGTTTCTTGAAGAGATATTTGCACTCCCATGTTCATTGCAGCACTATTCATAGGACCTAAGGGGCGGAAACAGACTAAATGTCCATGGATGAGTGAATGGATTAAAAAATCTTGCGTGTACATACAATGGAATATTATTTGGTCATAAAAAAAGAAGGAAATCCTGTCACATATGCTATCACATGGATCAACCTAGAGAACATTATGCTAAATAAAAATTAAGCCAGTCACAGAAAGACAGATTCTGCACAATTTCACTTATATAAGGTATCTGTAGTAGTCAAATTCATTGAAGCAATAGAATAGTGGTTGGCACAGGCTAGCTAGCAGGTGGGGAAATGGGGAAATGCTAGAAATCTGCCACACGATGGTTATATGCCTGTGGTAACAATACTGTACTATGCACTTAAAAATTTGTCAAGAAGGTAAATCTCGCATGATATGTTTTTTCACCACAATAAAAAAAAAAGAAAGAATGAAAAATCTAGTTATTTTGTTCTTATACATGAACATTCTTAATGACAAACAGGGAATGTTTCAGTTTACACTGAATAAGGCATGACAAATGAAAATATAGTGAGACAATTAAAATTCTCTAAGCCTGATGATTTCTGAAAAAATATTATATATGACTGTACAGCATTGAATTATAGCTTTCACTGTCTGCTTATGTTTATTTTCAAACATGTGAAATTGACATTTATTGTGGATATCAGAGGAATTATTCTTCACTGTTGTATTTTAGCACTTGCTAATTCCTTTTTTTAACATTTATTTATTTTTGAGGGATAGAGCATGAGTGGGAGAGGAGCAGAGAGAGAGGGAGACACAGAATCTGAAGCAGGCTCCAGGCTCTGAGCTGTCAGCACAGAGCCTGATGTGGGGCTCGAACTCATGAACCGTGAGATCATGACCTGAACCAAAGTTGGATGCTTAACCAACTGAGCCCCCCAGATGCCTCTAGTCTATTATCTTTTAATGTTTGTTTATTTTTTGAGAAAGAGAGAGAGACCGACAGAGGGTGAGTGGGGGAGGGGCAGAAAGAGAGGGAGACACAGAATCCAAAGCAGGCTCTGGGCTCTGAGCTGTCAGCACAGAGCCCGATGCAGGGCTCGAACTCACTCACAGTGAGATCATGCCCTGAGCCGAAGTCAGACACTTAACCGACTGAGCCACCCAAGCACCCCAGCACTTGCTAACTTTTTAAATGAAGTTTATTTATTTATTTTGAAAGAGAGAGAAAGAGAGCATGTATGTGAGCAGGGGAGGGGCAGACAGAGTGGGGAGAGAGAATCCCAAGCAGGCTCTGAAGTGTCAGCACAGAGCCCAACACGGGGCTGGAACTCACCAACTGCAAGATCATGACCTGAGCCAAAACCAAGAGTCAGATGCTTAACCGACTGAACCACCCAGGCGCCCAGCACTTACTAACTTTTTATTTGTGATATGTCCTATCTTCAGGCTATTTCAAATATGATTTTGTCATGGTAGACCCATAGAAATTATTTCCTTGACAGGTACAATATGTTCACAATAATTTCTCCAGTCTTTCTTTTTGGTGTCCAGTGTTGTTAACAGTGACAAACTACTTTGTTTTAAGTGAAATCTAGTCATTTTTATTTTAGTAATAATGATTCATTTTACAGAATCTCTTGTAGAAGTTCGTACTGTGTTACCATTATTTTAAAACTGTGTGACCTTTTGAGTTTTAAAAAAAAAAGAAGTTGAAAACACCAATACATAGTGATACTCAACTGCCATGTTTGTTTATCTACAAATATCTTAGGTTATATTCATTGCTTGCTAAACTTCCTACTCTCTCTATACAAAACAAGCACATACTTGCCAGACCACAAGCAAATCCATAATTTGCATGATCAGTGTAAACATTTCTATTTATTTTGAACATACAGCATATTATTTATCTAAATATTTATCATAGAGTTCCCATTTCCTTAATCATTACTACCATTCATTACCCCGATTCTGAAAATGAAAATGAAGAAAATTTTTCTTTCCGAATTCTTGGACATGCATTGCCCCCAAGCTTTAAAAATAGCAAACACAGTTGCCAAGAGAAGCTTCAAGAAAGCCAATTTTAGGCCCAGAGGCTATAAAGTTGAAGGAATTATGTAGACATCTTTCCAAAATTTCTGTTGCATTATCTGATTTGGCTATCTGGCCTAAAGTTCACCAGGTAATTTCCAGAGCTATAATTCATTTTCACTTATGAGACCTGAGTCAGTTAGTGAGAAAAAGGTCTTTTTCCCCCTCTCTCAAGTGTTTCTAGTAATGCTTCCATGTACCATTAAGCTATTGGCACATTTTACTCCCAGAGGATAGATTTTGTTTGGCATCCTGAGGAATTTTGATATATTTAAGAAGGTGAGAAGTACACATTGGCATCATTTAAACAACATAAGTCTAAACCCAAATTGGCTTTCACATGCCAAAGATCTGCAATGTGCCAACTGTTTAATAGTACACAATAACTGTTCAACTACATAAGTTGATTTCAGCAAAACAGTTTGGTGTGGGTTTTATTCTGAATCATTTAGATACAATTATGCCTTATGGTGCCTTAATAATAGAGGCAAGTTGTCCATGACTCTCACATAAGCAGATATGAATAGCATTGAAATGCTAGTCATCCTAGCATTACATCCGTGAAATGTAAGAATATTGCTTTAGTTCAAAATGCCTCTTCAGCAGCTTCAGTATCTTCCATGCTGCCAACAAATGTTCAATAGGAAAATCAAGTTTGAGGTTGATGATTGTAGACAATGAACCTCTCAACTGCTTTTAGTAAAATAAATTTGGGGGGTGCCATGCTGGCTCAGTCAGAAGCTGTTGATCTCGGGGTCATGAGTTTGAACCTCACATTGGGTACAGAGATTACTAAAAATAAATAAATAAACTTGGAAAAATATATAAAAACAAATCGCCTTTAGCATCTTAAATAAATCATTGGACTTTCAGTGAATTGAAGAAACACATTACAAATTTTCTTTTCTTAAACTTTTAAATATATGTATACTCTTCATTTTAACTGGACCAACATTCATTGAACACAAATGTGTGCTCATATGTTTATGGAATGCTGTGCAAGCCATGGTTGGAAAGATAAACAGAGAGAGAGAAAGGTAGATATGATACAACATTCTCCTCTAAAGAGCGTTCAGGCCAATGGAGAGAACACAGAGAGAGAACACAAGTACTAACTTGAACCCAGAGCAGAGATGCTTGTGTTTTAATATAGTTAAAAACCAAAAGTTAGTATGCATAAGAGAGTAAGACTGTTTGGTAGAGGCTGTGTTAGAAGAATCATCTGAGAGGGGCGCCTGGGTGGCTCAGTTGGTTAAGCATCCGACTTCGGCTCAGGTCATGATCTCACGGTTCATGGGTCTGAGCCCCGCGTCAGGCTCTGTGCTGACAGCTCAGAGCCTGGAGCCTGCTTCAGATTCTGTGTCTCCCTCTCTCTCTGACCCTCCCCCATTCATGCTCTGTCTCTCTCTGTCTCAAAAATAAATAAGCATTAAAAAAAAAAAAAAAAGGATAATCTGAGAGCCTCACGTAAGTAGCTCATGTAAATAGACTTTAAAGAATGATCCCCATGGCAGGGGAAACTGAGGAATAGAAGCAAGCATAGGAGGCAGACAGAGTGGAGAGGAGAAGGTGGATCAGAAGAGGTTAAAATTACATAAGTTTCTCTGTGTTACCAAATCAAGGCAAAGGACTAGATGGGGATTTTGCATAATAGGTAGGATGTACTCGAGATGATGGTAACGTAACGTATTAGTTGCATTGCCTACATAAAATTACCTACAGGTAACCTGGTGTCACTCCAAAGAGTTAGGCAGTCATCCTACAGACTGCCGAAACTGAGGTACGTTAAGAAATAATGTGATTACCAGTCTGAAGAGACATGCCATCGGTAGTAAGTCACCACGGATAGAGAAAAGCTGCAGTAGTTTTAATATGAACCCCAAATAAGAAGTTACAAAAATAGATACTCTAAATGTGGCTGTTTCTTTCAAAGGCAACTCTTGAAGTGTGCACCAGAGTGAAGAGGCAGCAGAGGCTTACTTATTTAACAATAATTATTTTTGCAAGCAACCTAGGGTCCAGATAGTGAAAAGATAAGTTAGTATCAAGTCATGAAAGCCTTTTTTATAATAGTGCATAACAACTTTTCTACAAGATGAAGTGAATTAAAGCATATAAAATATTACTTAAAATTATAGTTGGACTATATTCAAAAAAGAGCTTCTCTTATAATATGCAAAAGAAAATGCAATTGTAGATTACAATTCCTTTTAGAGATAAGAAGCTGAGGATAATTTTAGAACATCCTCTAATTATTTTCTTTTTCTCGAATGAGCGGATTCTTTAGTTGTGTTCCCTCACAGTAGTAGTTAATATTACTATCTCTCCCTCTACATAAAGTCCTCTACAGCAAAGTGAACCAAGATCTTATAGCATAGATTTCTGGTTGACATTTACTTTAACAAATACTGAACCATGAATATTATTGGTGTCTTTGCCCTCACCCCCCACAGGTCAGACTATCTCTGTTACCCTTAAGTGAACTTACAGACATAGTAGGGCAGAAAAGGCTAGTGGATAAGAAACACTCATACATAATGAAACGTAAACTTGTACAGAGTAATCTATGATTGTAGCTCAATAAGGAGAATCAATTAAATCGAGAATAAAGAAGGTGCTAGGACTTGGCCAAACCTTGACATGTGGGAGTATTCAGAAAACATTGAAAGAGAAAGGTCTTTCTGGTGGAGAAAAGCCAGCAGCACACTCTGAAACAGTCTAGAAACTGGTTTGACTGAAGAAAATTTGTGCTGGGGAAAATAAGTAAAATGGGAATGATATGTGGAATTCCTTGAAAACCATAGAGGACATGGATAACCATTGTAGGTTCTTGACAATATGCTAAAAGCAACATTTAATAAACATCAGTATGATAGAAATATACAGAATGTATTTTTTGGAGGCAGAGAAATGAGTCAGAGATATTTTAAGTATGAGGTTATAAAAGTGTCAAAAACTATAGTAGAAAGGAAGGAGGAAAGAAAGACACATATAAAGTCCCTTCCAATAAATAATCAACAAGGCTTAGACACAGATTATAGAGTGAAAAAAAATATGACAAAAACACAATTGTCATATATGGCCCTGTACCCTGTATAGTCATGTTGGGTTTCTAAGAGAGGCTTTCCCCCAGCAACCTGGACCTGAATCTTTATAAATATCCATCCACACATCTATTACTCCAAATTACTTCCTCTGTCAGTGATTTCTAATTCTGACAAATGATCTTTAAAACATCAATTATTTCATTTCTAGGTATAGTCTGTCGTGAAAATTTGGAGACTTTTACATGTGGTTAAACTCGGCCTCTGTGGAGTAAAAACAGAAAAGGAATTGTGGGTGAGAGAAGAAGGAAGGAAAAATACTCAAAAAATAAATACATAAATTTAACAGCATAGTCATTCCTGTAATTAGAGGATAAAACTAAAAAGATGTTCTAAAAAATTTTTTTTAACGTTTATTTATTTTTGAGACAGAGAGAGACAGAGCATGAACAGGGGAGGGGCAGAGAGAGAGGGAGACACAGAATCTGAAACAGGCTGCAGGTTCCGAGCGGTCAGCACAGAGCCCGACGCGGGGCTCAAACTCACAGACCGTGAGATCATGACCTGAGCCGAAGTTGGACGCTTAACCAACCAAGCAACCCAGGCGCCCCTAAAAAGATGTTCTTTATTGAGTATTGTCAGGGCCATTTAGGCTGCTTTATTCCCTGTCAGCTTCTTCGAAACTTTATTACTTTAGAATACTGATGAAGTACTTCCTAGAAGCAGATCGCGAGGTTGGTAGTTCTTCCAGCTGTGCAGCCCACATAGTAGCACCCCCAGAAGGGGGCACGGGTTGGTGGTGGAACTTAGCCTCGGTGTGGATAGCAGAGGCTCCCAGTGGTTACAACGAAGATGCTTTCTGGGCTCCAGAAAAGCGTGAGGTCTGTCAGCACTAACACCTCCAGGAAAGCAACTGCTCTCTTCTTAGGACATGGTTAACTCATCCTCACTCGGAAGCATGTTTCTTCCTTGTCACAGTGGTCCTTCCCTCAGGCTACCTGGGAGGCTGGCAGTGGTTTTTCAGAGTCCTTGATTGTCTTGCCTGAAGGTACAACCTGACCCAGATGGATGTGACATGTCGCCCTTGTCCTGTTGCTCAGTTCACTTTTACAGAGGTTTTCGTCCATAAAAAGTATTAGGGCGGGGGGTAGGGGGAGGGAGGGGAGGGAGGGGAGGGGTGTCTTGTTCACGTTTATTTTTACATCTTTTGCTTTCTGCCCAATACCTGTGAGTCCTCAGTGAGAAATGTATACTTTCTGATTTCTCCTTCCTGCCAGAGTATCTTCCTGATGGCATGTTTCTTACAGTCTCATTTAAATGTCTTTTGTGATGAAATCCAGGCTTTTGCCTTCATTCCCTTTGATTCCCTTGATTGTTCAGTTCTGTGACCACATATATACTTCCCTGTATTCATGATCCACCTTTCCTTTGTCTAGCCTTTAGGCAGACATACATTTAACTGAAATATGCAGAAAGAATATACCTTTTCTAAAGACCTCCACAGAAAAGAATTCTTCATCCAGCAGTATTTAATTACCAGTATCTCTACATATAAGTTACATAAAATTTTAAAGGCTGAAAAAAATCGAGGAAATCACCAAGTCCTAATAACCCTATATTTTATGTGAGAGGATTAAGCCTCATAGAGTTGTGTACCACTCACATCCGAAACCCTTCTCAACTCAGGGTAATATGTGCATCTTAAATTATGACTTTCTAACAAGTCCACTAGTGGAAATTGGCTTTGGCACCTATCTGTAAAGCTGGCTCTAACTACAGCCAAGAACACAGCCCAAAGCTCTTTTAAGGGCTTAATTTATTTTAAGCATTAATTAAGTTCTTGCTTTATGCCCAGCATCTTCCAACTTAAAAATTAATTTCAAACACTACATACAATCTTTTTTCCAGCCCCCATCAATCATGTGCCCCCTCCCAGGTCTACATTTTGGAAAATCTGGGAGAAGGAAGAGGAACCAAAATCCTAGTGTTAGGGAATAGAAGCACAGGAAACAGGGCTATTAATAAAAACTGTCATAATCCCTGTCAGGCTGAACTGGGAGGAAGAGGAGGACTGCATACCCAGAGTTTGACATTGAATAAACACTCAATAAATCTTTTTTGAATGAACAAAATGAAATGAGTCAATGAACCACAGACCCAAAGCTCTGTCTCCAGCACAACCCCAGCAACCTCTTGGTTATCTCCATCTGATGCCCGAAAGAAACTGGAAATCAAGCATGTCAAAAACAGAATTACCTTTCCACCCATCCGCTACCCTTCTGATGTTCCGCATCCCTGTGCCTCGCAGGGACCCCGCCACCTACACCACTGAGCTCAGAGTCATCGCCTCTCATTCACATCTTGCCTCCAGTCATTTAACAAGACCCATCAACTCTACGCTATCCCAGGCCTAATAGAAAGTCTTTCCACAAAAAAATATACAACATATAGTTTATCACAATTTCAAGTAATCCCTCTCTTAAAAGCTATGAATAGAGAAAAAGAAAACTATTCACTTCGTATTATCAAAACTAGACAGAGATGATACAGGAAAATAAAACTATAGATCACTTTCACTTATGACCATAGGTACAAAAACCCTAAGTAAAACACAGTCAGATGGAATTTAGCAGTTTATTCTCTCTCTTTCTCTCTCTTTCGCTCTCTCTCTCTCTCTCTCTCTCTTCTTCCCTCTCTCTCTCCCTCCCACACCCCATTACTGAGTAGTATGGCTTCCCTTACAAAAAACAGGAATGGTTCAATACCACAATGCAGAAAAGTACTTGATAAAATTCATCACTCATTATTGGTAATTAAAAAAATTTTTTTAGGAAACTGAGCATAGAAGAGAAGTTCCAATCCTGCTAAAGGGTGACCATCAGGAACAAAGAGGAAATATTTTTCATTAGTTTGTTTATTTATTTGTTTATTTGTGTGTTTGTTTATTTATTGAGAGAGAGAGAATCCCAAGCAGGCTTTGTCCATGTAGAGCCAGACGTGGGTCTTGAACCCACGAACCTATGTGAGAGCATGACCTGAGCTGAAACCAACCAAGTCACCAAGATGCCCGTATTTTTCTTAACGTTAAACCTTTGGAGGTGTCCCTACTAAAATCAGGAGTAAAACTATCTACTCTCTCCAAGTCCATTTAGCATTGTTCCTGGAGATGCTAACCATTTTAATAACATCCCCCTCCCTCCAGAAAAAATGGAAAAGAAATAAGTATTATTTGAACTGGAAAGGACAAGACCAAACTGTCCTTATTGCCAAAAAATGTGAGTGCTTACAGACAAGAGGATCCACAAACTATTCGAGAACCCAACAGTGTTGCCAGACACAAGATCTCAGCCCTGGGACTTACCATCGATAAAGCCTTGGTCATTACTTAGCCTGTCTATACTGCAGCTGACTCATCTGTAAAAGGGTTGTTGAAAAGATTAAATGACTTAATCTCTGTAAAGTCCCTGGTACTTTATAAGCATTATGTATTAATTAGATATTATAATCACTATTAAATTCATATACTATATTCAGTAGCCCTCTTACATACCAGGTATATCTAATTGGAAAATATAACAAATATTATTATTATTTTTATAGATTATTCATCAGCTCATGTTAGTATGCTCATTTAAAAAAACAATAGCTTTCCAAATCATTCCGTGTAAAAGTCCTGATAGTGACCTACTTATGTGATCTTGCCCTCCACTCTGTGTCTGTCTTCTTTTCTACTCTCATCCTTGCTCTCTTCACTTCAGATAAGCTGGTCTCCTAACTGTTCCTGGACCACACCATGCATCTGCCCCCTTGGAGCCTTAGCATTGCTGTTATCCCTGTCTGGGACACTCTTTGTCCAGATATCCAAATGGCTTGCTCCCCTATATCCTATATCAGATACCACCCATTGTAGCTGCTGCTACTATCGATTGATTGATTGATTGATTGATTGACTTTAAGTAAGTTCTACACCCAACATGGGGCTTGAACTAATGACCCTGAGATCAAGAGTCCCATGCTCTACCGACTGAGCCAGCCAGGCACTCCCCTGCCATGAATTATTTATATGAGGGGAGAAAGGCTTCCTGTTTTGTTTACTGCTACATCCTTAGTGCTAGAGGTGGTGGCTGACACATCACAGAACTCAGTATTTGTTGGATGAAAAATAAGGAAGCTAAAAACTTATTTGTGCTAGGCACTGAACTAAATGCTTTCACACGTTAATCCTCACACCAAACCCCATTAAGTAGGTACCATTACTATCTTCAATTTACTGATGAGAAAACTGAGGCGCTGAGAGGCTAAGTAACTTGAACCCTGGGATCACACAGCTGGTAAGTTGCAGTGTGCTCCTGCTCTTATAACAACAGAAACTATAAGGCACCTGAGATTAACACTAATAAAAAATGTGTAAGACCTTTACAGAAAAAGCTTCAAACTTTATTGAAGGTCCTTTAAGACCTTTTAGATAGGATGTTCATAGGTGAAAAGATTCAGCATCATAATGTGAAATGTAATGCAATTATAGCCAAATTCCTGATTGAGGTTTCATTCGTATTTGACAAGCTGACCGTTACTTCAAATGGAAAAGCAAATAGTCTAGAATAACTAAGTTTTAAAGGAAAAGAGCATGGATGGTGACTTATCGTACCAGACAGCAAATCTTGTCATGAGGGCGTGAAAAGCTAAAGCTTTAGGGTATCACAGGGACAGACAAATAAGCCATTAAAGGACAATGAAGAGCCTAGGAAAACAGACCCTCTCTTTTTTAGAAGACTGAAAAATGTCAGATATGGCATTACAGATAAATAGGGTAAGGAAGGACTAAGTATTCAACCATCAGTGCTGAGATAATTTCATGAAAAATATTTAGTCTATACAGAAAAAATAATTCCCAGTTACTTTAAAAGATTTTATGTGAAAAGACAAACCTTAAAACTTGTGGAGGGAAAAAAAAAATCGGACAATAACATTTGGCCATATTATACTTTAAAACCCCTGATTGATAAAAGACACCACAAACTAAGAAATTAAGAATCTGCAGTGCCCATTGCCAACAAGGGGTTAACCTCCAGAACGAGTATGTCATAAAAGAACAACTCAGTGAAAAAACACAGGAGAGAAAACATGAAAAAATGTTCAACATTACTGGTAGCCAGGAGGAATAAAAACTAAAATACAACTATCGTGTCACACCCATCGAATTGGCACATTTCTTGGAGTCTGGCCATACAATGCTGATGGGATTATAAAATGGTTCTCAATACCTGAGAACAAGTTTGCAATACCTTGTCATACTGATACTGTACGTATTTTTTGACCCAGAAATTGTTTTCTTGGATACACACTCTACAAAAATTTCAACTTGTGCCCAAGAAGAGGAAAAGAATGTTGAATATAGCATTTCTTGTAGGACAGAAAAATTGAAAACAACATAAATGTCTGTCAACATGAAAACGGATAAATTATTTTTATATATTACACAATGGAACGCAGAACCGTTTTGAAATAAATGAGGGGCACCTGGGTGGCTCAGTCCATTCATCTAACTCTTGATTTCGGCTCAGGTCATGGTCTCACACTTGTGAGATCAAGCCCCACGTCGGGCTCTGCTCTGAGCATGGATCCTGCTTCTCTCTCTGCCTCTGCCCCTTCCTCACTCACACACATGCATGTGCACCCTCTCAAATAAATGTTTTTTTTTTAATTTTACAAGTATAAATAAATGAGCTAGAGCTACATGTATCAAAGTGGTAAATCTCCACATGATAAATTTCTATGAAATAAAACCAATTGCAAAATATGTGCAGTATACCATTTGTATAAAACTTTAAATATAAATATATATGTGTGTGTGTATCACAACTTATATATGCACTACCTACAACTGTCCATGAAAAAATAAATGTCAAATTTATTTTAATGCTTGCCGCTGGAGAGGTGTGGATTGCTGAGGGATACACAAAGTTCTTCATGATTATTTTATTCTGAAGCAAAAGTGGCCAGATGTTAGAATGTGATAAAGTTTAGTGATAAGTACATAGGTGTTTTATTTAATGATATTTTCTGGGTTTTCTATCTGCTTGAAATATTTCTTTTTTGTCTCAAAAATGATATAGTTATGTAACAATTTCCTGTAGATAGTACAATTAATCCACATGTTAAATATTAACAAACTTCAAATTATTTCCAAACAGTTTTGAAAAAATATAAACACGTGAGATTTTCTTTCTGGCTCCACAGTTCATGTCTGCTCTTTAGGTTTTTTTGCTTTTTAAAAAAAATTTATATGAGTATATATGACACACAATGTTACATTAGTTTTAGGCATACAACACAGTAATTCAACATGTCTATACATTATGCTATGTTCAGCACAAGTGTAGCTAATACTATCTGTCAGCATACAAGCTATTACAATAGCATCGACTATGCTCCCTATGCTATACCTTTTATTCCCATGACTTATTCATTCCATAACCGGAAGCCTATATGTCCCACTCTCCTTCACCCATTTTGCCCATCTCCCCATCCCCCTTCCCTCTGGCAACCATCACTTTGTTCTTTGTATTTACAGGTCTGATTCTGCTTTTTATTTGTTTGTTTGTTTGTTTATTCATTTGTTTTGTTTTTTAGTTTCCACATAATGAGTGAAATCATATGGCATTTGTCTTTCTCAGATTGACTTACTTCACTTAGCATAATACCCTTTACCATTGTACCTTGCCATACACGTTGTCACAAGTGGCACAGTCTCATCAATCTTATCCTTTCGGAGGCTGCATAATATTCCTCTGTGTGTGTGTGTGTGTGTGTGTGTGTGTGTGTACACACCACATCTTCCTTATCCATTCATCTATCAGTGGACACTTAGGTTACTTCCATATTTTGGTTATTGTAAATAGTGCAATAAACATAGGAGTACATATGTATTTTTAAATTATTATTTTTGTTTTGGGGGGCTAAATGCCCAGCAGTAGAATTATTGGATCATATGATAGTTCTATTTTTAATTTTTTGAGGAACTCCCATGCTGTTTTCCACAGTGGCTCTATCAATTTATACTCCCACCAACAGTGCACAAGAGTTCTTTTTTCTCCACACTTGCTATTTCTTATCTTTTTGATTCTAGCAATTCCAACAGGTATAAGATGATACCTCATTGTGGTTTTGATTTGTATAAGCTTGAATTATTTCCATATAAATACACGCATACACGAAAACTAGCCACTACTTACCACCTCTGCAGCTACAGTCTTGAGACCCTAACCCCTGTTATATGTTGCCACCATTAATCTCTCACAAGGGCTGCTGCAATAGCTTCCTGAATTGCCTGCCCACATTTTGTGTGCCATACATCACTCACAGTAATCTTTTGTCACAAAGTACATCAGATTTTGCTACTCTATTGCTCAGAACAATCTGAGAAACAAAATACAGGATAGTATTGATTTGTAACCCATAGAAGAAAATAAATACACACGAAACCATGCTGATATGAATAATGTAACAAATAAATGAAGAAGGAAAAAGAGGAAATAGAGAATCACCATTAGGTTAAACACTACAATAATAAATGTTGCAGATAAGATCCCTTAATGTTTGTGAAAATCAATAAGCAAAAATTTGAGGAAAGACAGGATTTGTATAGTTCAAATGTATAGCTCAAATCCTTTGACCAAGATACTTAGCAATTGCGAAGAAAAAGGTAATAACTGTACTTTGGAGAAATCAGACTGACATCAATTGAATGGCCTAGGTAAACAACACCAGAAATAGGACATAATCAGCATCACAAACCTCTTGTTATTATGCCTTGGGAAACATACAACACAACATCATTTCAGGAGTAGTCTTGCCCAAAATACATAAGAGAATGGCCACCTGGTTGGCTCAGTCCATGTGACTTTTGATCTCAGGGTCATGAGTTTGAGCCCCACGTTGGGTGTAGAGATTACTTAAAAATAAAATCTTTAAAAAAATGCATAAAAGAAAACTTCAGACAAATGGAGGGCATTCTGCAAAATAACTGATCAGTATTCTGCAGAAATATAAAAGTCATACATAAAGTGCATGAAAAAGTGAGGAGTTGTTACAAACTAGAGGTGATTAAGGAGAAATAACAACTAAATTCAGGTAGGATCCTGGATTGAAAAAGAACATTAGTGCACCTGTTACCTAAGATAATATCTGTCACCAAATAGGAATTTAAAATTATCTGTCGAGGGGAGCCTGGGCAGCTCGGTCGGTTGAGCGTCCAACTTCAGCTCAGGTCATGATCTCACAGTTCATGGCTTTGAGCCCCGCATCGGGCTCTGTGCTGACATCTCAGAGCCTGGAGCCTGCTTCAGAGTCTGTGTCTCCCTCTCTCTCTCTGCCCCTTCCCTGCTCACACTCTATCTCTCTCTGTCTCTCAAAAATGAATAAAAACTAAAAAAATTTTTTTTTAATTTCTGTCAAATTGGTATGTCCATCCGTCATCCACCTCTCCATCCATTCTTAATATCCCCCTTTTCCTCATGTTCCACATCCAGCTCTTCGAATCTTCATTTCTTCTAACACCTACTCCCTCATGGAGAGAGACTAGGTAGAAAATTATATCAGCAACACCACAGCAACTTTTTGGTAGAACACGTATGAATTTCTCTATACACTCAGGGTAAGTTTTTATTTGTATGAAGTAGATATTGGATGGTATGAGAAATGTATTCAGAAGAACCATAGAAATTATCACAGATGGAAGTAACAGAATCTCCAGTTGCCTGTTGGAAGGATGGGATCGCATCATTATTTGCCTGGATTGCCACCATAACCTCCTCAATGGTCTCCTGGCTTCCAGTCTTGCTCTTCCCTCCTTCCCCGTTTCCATTGCCCATGCCCCACCGGAGTGGTATCATGATAGCCAGAGTGATATCTTCAGGGGATAAATCTAATCATGTCCCATCCCATGATTAAAGTCCTTTATTGACTCACCACTATCTTCAGAATGAAAGCTGCATATGTGCTGGCCCCTGTGTCTCCTTCTCCATCCTTATTTTTGACTATTTCCTGCACAAACCATAAACTGCAATTGTACCAAACAGCCAGGTTGTTCCTTATACCCCTTTTTGATATCGCGTCTGCTGTTTGTTTTCTTCTCTCAGGGCTCTAACTGCCTCTGTAACTCTATCTTGCCCTTTAAATTCAATTGGAGCAGTAACAGCCCTTCAGAGCCTTTCCTCCTCTACGAATGTCTCTCAGGGACTTCAGCACCTTGTGTATAACTCCTTCACAGCACTTTCCTCAGGACAAGGACTTCTGGTATCTTCCATTGGTTTGTTGCCTGGTACATAGCAGGTGCTCAATAAATGTTTGTTGAGAAAGGAAGGGAGAGAAGGAAAAATGGAAAGAAGAAAGGGAGGTTTGGGCCTTTTTGTTTGAGAGCGAGAAAGGGCAAGATGGGGAGGGGCAGAGGTGGCGGGGGGAGAGAGAGAGAATCTTAAGCAGGCTCCATGCTCAGTGCAGAGCCCAGTGCAAGGCTCAAGCTCACAACCGTGAGATCGTGACCTGAGCCAAAATCAAGAGTAGGACACTTAACCAACTAAGCCACCCAGGAGCCCCTAGAGGAAAGGGAGGTTTTTAAGTAATATAACTATTAAGCAAATAAATTCTTCCCTAACTTTTCTCCTCCTGTATTTCTATGGCTTCAAGCTCTAGCACACGTATATAACTTACCTTACCTGACTCTCTGCTTGTCCTATGACATAGATGAAACACTAATATCAATTAACTGAAGAATATTAAAAAGCTATCCACTGTGACATAAACTGTTACTGATAAAGATGGTATTGAGCCAGACTGTGATTGGGGAATGTTTATCTCTCTCTAACCTGCAGACAATGATAACCTCGTGACATTTAGAAATAGCACCAAAAAGCATGTTTTATATTTTTTTAAGTTTATTAATTTATTTTGAAAGAGAGAGAACGTGAGCAGGGGAGGGGCAGAAAGAGATGAAGAGAGAGAATCCCAAGCAGGCGCTATGCTCAGCGCAGAACCCAGTGCAGGGCTTGAACTCATGAACCGTGAGATCATGACCTGAGCCGAAACCAAGAGTCGGATGCTTAACTGACTGAGCCCCCAGGCGACCCCCCCCCCAAAAAGTATGTTTTAAAACAGTCTGTACAGTCTTAAGGAATGCAAAGAAATCAAAATATACCTTCTACTTACTTGATATGTTCCTCTTTATAATGTATTGAAAAGTTTAATTGGTATTTATTTGCTGTTCCCAAAGTGTGGAAAGCCTTGGAAGGGGGTAAATAAATTAGCTTCTGAGTTTGGGGTCTACTTGAGGATGTAGTAAAAACAAATTTCTAAGGGAATATAGGGGAAGCTTAAGGCTAGTGAAAGAGGAGAAGGTCCTGGTTACATTTTTACCTCACTGAATTCTTTCCAAACCAGGCTACAGATTCTTTTTTTTTTTTTCACATCTACCATGCCAAGCACGGTATTTTTAGTAACAGTAATACAGAGCAGCGGCCTGTCGTTTGGGAGCTGACAAACAAGCATACCGCTCCTCTTAAACACAATATGCTCCACATCTTTATTTCCACTCATCCTCACAGAAGCTCTTTAGCCTTCCATGTTTCTTTAAGAAGACGACAAGGAGTACTGGTTAATAAGCTCTCGGGGTTATTCAATATCCCTCTTCAGTGCTCATTTTCTGAAGTTGAAAACACTCATGCGTGTGCACACACGCACACTAAACTTTGTCAGGGGTGAAGTACTTCCAAATGCCACTTGAATGTGATTAAAAGAATCCTGGACTTGATAGGACTCATTACACAAGATGCCAGGCCTAACTGTTTGCTCAAACTTTGGCCTAAGAGAAGGAAACCTCTTAGCAAAAAAATGGCTCCAAGAAGTGGGGGTTCACAGTCTATTGTATGTCTATAAAACCATTTGCTGGACCTGTCAGTTTAAAACAGAAATGTAACAGAATTTCTTATTACAGAATACATACTTTTTTGAAAAGCATTTGTCATTTATTTGGTTTCAAGTAAGAAACCAAAGTCTATTTGACATGTTGCACTGAATTCCTGGCCTAGAGTTACCTCATTTCCCTTCCTAGTCATTAAAATTTTATACACAAGTTTGGGACACTACTAGGCAATTTTGTGTTCAATGCCATTGGTAAATTTTATGTGTAACTCCAAGTTATGCTACAGTTAATATTGTTATTTTACACTGTGATTTTGAAGGTCTTCCAATAACGCTTAAAGTTACTCAACTCAATTTTCACCTTCTAATCTCAGACAGCATTAACAGCTCCATCCCCTTGGTAAATTCCTCGAGGATTTATTATGACATCCCAGCCTCTAATATATCTGTGAATCTCACTTATGTTTATTCTTTATCATTCCAGTAAGTTGTGTAGTAATATAGGTAAGACGTTAATAGTTGTTGAAATCAAATAGAGAGACTTGTAGGAACTTAAGATTGTAAGTCCAAGCTTTTGTGGATAGTAATTACATGGTATGTTTCAACTAGACTAGACAATTAGGACCATGGAAGTTGTCAACCTAGAAGGTTCTCGGCTTTTGTATTTCTTTTTTATCCAGCACAAGTTTTATCAGGTAGTATGTGTCACAAGATTGTGCAAGATCTCACCTCATACTAAAACATTTTCGATGAAATGATAAGCTTTGATTTTCATTCTGTTGTTAATGATATGTTGACAAGTAGGGTGGAACTTTTTAATAAAAAAATAACATTTAAAGATCTTAAATAACCAGACCATATCATATTATGTAATATATCTTGTCTTCTTATTGCGAAATATCATCTTGTAATTTATTTTCATCCATCATTCTGGCCAGAGAAAATTGACAAAATTACTTAATATGATTTTATTTAAATGACCATACATGTTGAGAGACGCATCTTATATTCTGGTGCCTATAAAACAAACAGCAAAAAGAAGTTTCGTGTTGTGTGCCCACATAAAGCATTAATCCTTCTCCTAAGTAGATAATTTACAAATTGAGAAATTCACATTCTACATTCACATCTTCCTGCACTAGAAAAGCAAAATTAGAGAATTTATTAAGTTTTTAGTCTTGCCCTTTGTTCCGAGACCCCATGAATGTTTAGTGCATAATTCTACAAGAATCCTGTGCTTAAAAATAATTGATACTACCCTGAATGACTGAAACAATTCTGTTAACATTAGCATTGCCTTATGAGAGTAAGAAAAATGAGTCATTTTTGGATATTCGAGCTATTCTTTCATTTTCTAAAAGTTGTATCATAAAAGATGTCTGAAATGAGAATTCACTTTCCTTCTCCCAAGCTACCAAAGTACATAATTTACTATGTAAAATGTGCCTTCTCCTAAACCTCCGTTAAGAACAAAACAGAAACCGCCTATTGCTTTGTTTTTATTAATGCTCATTTTCATGCGCCAGTAATGTTTTTCCTGTCATATGTCATACCTTTTTTAATTACCAACTTGAGTAGCTTGTATTCATGAGCTTTAATGCTTGTATTAAGTCATTGGAAGCATTGATGAGCCTGACTGCCATAAATTAAATGATATAAGCCCTATGTCCACCTTTCTTGGGATGGACTATATGTTCCCTAACTCCCAATGAATTACATACCAGCTTCTGCAATTCTGGGGAAATAAAAACCTCCCTGGCTGCATCCATGGACACTAGACAAACTAAGTTTTGGCTGAGCAATATCTTTGGCCTGCCGTTTCCAAATGACACAACTTTGAAAACACACATGTCACCACATTAAATGTAACATTTAATGATATTCTAGGCCCAAAGGAGTCTATTCCTCTTTCCTGTGAGTTTCATGATCTTTTCAGTATGCCTCTGTTCCTTGAAAGAAAATTACTGTAAGCTGCAGTTTAATAGATTGGATTATGTCTTGCCACTCTCATCTTATCTTTCATGCTTTGGCAAGTTCTTTTGCTTAAGTACAAGGATACATCAGTTGCCAGATATTTTTTAAATGTGGAGAGGATATTTATATTTCAAAAGGTCTTTTCACTTTATACGAGATGCACAATAGAATCCATTTAAGTCTAAGTCCAATAGTATATCTCATTTCGTAACAATTTAGATACAGTTTTTCAGGAATAAAGCTACCTGTAAATCCTTGTACTTAAGAGACTTCCTTAGATATTCCAGACGACTCTAAAAGAAAATTAACTACAAATCATTATGACATTTTTTTAAGTTGATTACATTATGATCATAATAGCAGGGCCCAGCCAACTTTTTACCAGTACGTTGTATGTTTCTCAATGATAGGATATGAAGGGTTTTTTTAGTCCAAAACTGACATACGTGATTTAATAATTCACTGCCATTTTCAAACATGTTAGTCTGGGATGTTGCTACTAATTGTACATCCCCAAGAGTAGGAAACTACATGGCTTGATATTTTTAAAAGCATTTTATGAACCTTTAGCTCTCTTAGAAATTAAGCTACATCTTCTATTAGGCTAGCTATCAACTCTTCCGGAAATTTTATCAACTCATAGTCTCTTAAGATGCTCCTCAGAGTCATAAAACAGTTGTTCGTTCATTTGTTTGTTTTTATAAATTAAAATACCCAAAATTCACCTTCAGTATTTTAAATCAGAAGAATGGAAATGGTGGAAGTAATGATTTATAGACTTTCTCACTAGGATAGAATTTGAAGCTGGTATATATTCACCAGTAACTATATAAAATCTCTGCAGTTAAAGATAAATACTTACAAAACCAAGAAGAAATTTGGATTAAAAAACATGCATTCTAATAACATGGCAAATAAGGATAGAGATAGAGGGCAGAGGTGCTAATAGGAAGATATATCAAAGAAAATTGAAATAAGTGCATGAGTCATTTAGAAAGATATTAGGGGAAATGATTTATTAAGCTAAACAAATAAGAAGAAGCATCTTAGTAAATAAGGACAGTTGGCATGGATGTAGGTGTGGTCTTGGGACTTTGCCACCCAGACCAGGGATTTGGGCTGTGGGGAAGGATGATGGCCATCTGCTCCAAGTGACTCCTACTGGCTGACGCACAGAGCTCAGTTGGCATCAGTCTCAGAGGAGACTGCCAGCCTTCCAATCGGGAAATAAGCAAAACAATGGCATTGCTGTCAAGCACCAAAATGAAGTTTAAGATTTAAGTAAGTGGCAACTCCAAACGGGTCAGGGAACCTTAGCGTATAATCCAGACAGATATGAGTTAGCTTGATGTTGGAACAGGCCACACTCCCAGTTAACGGAGGAGGCTTTAAAAAGCTAGACAGAAGTGATCTGCGGTGACCGTGGTAAGCAAAGATCGAAACTAGTCCAGCTCACGAGGTACTCAGCCCAACCTCTAACACCTAACTCAGACACAGAGATGACAGGACTACAAAGGGAAAACACCACACCCCATACACAAACCAAATTACATGAAAGTAATGCAAATGTTAGTGAGACTGAGACAACATAATAAAAAGAGAACTCTTGCCTACCTACTCTGTCCTCACAGCAAAGTTTATTTGAATGATTTTTTTAAAGCCTTCAAAAGCAGGACCAGTGAACTTTTTACCTTAAGGAAATCTTCATTTCTTTTTAAAGAATTTGAAATTAAATTATAGTGAGATTTTTTAAAAATATGTAAAAGATTCAATTTTTTTAAATAGCCTTTAGAATTTTTTTAGAAACTGGTTAACATAAATACACTTTGTCATAAGAATCTTTTCACTTTCTCTGTTTAAATCAGAGGTAATTTTGGTCATACTTTGCATTTCAATGAACAAATTATGTTCTTCCTATAGATTTACAGCCATTTTCAAGTCTGTTTGGCTATGATTATTTAGAACCCATGTATTATACATATGATGACTTTTACAGAATTAAACAGAAGAGAATCTTCACTGAAAAGTAACCATAAAAATATCAATAGACTTTAATATACGTAAATTTGCTATTTACTGAACGGTAGTTTCTTATGTTTTGAGTTATAATTTTTAAACTGCTGCTTAATTCTAAAAATACTTGATGTAAGTGTGTTGCTTATTGGAATCTTTTAAAGAAAAAGTGATTTTTTTTTTTATGGTGCAAGATAAATAAAGTTCAACCTGAAGCAGACTTTACACTTTGAATATTATATATACAGGAAAGTATTAAATATGGAAATCAGCAGGTTTTCCTACAGCTATTTATAAACTATTGCTGAATAAAACAGGGAAAAAATGTACTTTAACAACAACAAAAGATAAGCTCAGATGCAAACTATTTTCTACTCAAGATTTGTCTTCTTTAAA